>NC_042621.1:156502575-156811812 GCF_901001135.1 Rhinatrema bivittatum
TTTTATTACAGATCCGGTTTTCCAGATTTTCCATATTCCTTGAAATATATTGATTTTCTTTTATTAACATTACATTTTGTTCTACCAGTTTCTTAATGTCTACTTTAGTTGACTCAATAACCTGATCTCTTCTAGTATCATCAGACATCACCTTATTTACTTTAATCTCTACTTTTTCTACTCTTTTTGCCAAAGGCATTAGTGATGTAGTGAAATTTTTATTCATCACAACTAAAGTCTCCCAGATCATTTCCAAAGAAAACACAGGTGGTCTAATAGGATCAATGTCAATTTTACAACTTGAGGAAATATTTAATTCAGCTTGGTGTAGCATCTACCCTCTTTTACGCACCTGTATCTCACAGTGTCTTATGTCACAGCTAGGCGACACCGGAAGGGGCCTTCAAAAGCGGCCCATTTTTGGTGCGCAGCTGCCACCACCGCATCATCTAAGCCGGACACGCGCAACCCTACCCAAGCTAAGTGATCCTTTCAATAACTTATTTCTTGCTATTTGCTATCTTTGATATTTTTCACATTAAGTTATGCCCCACTCGTCCCGGAAGCACCAGTCTTGAGAAAGGCCACCGATGGAAGGAACAATAGCAACACCGGTATTGGGTCCTATGGATGCCCATATCAGGCGGGGAGTTATTTTGGCGTGTGAGTTGTCGCTTGAAGAAAACCAGGAAGGTATGGACTCCCTTTATGACTCGGTATTCTCTTTATCCACAGTTCTGAGAACACCACCTGAAAACCCTGCAAGTATAAGATCAATATCTAATGTGGATACCCCGTCCCCATTGATGGAGACAGAGGGGAATACTGGAACATCAACAATATTTGGTGCGGAGGGAGCTATTCCTGTTGAAGAATTAGACTATCTTATGAGATCAGCCAGGTACTTGTGATCTGGATTGGTCACTGTCGGAAACAGTATGCTGGACTTGATGAACCTTGGTCTGACCCAGTCTGGCAATTCTTCTGTTCTTATGTTTGAGTCAAAAGTTGGGCCCTTACAAACAGGGGCCATCAGAGTCCATCAGAGTCAGGGCCCTTACAAACAGGGGCAGTTCCTAACCTGGTTTCCATCTTTTTTGTTATTTTAAGTCATTCCATAGTTTTGATGCTTTCCTTTTCCATGTTCTCTTATAGGCATTCTGCCTCTCTGTTGTGTTCCATGGGATCCTCATATAATTTCTCCAGAATATTTCTGTTTCAGCTTTGGCTTGTGGTGTTTTAACTACACTAATATTCTTTCTCTGATTCCTCTAGAATTGCTTTTGGTTCAGTCAATGTTTTTCAGTTTGGTTTTCATTAAATCTCTGTAGCTTTTGTGCTTCTGCTGATATATCTTATTTGTTATTGATGCATATGAATTTAAGGTCTTCTGTTTGTGCAGCATATTTCATCTTAATGGTTTAGGTTTTTCTCCTTTTGTTTGGCATCCAAGATCCTTTGATGTACTCATCCACAAGTGATACCTTTGCATGCAGTGATATTATTTTTTTCCTCTACACATTTTTTTCCCAAGGAGGGGTTGCTATCTTTCTTCTTTTGTTTTGGCCTTGTAGACTTGTTAGAAATATTCTTTCAGAAATGATTTATGCTGGATAATATTGTAGCTGATTAATTTTTGTGATATCAATAGATGGGTCCTTCATGCAGGACCATGTTGATCTTACTTATGCTTTTTTCTTTGGGTGTCAGGTTTAACTTTGGTAACCAATCTGGACCTCAGCATACATATATTTTTTCAAACAGGTCAAGAGCTCACCCTTTAGATACTGCATCTACTGGTCTCTCTCCTGCCTTTTCTTTTTACCTTCTTCTTGGTTACATTGCTCTCAACCTCCTGTGTTGCACCATTATTCTTCACTAATATCTCATCCGTTAACTCTTTCAAATGCATGGCTATTCTGTCACCTCTCTTCTGAGGATAGTGTTGTCAAATGAGTTTGACTTGCGTACACCATGACAAGGATGCTGGGGCTCTTTGGCTGTTTAGGTTTCTTTCTTCTGATTCTCCTTAACTGATTTGACACCTCATTTTTGGCATCTTTCTCCATATTTCCTCTCTTTGTGTTTTATCTGCCCTTAGTTGTTTTAAGATGTCATCATTTAAGTACTTCTTTGCTTTCATTTTTCCAAGTAGAGATCTTAAATTAGCATCAGCTGCTTTTTGCAGATTATCCTTTTATAGTTTTCCAGTTTTTTGTGCTCTTTTTGCATACCTTCTTTATGTATATATAGAGTTTGTAGTATAATAATAGCAGTAAATTATCTTCTTTTTATCTTTAGAGATCCTCTTAACTGTATTTCAATTTCTATTGTCTTTTTTTTTTCCAATAGCTTCTGAGATCTATCTCTTAGTGCAATAAGTTCACGAACAGATTCACCATGACCTACAAATACACCAGGGGTGTAATTTTCATCTAAAGGATCTTCCTCATGATCACAACCACCATCATTAGCCCTAGTGCTGAGATTAAGGGTAGGCATCTTTTTATCCTAGGGATGTGCAGTTAGTATGATTTTTTAAATTGTTTTATCCTTTCAAACTTCAGTAACAGTGATTGCCTTTCTGAGATTTGGTTGAGAAGTTATACAACAAGGTCACCACATGAATGTACTCAGCAAGACTTTGGAAGAGAAAGTAACTCAGTTCTTTTCCCTTGGAACTGCACAGTAGTAATTAATAGACATGTGTATTCATTTTTCACAAATTAGACAATTTCAAAATGAACAGCAGAAAAAACAAAATTTCCTGCAGGGCCCGAAAACAAAGCCCAAACCGATAACACAAAACAATGCACATCTCTAGTAGTTAATCACTAATGTTACATCAAAGATAATGTCTCCAAATGGGTTAATTTTGCACATTCTTTGCCAAGAATGAAGCTGACTCGAAAGTTGGAGTATATTGAGTATGATCTCAGTCTCTCGTATCTACTAATAATGTCCTTCTTAAAGAGAGATTCTTTCAGAAGTTCATAGGGTGTAATATTTATTTATTTATTTATTTATTTATTTATTTATTTAACATTTTTCTATACCGGCCTTCAAGGTTGAATACCCTATCAGGTCGGTTTACATCGAACAGGGGTAAATCAGTATAACATAACGTAACATAATATGTACAGACAACATGTCTAGATGTGCCTGAAATCTCTTTTTAATCAGTACAATATCATCCAATACAATTGAAGCAATTTCATAATTTTTTTTGCTACATTTTCTTGGTCTCTGATTGCATCAGTAGTACATTATCTTCTTTTTGTCTTCAGGGGCCAGTATTTTATCATTAAATTCTGTGGGCTGTCAACTGCTACAACAGGACCATGAACAAGACCACTATGACCTATGGCTGAACCAGAATTGCTACGTTCATCTGAAGGATCTACACTATTGCTACCACCATCATTAGCATTAATGCTGAAGCAAAGGTGTGGCAGCTTTTTATCTGGGCATTGGGTTTTACTTTAATAATGATGTTCATTTTAATGAGAATTAGTCCATATGTTTATACAATGATGTCACCAAGAAAAGGTACTCAGCAAGACTTGTTTAAATAAACTTACTCCCTTCAATTTTTCACTCCCCTCAGACCTTTTATCTGTGAGCAAATGCTGGTATTATCTTCTGATTCCTATGGAACCAAAGTAACTATTAAAGAACATGTGGACATATGAACATTTGAAAAGAAAGCAGATTGGGAACTGAAGCAGATCTGTAGGAGTGTGGATTCATTTACAAACAAAATGAAAAATGCAGCATAATACAGCAGAGAACAGGCAATAAAAATGCAAGCACAAAAACAAATAAATAAATAAATACTCATGTTTCATTTTATTCCATCTTGGAATTTTTTTTTTTTTTATTTGTTTTTATTTCAGCAGAAATCAGAAATTTTCCATCACATACATGTCCTATGGGCACATTAATAATACAATATAACTAGATAATAACAATAACATCATACATCAAATAATTGTACCCAACCTCTGCCTTTTTTTCTCATCCTCTTCCAAACTTAAAGCTCCCCCCCATGACTGCAATCCTTACATTGCCGCAGTAATTCCCACCTTCCCATCACAACTGCCTATACCACACATCCATCCATCCATTCCACACATCACTCAAACAACCTCCTTCCTCACCCACACCAATCACCGACATTCATTTTAGAGCCTAGGTACACGAGTGTAAGAAGTAGTATTAGGTTTGCTACATTTGGACCACATGTTGCTGCACTATATTTCAAATAGATGACTTAGCAGAAATGCTGACTCTTTTTCTTTTCTCCCAAGAAGTCATATATTATAAGGAATGAAGTCTTTGTCTTTCTTTTGCGTCTAATAAATCATGGAACTTAGCCTATGCCTGAACATAATCATTGGACACTGTCTGATGATGACAGATCACATCAATTCTCTCCAGCACCATGAGATCAGTCATTTTGGTTTGCCAAATAGAAATCTCTGGAGGTGCTTCATCTATCCATTTATGGAATATGCTTTTACAGGTCAGTTGTGTGGCTAAATATCTTAACAAATCTACCCCTTTCTCCAATTTTGATATTTCTACCACATTCCCGAAAAGAAGCACAGTCATTTGTTTTGGAACCTTAAGTCACATACAACGATCCACCCAAGATAGGACATCATTCCAAAAAGGTATCAGTTTAACACATCAGTAGTTTGTCTACCAAAGCACCTTTCCCCACTTTGGGGTAGATTTTTAAAGGGGTATGCGCGTATCCCCCGAAAACCTACCCCAAACCCCCCCTGCGTGCGCCGAGCCTATTTTGCATAGGCTCGGCGGCGCGCACAAGCCCCGGGACGCGCGTAAGTCCCGGGGCTTGCATGGAGGGCGTGTCGGGCGTGTCAGGGGCATGTCGGGGGGCGTGTTGGGAGCGTGTCGTGGCATGCCAGGAGTGACGTGGCGTTTCGGGGGTGTGTCGCGAGTGACGCGGCATTTCGGGGGTGGCGCCGTGGGCGTGGTTTCGGCCCGGGGGCGTTCCAGGGGGCGTGGTCACGGCCTCTGGACCAGCCCCCGGACCGGAACATGGAGCGTGGCAGCAGGCGTAACTTTGCCGACAAAGGTAAGGGGTTTTAGATAGGGCCGGGGGGGGTGGGTTAGGTAGGGGAAGGGAAGGGAAGGTGCGGGGGGTGGAAGGAAAGTTCCCTCCCAGGCCGCTCCGATTTTGGAGTGGCCTGGGAGGGAATGGAGGCAGGCTGCGTGCGCAGGCTGCCGATTTTGGGCAGCCTTGCGTGCGCCGACCCCAGATGTCAATTGATATGCGCGGCTACGCGCGTATCTATTGAAATCCCACGTACTCTTGTTCGCACCTGGTGCACGAACAAAAGTACGCGTGTGCGCAGATTTATAAAATCTGCCCCTTTATATCTAGAGCTATTCATTGACTTTCATTAGAGAAAAAAAGCCTCCCAAATAGATGCAAGATATTCTCCCTATCCACATTCTACTAAGCCTTCCTCCCCCAAACCATGTTTACCCTTCCATGAGGGGAGCGGGGGTCTAATGTGGAGTGATGCCAATATGCTGGCTCCCAGTTCAAAAATTAGACCAGCCAGACCTAAGAAGGATGTCAATTTTATGGCTGCACAGCATAGGGTATGGCTCTTAGGGCTAACCAGTGCCATTTTTGAACTGGGAGCCGGTGGGGCAGGAGAAACCGGGATCACTCTTGCATCTTTAAAGGGTTTCATTTAATGTTTGCTTTGGTTCAGCAAATAAAATGAACCAAACTAAACATTAAATGAACTGAAACCTAAATTATAAGCCCCCGAAAACAAAAAAAGAAATGAAACTAATTGTTTCCATGCACATCCCTGGTGGTTAGGTATTTTGCCCCTTTCACCCTTTGTTTGTGCTGAATTCACAGCTTGTGCATTAAATATCATTTTTCTGCCTAGATGCAGATGCTGCTAACATCAGGTAAATTACTTTGTATGTTGCATAAAGGATAATGAGCCAGCTAATGTATTGCATCTTTTAGAGCAGGGTGGGCCTGAAATACTACTTTGTTCAGTCATTTGCATTCAATGCATTTCTATTCAGGCTCCTGAATAACTCCTTTTTTCAATTTTTGTATAACATCTACATTTTTTTTAAATTCACCAGCCTGTCAGAATAACCATTTGCCATCCAACATAAAAATTAACCCCTATCTTTTTCACCTACTGAGACCTGTATAAAAGCTTGGAAGCCCATCATTTAATATGTTTTCAAATAAAGTGCTGCTGAAAAGCTCTTAAACCAAAAAAAGTCAGCTTGCCATTTCTCTCTACTGTTCTCGCTACTCTCTTACACTTAAATTGAAATCTTGTCCCCTCCCCTCCCTCCACCACTGAAATCATTCTTGTATAGTATTTTGTTATAATCATTGATGCTTCCGTTGACTCTCAGTCTATTTGTTGCAAAGATGGGTAGCTGTATCACATACCAGTTTTTCCTATGAACTTTCCAATCAGGAAAATTTCTGGTAGGCAAAAAATATTTGTAGCTGTCCAACATCAGCTTAAACCATGCACAAAACAATAATCTCACTTTCTTAGTATAATTTATTATCAGGAGAAGATCTTGTCCTAGAGATAGAGGGGGAAATGCATACATTACCATCCCTATGTTATTGAAAACAGAGCTGTCAAGCTCCAGGCAGAGAATATCTTATACATGTATAAGATATTCTGTGAAGGGAAAATGGCAGGACCAAGACATATATCATTTTTCAGTGCTTTGTCTCCGATGTATGATTCTATGTTTCTGGTTTGCATATGCTTGCCTGATGAGGGAGATTTTCTCCATATAATCTATGAATAGCTCCTACCAAGTTTTCCTGGGCATGGGAGATACAGTTGTGCTTATAAGTTTATATACCTCTGGCAGAATTTGTAAGATGTATAGCATTTTAAGATAACATGAATGTTCAGACAAAACACATGTGTTATTTTTAATGTGTTTCAAATTAATCTATTCTATGCATCACAGAATAGCACAGCCTTTAAACAAACCATAGCAATAAAGGAAATAGTAAAATGGTCCTGTTCAAAAATGTACATACCCTTGAATGTTTGGGCTGATTATGTTAACACCCACATTTTGCTTCCTTCTATCTACACCCTCCTTTAGACACAGCAGGGGTGTTTCCTCACTCTTATCAGCCTTCATTGGGGCCTAGAAAGAGAAACAACATATACGTAACCAGCACATGTTATTCCCATCAGTATAAATGGGGTTGTACAATGCAAGCCTGTCCTTGACTTGTATAACTGCAGGATTTTTTTGATGATTCTGGATTTCAAATATATTTATTTATAAGATTTGCAGCCTCCTCTATCCATGGTTCTAGGCTGGTAACAGATTAAAATACAGTCATTAAAAACAGAAAACAAATCAATATAAACTAGTACAAACAAGTAAAACATAGCTTTAATAGATGATCACAGCAATATCTGTAAGTGAAGACTGCATCTTGTCTAGCAACACTAATTGAAAAGATACCATGCCTTCTAAGACAAGTGTCTGGCCACATGATCACCATCAGAATATCCCATAAGTTAATTACTAAACACAAGTGTCATAAAGAAAGCCTTTAGCAATTTTCAAAAACAAAGCAATGATTGTTGGGATTTCTGATCCTCAGGAAATGAATTTCTATAGTATAGAGTTAGCTACATGGAAAAGAAGTTATAATTAGGGATGTGCATTCATTTTGAACGAATGCACAACCCGCAACGTATAGATCCCTATTTGTTGCACTTGTGGGTTCCCGAAACATATGGTGACCCTCCACGAATGCAACATATCATTAACAAATAAAACCCCCACCCTCCTGACCCCCCCAAGACTTGCCAAAAGTCCCTGGTGGTCCAGCGGGGGTCCTGGCGCGATCTCCTGCACTCAGGCCATCGGCTGCCGGTATTCAAAATGGCACCGATAGCCTTTGCCCTTACTATGTCACAGGGGCTACCGGTGCCATTTGTCGGCCCCTGTCACATGGTGGGAGCACAAGATGGCATCGGCCCTAACACACATAATACTTGCACATAATGGTTTGATGAATAACCTGGTAAGTTAGGTGCAAATCAGTGCTAAGTGCCTAACTTTGTTTCCCTGCCATAACAGCTCTGTATCCACCCACTTTTAGTGAAGCTAGGTGCATAAATTTTGCACTCAGCCCTAGTAAATTTTCAAAAAGGCCAATTTAAGAGTCTAACTACAAACATTAGGAGCTTAAATAATTTGAAAATTGGCCCCTGAATGTCTTTTCTGAGTGACCCAGGAGTGGCTGTAAAGGTTTCAAAAACCTCAGAGATACTTCCAGTCACAAAAGTAAACTCCTGACTTCCAGAACAAAATATAGTGAAGGTCTTTCTTGCAAGAAATAAGGCCCTAGAGGAACTGAGGTTTTCTTCCAGACTTTAGGCAATTTCTGTCCTCTCTGTGGATTGCAAGGGTAGAATTAAATTTCCTTTCAAAATCAAAATTGCAAGAGAGAAGTAGCTCACTAGCCATGGAGAGTAAAATTAGTAGAACATCTCTTACCCATAACTTAGCCTCCTCACCCAAGATTTAGGCCTGCAGATTGCATGCAGGGAAACTGGAGGTAAAAGGTTTCTGCTCTCTGTCTCCAACTAAGCTATCCACACTAACCACTATGAATCACTGAAGTAGAATCTTGATTGGACTATTGCAACAATCTCCAAAAGAGATGCTGTGGCTAAGTGGCACATTTCTTATTCTATACTATGCTGCATGACCCTTCTGCAGAGCCATACTCTTTCATAAAGATAACAATGGAGTCTTTCACTTGTTTTTTGGGGTTTTTTTTCCATTCTATTGATGGAGCCCCATGTAATGGGTACTGGCACCAACAAGTATGGGAGATTTCTATGAACAGTTCTTTTTACAATCCATTATCCATAGGGCTTTGCCTGTAACTTCACTCACTAGTTCTTCATCTTCTTATTTTTCTTCATTCTTGGGTTGAAACCAATTTAAGATTCTTGTGCTCAAAATTAAGCCCAGACTATGAGACGTTCTCTTGAATTATTCTTATTCTTCACAAAATTATTCCAAAACAGAATTTTCATGGCTACCACTCTTGATATGATACTGCTGTTATATGACTCCCTGACAGGAGGGGATATTTATGCGGCTTAACTCTCTGAACATACCTCAGACCAGTTTCAACTTTATTTCTTGTGTCCATTAGTGCAGTGATATTCATATCCAGTCCTTGAGGGCTGCAACTGGGTCAGGTTTGCAGAATGCTCTTAATGAATATTTATATACAAATTAGACAGTATGCATGAAAATCTATCTCATGAATACCATCAAGGACATCCAGAAAATAATCTCTTATAGGGGGTCATTTTCCAAGGAGTTACTGCAGGAGATAATTCCGCAAATCGCACTAACAGCCGTTAATGTGATTTGCAAATGTTTAATTTTGTATTCAGGGGGCAGAGCATATGTAAAGTGTTATCATGTGCAGCCACAACCCTTTCATTTGTGCACTACATTTCTGGAGAGAGAGAGAGAGAGAGAGAGAGAGAGAGAGAGAGAGAGACTTGCTATAATGTCTTCTCCATAGACAGGTATTTGTATCCCTATGGGAGGCCCACCTAGTAACGCGAGGTGGGGATTAGGTATGAGTGTAGGGGGTTGGGGCCACTTTCACATTCAACATGAGACGTACGAACAGAACAGTGGTCTCTTGTGAAGATTTGATGGCCTTCCACATTGCCCAAATCTCATCTTGGAGTGAGTTTCCTTACTCCGAAGGCCATCAAATCTTCACAAGAGACCTCTGTTCTGTTCGTACGTCTCATGTTGAATGTGAAAGTGGCCCCAACCCCCTACACTCATACCTAATCCCCACCTCGAGTTACTAGGTGGGCCTCCCATAGGGATACAAATACCTGTCTAGGGAGTGGACATTATAGACAGTCTCTCTCTCTCCCCCTCTCTCCCCCTCCAATATTGGAAAATGAGGCCCATAGTTCCCAGCAGAATAACTGTGGCTTCATCTCCCAATGTCTGTAAAAATCTCTTGCAACTCCTCTCACTGTTTGTAATGAGTTTCCTACAACAATATTTTATTTTTATTGAGAAGTTGTTTATTTCAATTGTAATCCTTATTGTCTACCTTTTCAGACTCTTCTTGTTACCTTCCCTAATTCAGAGCAATAAGTGCAATTGCAGATACTCTACAAATGTATTGGCTAATGTGGAGTGACAAATTAGATGTCATCACTCATAACCAGTAGGGAACATGACGTGACACCTAAGTACCCACTTAGCTCATATTGCTGTACATTACGGCTGCACAACTTTTCTAACAATGAATTTCTTATTCAAAAGGTGGGTAATAAATACAAGTAAATACATTCTTCTGGTGGAACTTCTGCATTTTAACTTTTTCTCCCATTTTGTCTCAAAGCTGGAGTGAAAGGCATAAACTAACAGCCCTAGTACAACCAGAATTCTCTAATATATGACTCTTGCTACTAACCCAGATATTTTAACATAGTCCTTGAAATAATTCAAGTGCACAGTGTTCTCCCCTTAATATTGACAAGATCCTTGACACTTGGTACCTTTATCAGCAAACTGTGGAGCATCTTCTCAGTACTGTTTCTATCTAGACCCCTGGAGGTATTCTACCATCCCATCTGTTTGTATCAGGTGTCATCTCTTGGGGTCTTATACATTACTTTCATAGTCTTGTCAGGAATCCAAACACAAATGAACAATTAATTTGCCAGTCTGTAAAAGGTATAAACAAATCTAGCTGAGAAAAAAGGGCAAAGTTAGAAGTTCTGGGGCGAGCTTTCAAATTTAGCCCATCCACAGTGCTAAGTGGTCACATTTAGATGGACAACTTCATCCAAGCCAATGGCAGGTCTCAAATTTTGAGCAGGTGGGTTTAGTTCGTTTATTTATTTATGGATTTATATATCCTTGTATCCCACAGTTTAAACTAATTTCAGTATTTCTCATTTTATCAATAAGAACATTATTCCTTTCAAGGAAAACCACACCAATTAAAAAAATAATTTAGCAACATTTTGATATTTGAAAAATAAATAGTACATTTTGTCTTTGCCTAACAGATATTTAAAAAGTACTAAATTTGTGGATGTTTTCATTTTTTCATTTTTTTTTTTTTTTTTGTAAAATTTGGGTCATAGTTCTTTTTGCTGAATATCTTATATCTTGAAAAAATCTGAATTCCTTCACAGAGCAGCCTGAGTTAGGGCATCTTTATTTAAAAATGTCTTAAGTCTTCCATATTTCTTTCCTTAGTGTTTTTCTCTGTGAGGCTCTCTATACTTTTCTGAGATGCATTTTCATCTATTCAAGACCATGAGAAGAGTCTGCATTACCCAAATTGTAATGTCATGCACATCCCACTACAGTAAACAAACCACATATTCCTGCCATCTAACAGCATCCTAACATCAGGCTTGTCAGAAAAGCAACTCAGGCTGAGGGGGCCATAAATCATGCCTAACCTGGTTGAATTAGCTCTTCCCTGAAGGCTAGTAAAAAAACAAATTGTATCCACTTTTCATATAGGCAACCTAAGGAGGCATATCGTTCAAGCATTATAATTTAGTACTGAAGCATGAGGCAGTATAATGACAGCACAGCAATTATCATCTAGGAAATAAGAAATGCAAATCCCCTTCTCCACCAGAAAGAAACTAGGGTCTCATTTTCTCTGTTCAAGGATTTTTGTCTCTATGCTGTAACTTTTAATATTATATAGAACAATACCTGGGGCAAAACTGGCAAGATATTTCAAGAACCAGATCTAACTTGTTTTTTTCTATTTCAACACAACATAATAATAATTGATGACCAATGCTAACAAAATAAAGAATCTCTGGGAGGCAAGATTACATTTGCAATATATTGCATTTTCGATTTATAAGACAATAGAACAGATGTTGTTTGTGCTCCTTTTTTCTGATGTCAATAATTGCCTGCACTGATCGGGTCTTGCCAATAAAGTGTGGTCAAGGACCTTCTTTTTCAGCTTTTATTTTTTCCTGGAAATTTCAATGTTATAACAAAAATACTCAGTGGAACAATTACTTTACTACTGATTTTTCTCCAGTGTTTTATAAGATCTTTTTGCACTGAAGGAATCACATTCTCATTGGGAAAGCCTGAATCTTATCTTTCCAGTTCACCATACTTAGGGACCTTCATTCTCAGTTTTTAAATTAATTTTTTCCTGGGAATTTCATTGTTACAACAAAAAGCAATCAGTGGGAAAATGATTTTATTTATCGTTGCAATGTGGTGTGCAAGGGACATCTTGGTTGTACTTTTGGACATGTTCAAATTTTGTGGAACGCTGAAGCCAAATTATTGGCTGTTATAACCCAGGAGAAATCATGTCATTCCAATCTTACATCGTTTCTATTACCAATAGAATAGGGTTCAAGTTTTTAAATAGGGTTGTGCATTCATTACAAATAAATGGATAATTAATACAGGACATTTTAATTTTGTTTAATATTCTGTCTTTCAGACACTTCAAAGTGGATTACATTCAGGTTCTGCATGTATTTCCCTGTCTCCAGAGGGCTCACAACCTATTGTACCTGAAGAAATGGAAGGTGAAGTGACTTACCCAAGGTCATAAGGAGCAATAGTGGGATTTGAACGCTGGTTTCCCTGGTTTGTAGTTCACTGCTTTAACCACTAGGACTCCACTCCAGTCCATTTTTTAAAATGAAATGAATGGACAGTGCTCCACTAAGTATTTTCCTTCTAGAACTCCTGGTCCAATATAATTTTGGAATTATAACTTGCAGTAGTATGCTCTTGGTCTAGAATAATTTGACATCTTGAAAAGTTAAATAAGTTCAGCCAGTCCCACTGACTTGTTCCTGGTATGTGATAAAATATTAGGGATGTGAATCGTTTTAGGATGATTAAAATTATCGTCCGATAATTTTAATATCGTCTTAAACCGTTATGGAACACAATACAATACAGATTCTAACGATTTATCGTTATAAATTGTTAGAATCGTGAGCCGGCACACTAAAACCCCCTAAAACCCACCCCCGACCCTTTAAATTAAATCCCCCACCCTCCCGAACCCCCCCCCAAATAACTTAAATAACCTGCGGGTCCAGCGGCGGTCCGGAATGGCAGCGGTCCGGAACGGGCTCCTGCTCTGAATCTTGTCGTCTTCAGCCGGCGCCATTTTCCAAAATGGCGCCGAAAATGGCGGCGGCCATAGACGAAAAAGATTGGACGGCAGGAGGTCCTTCCGGACCCCCGCTGGACTTTTGGCAAGTCTCGTGGGGGTCAGGAGGCCCCCCACAAGCTGGCCAAAAGTTCCTGGAGGTCCAGCGGGGGTCAGGGAGCGATTTCCCGCCGCGAATCGTTTTCGTACGGAAAATGGCGCCGGCCATACGCGTATGGCCGGCGCCATTTTCCGTATGGAAAATGGCGCCGGCAGGAGATCGACTGCAGGAGGTCGTTCAGCGAGGGTTCCGGCGCCTCGCTGAACGACCTCCTGCAGTCGATCTCCTGCCGGCGCCATTTTCCGTACGAAAACGATTCGCGGCGGGAAATCGCTCCCTGACCCCCGCTGGACCTCCAGGAACTTTTGGCCAGCTTGTGGGGGGCCTCCTGACCCCCACGAGACTTGCCAAAAGTCCAGCGGGGGTCTGGAAGGACCTCCTGCCGTCCAATCTTTTTCGTCTATGGCCGCCGCCATTTTCGGCGCCATTTTGGAAAATGGCGCCGGCTGAAGACGACAAGATTCAGAGCAGGAGCCCGTTCCGGACCGCTGCCGTTCCGGACCGCCGCTGGACCCGCAGGTTATTTAAGTTATTTGGTGGGGGATTTAATTTAAAGGGTCGGGGGTGGGTTTTAGGGGGTTTTAATGTGCCGGTTTTTCGATTTTTCGATATTTTTCGATTTTTAACGATTTTTAACGATTTTTCACAATATTTTACCCCCCCAAACGGCAACAATACGATTCCCTCCCCCTCCCAGCCGAAATCGATCGTTAAGACGATCGAGGACACGATTCACATCCCTATAAAATATGCTGTTCTTTGTTAAGTGAATGTTTAAAATGTTCTGTGGTTCCTTTGCTGTTGTCAGAGACTAAGGCCTGGATTTTCTAAGTTCACAGAACTTAGAAAATCCAGCGATATCGGGTGGACGGGCCTGCGAAAGCCAATGTGATCGTTGCCGGCTTTCGCAAACCAATAGCGCCACCGTGAAAGGTGGTGTTATTGGCCGTGTTACTGACAGCGATAAGGCTCCTTACCTTTTCACCATCAGCGATGTCTTTGTGGTGTCCGCCCCGGTGCTGCCCCGATTCCTCCCCTTCCGGTGTAGACGACACCCAGAACCTGCCCTGATCTAGGTATCGCGTGCGATACCTTTGGAAAATGACCCCTAACTCTTTCTACTCTTCCTGCATTAGTGCAAAAATCATGGGCACTTTTTACCTATGGGGTTTGCACCAATAATCAAAGCAAAACTAAGCGCATGATTTTGCTTTCATTATTGCCGCAGGAAAGCATAACAGATTTGCATTTGCTTATTATGCGAGTATTTTTTTTCCTTGGAAATAGGTGTTGATTTGAAAATGTCATCTACGTGTGTTATTTCTCTGACTTAAACATGCCTGTGAGATTACTTCCTGGCAGTGTGGCTAAAATTCCACGCACTGTAAAATTACTCATTTCCATGGTGAAAATGCTGTTTTATATGCAGAAATGGATTTGATTATTGCCCACCCCATTAGTATGACAGTACATATGTGTACTTAAAGGTAAATTTTAAGTACGGATGTGCTGATTTTATAACATGCATGCATTGACGCGCGCATGTTATAAAATCCTATACCTGCATGCACATGCGCGCCCAATTTTATATAAGCACACACATGTGTGTGCGGGTACCCACTCGAAAGCGCAAGGGGGATATTTTGTAATTCACACGTGACAATGTGATCGGACCATCCTCAATTCCCTAACCCCCCTACCTATCCTTCCTCCCTTTTCTCCTCTCCTCTCCTCCCCGACCCCTAATCCCCAACTAACTACCCAATTTTTTTTGTTTTAGAAATTACCTGCTCAACAGAGCAGCAGTAAGTTCTGTGCACTGATCGGAAGCCAGTGCACGTTTCACTGGGACAGCGCCTAATGGCGCTGTCCTGGCCAGCCCCGCCCCCATCCCCGCCCTGCCCAGACCTTGCCCCGGCCCTCTCCTGGCTCACCCCTTTTTAAAAGCCCAGCACTTCCATGCATACCGGAAGATATGTACGTGGCTAGACCACTTTGAAAATGCACTGGGCATGCGCACACCCTGTCGCGTGCATATCTCATAGGGTTTGTGCATGCCGGGCTTTTAAAATCAGCCCCTTAATGTAGATTTTTGTGATTGCATTTGCATTGTTTGACTATGTGCAGTTTCTTCAATTACTGTTCATGATAGAATTGAATTAGAAAGTTCAAATAAGTATAAAAATATAACACAACAGATAACGGGGCAGTAAATAAAGAAATGTCAAAATATAATTTGCCATAAGTTTAGAGTTATATTGCTTTGGACATATGTTGAACTTATTGAACATTAAAGCAAAACCAAATTGAAATGGGTATGTGGTAGAATTTCAGATAATTAGTGTTAACATGGACAGACTGGAAATTGAATAACATTAAGGCACTGACAGCTAGATGTCATATATGCATGTTTTGGAACATTTTGACCCAGTTTAGGTATAGATATTTTTTAGATTGACACCTTCTAATTGATGTATTTGAAGATTTTTCACTATCTTCACATAAAATTGTGAAAATTTACATATATTTCAAGTAACCCAAGTTAATGAAGTTTTAGAAGATCAGTTAGATTGGAATCATCAAAATTGATATTGATTAGATAAGAGCATTTGAGTAAAATATTTACAGATCTGAATCTTGAATCATATAAGGCCAGATGAAGCTCACTGATAGCTAATTAAACCATGATAACATCAATGATGTATACATTGCCATCACTGGTTATGCTTTCCTCTAATATAACTTCCAATTAACAAAAGGATGTTGCACTTGATCAATTAATGTAGGCAATCAAACAGCGCCGTGAGGATAACAACAAAGAATAGATGCCCAAGGGTCTTTTTCCAAATCTTTAATTGGTGGAGACATATGTGATTAATTAAAAATGCCTGACTCGCGCCGAGTTTCGCCACATTCCAGTGGCTGCCCCAGGGGCTTAAATGAGAGCACACTGAATAACTATTAGTTAATTCCAACAACATCCACATTAGAGACATATCTTGAATAAATAATGTAGCGCTTAAGCTTCTCCCGGTTCCATTCGCAAATGGCGCCGCATATATGTTTACTGCGCGTCAGCGTGTGCCGTCTCCACTTGGTACAGAACAAGTGGAGACGGCACACGCTGATGTTGTTGGAATTAACTAATAGTTATTCAGTGTGCTCTCATTTAAGCCCCTGAGGCAGCCACTGGAATGTGGCGAAACTCGGCGCTAGTCGGGCATTTTTAATTAATCACATACGTCTCCACCAATTAAAGATTTGGAAAAAGACCCTTGGGCATCTATTCTTTGTTGTTATCCTCTCGGTACTTGATCAATTAATGACATGAATACATGTGAAAAGTCTAGTCTTGATTAGAGATTTGGACTACAACATTGATGGAAGAATGTTCTTGAACTTCAAAGCAGAAAACATCTTACCATTATCTTTATTTTGTTACTCTAGATTTAAAAAATTACTTTGTTTAGGTCATATATAAGAGTTGAAATATTGCTCTAAAGTGACTCTTGGGGAAAAGAATAGATTGAAAGTAAGCAATTGTGGCTATACAATGTGACATGTCATCCCTACATTATAAAATATGAGCTTACACATTATGTAATTAATTATAAAGAAAATATATTTTGCACAATACAAAATATCTATACATTTTTTATTTTAGTGCTTCATATTACTTTTAAAATCAAGAATGTTAAACTTAGATTTCCCCACTGCTGATTATAAGGTAATCATCCATTGCTGAATCACCCAATAATATCATACAAAGTTATACATCAATATGCATTAAAAATCAGGATCCTCTAGTGCATGAAGCTCTCTCTCTAATAATCCTGAAATAAATACTGGATCTACCATCCATACAATTGTTGATATCATTTAACATAAAGGAATAGTATATAATACTATAATTTATTGATTTCATTTTCATATATTTAACTGAATGCAAATATAGATTTTTTTCCATATCTGATGAATACTCACATATGCATATTGTATATTTAAGAGCAGCAATATAACTACCAGATTTTTAAATGATGCAATATATTCTACATTATAGTATCAACAGTAATTGTTTACAGCCCATTTATTTTGCAAAATGTATACGGACACATTTCTACTACACCAATGATGGCCCAGATGCTTATACCTCTCATATGACAACACATTTCTTTGTCTTTATTCACCACCCACAACTGAGCAATATGGGTCTAGTTGCCAATTTTCCATCTTTACCTAGCTACTGTTTCTACAGAATAGATCTTCTCTACTGTCTGCTCTGCCTCAAAAAGTGTTTTTAGCTCTTGGCTATATGATATTAATATTATGACACTTTACACACTGCAATTAATTATAGCATTTATATTCACCTTCTCTAACTTCATTCTGCTATAGCATATCTAATTGTATGCAAAGGGGTGAACATTATCCATTAGGGATGTGAATCATTTTTTAATGATTTAAATTATCATCCGATATTTTTAATATCGTCATTAATCATTAGAGTGTGATACAATAGAAATTCCACTGATTTATCGTAAAAAAAATCGTTAATCGGGTTAGTGCACACTAACGGGAGTTAGTGCGCACTAACAGGAAGTTAGTGCGAAACAGAAAATGATACAATTTGACACTTTTCAGGTCAGTTAAGGTCAGTTAGGAATGAATATGTATTCCTTTTGGCTGCCCTCTTATTTATTGATGTTACCAAGGTTCCCACTGAGGTGATGGTTTAATATATAGGGGATGGGAACTGGAAACGGTTGGTAGCTTGACAAAGGGAAGGGAAAGGGAGAGATGAAGGGCCAAGCAGTCCCACTCCCTGGTCTCTGAAGGACAGATCTCTTCAGAAAATCAGAGCTGCTGAATGCAGGGGCTGTCTCCCCCTTCACATCCCTCTCCCCCCTCCCCCCAATTCACTGTGCTCAAGTTTGCAGTTCCTGTGTTAAACTAAACTTCTTTTTTTTTCACTAGAGTAGAATAAAATAAAATGAAGTACTTTGTGTATTAAACTAAAGAAACTTTACATAACATGAAATTAAGTACTTCTCTATATTCTACTTTAGTGAAACAAAACATTTAATAAAGAAACTTGCAACCTGAGCTTCAAAACATTTACATACTATAGAAAAACTAAACAAAAAACTTTATTATTAATTTATTATATTTACAGTGGTTAAATTTAAAGAGCAGGCTGAGGCTAGACTGGCTACTGGCTAGTGACTACTGCTGGCACTGTCACTGCTGCAGCCTGCTGGCATTATTTTTCTCTTTCTGGCTAGTGCGTGCTATATCTGGTAGCAAAATGGCCACGAGGGACAGCACCAAGCATGCGTGGCTTAGTGTGCACCTCTAGCTAACGAACATTTCCTCAAATGTTACTTTTAAACCATTAAGTAACAATTTTTGATAGTGCACACTAACTCGCATTAGTGCGCACTATTCAGAAAAACGATTAAAAAAAAAAAAATCATGCCAATCTGATTTTTTTCTCCCCCCAGCTGATCCAGATCATTAAAATGATCGGGCACACAATTCACATCCCTATTATCCATCGCATCCATATCTGTCATTTTTTATCCTCAGAAAATAATCTGATATCTCAAAATATTATACTGGCTTTTTTGCCACTTTCATGACAAATATGGTTTATAGGGTGATTGTTGCACTTGGAGGTGGACCCTTGTCCTGGAGCAGTGGAGAAGACTCCCTGGAAGGGACCAGGGAACACCTGCCCCCAGGGGGAAGAGCACAGGAGGAGTCAGAGGCTGAGATGAGCTTCACCACTGGAAGCCTGAAGTCCCCCCGGGTGGAGCCCATAGGGACCCATGTTGCTTGGAATTAGGTGGGCCTTGCAGGGTCTCCCGGAGAGGTAGTAGAAAGGTGTGCCCACGAACAGCAAGGGAGCGCGGTCGGACTTCACGCTGTTGGCCTGGAGAGGCAAGGAAAGCCCAAACACCGTAGGTGATGACAAGGCAAGGGATAGAGCCAGAATCAGGAGATGTAGTCAATGGTAGCCAAGGTCAGAATCTGAGGATCAATCCGAGGAGAAGTCAATGAGGCAGAGGTCAGGTTCCAGAGGTCAGATGAGGTCACAAGGCAGGCAGCAGACAGGAAGGTCCTGGAACAGGCTGAGGTCAGTTCAAGAGAGACAGTCCGAGGGTACTATGTGGGAATACGAACAGACAGATGCAGGAACAGGAGGACGCTGGAACAGTAGGACACTGGAACAAGGCTGGAACAATACTGGAACAAGACTGGAACAAGACTGTGAACACGGAAGCAATCTAGCATACAATACAATGTCGACTCGATTGCCAAGGTAAGGAAGTGCAGGCAGGAACTTCCTTATATTGTTCCATCAATCAGGGTGCACCGCGGAGCTAGGACCTGCTCCTGGCCCTACTGTTGCGACCGTCGCTGCTCGATGTCCTCACTCCGCCCTCTTTACCTCTGTGACAACTCCCTCTGGGTCTGATGGACGGCTGGCTGCCACGGAGTCTCCATGCCATCTCCCTCCGGCATCCCCGGACCGGCTCGACGTTGCAGATCTGCCATGTTGTCTGAAGACCTAGGGTGCATGTGCGCACGTGCTCTGATTGAAGTAACAGCAAAAGCACGAACTTCGGGGGCGTCCCCCTGAGATAACGTCATCCGCTTCCAATATTTAAAGGTCTCTATTTCACTATCTAACTGAGTTAGCAAGGGGGATTGCTTCGGCTACGCTTCCCAAGCTACTTTGCCTCCTTGGACTTACCAGAGGTACCCGCTCCTCAGGGGCCTCGCTCTTTTTCTTTACTTTCAGATTACAGATAGGAACCGGTACTCGCTCCTTGAGGGCCCATGTTCCTTTACACTCTGAAGATTCTCTACTGCCTGGAAGCTATCACTAACATTTGTGAGTTACCATCGCTCTTGCAGAGCTTTCCCTGGAACCAGGTACTCTCTCCTCAAGGGCCTAAACCTTTCCAGCTCCTGAGCTTCCTTGAGACCTTATGTGAGTTTTGTCATCTAGTTCTGTTCATGAACTCTGCCTACTCTGCCTACTCACTTTCTACAGTTTCTCAATAGCTCAGCCATCCTGGATCGCTATTCCAGTACCTGAAGGACTACAGTCCTGCCGGGTATATCAGCTCCCTACTGCCACCTCTGGTGGTTTCAAAAGCATGTTTAATAAAAGAACTAATGTGTGTCTGTCTCCATACTGAAGCCTAGCCGGTGGGCGTGGTCATCTGCCACCGGCCCAAGGATCCACCTACAACTATATCAGATTCATTACAGATTGCTACTTCTTAGCAAGATGATATCTGAGACACTACAAGATTGCTGACTCCTCCTTCTTTAGGAGCCAATAATAACAGATTGCCAACTCCGCAGTCTAACTAACAGGAGATTTACATCACCTACAAGAGGGCGGGCAGTCTGCACGCGCGTGCGTAGGGGCGTGGCAGACACCACTGGAGACGACGTACTCCGGCGTGAGGCCTGGTGTGCACTGGAAGGCCTGGCAACCGCAGCTGCGGGACGTCGAGGCCTAGCAGAGCTTGCGGCTGCTGCTGGAGAGGCTGACCCATGACCTACAGAGGAGCTAGCAAGGTGAGGAGGCCCGTGCGTGGGCCGGACGTGGACTGGGCACTCAACAGTACCCCCCATTCTAGGCCTCCCTCTACACGGCCGTGACTTGTCAGGATAGGTTCCATTGAAGGCTTTAAGGAGTTCTTTGTCGAGAATATTGTGGGAGGGTTCCCATGAATTCTCCTCGGCCCCATAACCCTCCGAGGTTAAGAGGTATTCCAATTTACCTTGATGCCGACGGACATCAAGGACCTCTCTTACCTGAAGAGATGAGTCTGGTTCAGTGGAGATCCGTGGAGGAGAAGGATCTCTATGAGAGGGCCAGGAGAGGACCAAAGGCTTCAACAGCAAGACATGGAATGTGTTATGGATGCCCATGGCACGTGTAATAGCTGTAGCTGATACAACACTGCTCCCACTCTTCAAATCACCGGGAATGGACCGATGTACTTGGGAGCCAGGCGTTGAGAGGGAAGTCCCAACCTTATGTGTCGGATGCTTAACCACACCTTCTGACCAGGACGGCATCAGAAGTATACTTGGAGTGTTCAGCAGCCTACACCATTCGCCAGGTGTGGAATCACTTGATTCCACACCTGGCGAATGGTGTAGGCCATGAACTGTGCCGCTGAGGAAGGAACAGTCAGAAGAACTGGAAGTGGCAGCTGAGGTTTTCGTCTGAATACCACGGAGAACAGAGATACATCGGTGGCAGCAGTGACGTGGGTATTATGCAACAACTCAGCCCAGGGTAGCAAATCAGACCAGTTGTCCTGCTGGTCATTCACGTAGGAACGGAGGAATGCTTTCAAGGTCTGGTTGGTCCTTTCAACTTGGCCATTGGCCTGTGGATGATAGGCTGATGTAAAATTCAAGACAATATTAAATTTCTTGCACAAGGAGCGCCAGTATCTGGTGGCAAACTGTGGTGCTTGGTCAGATATTATTTCCTGTGGGAGTCCATGGAGACGGAAAATGTGTTTCAGGAACAACTTGGCTAGTTCCGGGGCCGATGGGAGGCCCAGCAAGGGAATAAAGTGACCCATTTTCGAAAAACAGTCAATGGTGACCCAAATTATGGTATTGTTCTGGGATGGAGTAGGTCTGTGTTGAAGTCCATAGAGATGGACCATGCCTTGGTAGATGCCGTAAATGGCTGGAGTAGGCCCCAAGGTTGTCCGGTAGATGGCCTGTTGAGCACAGATGGGACAGGAGTCCACATAGTTATGAGAGTCTTGCACCATGTTGGGCCACCAGTAATATCTCCGCAGCATCTCTAGGGTCCTGGTACGACCCGGGTGTCCTGCCAACTTGGAATCATGGGTCCATTTCAGAACTCATTCACATAATTTACGTGGAACGACTGTTTTCCCCACTGGAAAAGTGGTAGGCACGGCAAGGGATAAACAGGCAGGATCAATGATGTGTCTGGGAACATCAAGAACATCCTCTGGTTCAAAGGATCTCGATAGTGCATCAGCACAGAGATTCTTGGGACCTGGGCGATAACGTAGGACAAAATTGAACCATTTAAAGAAGAGCGCCCATCGAGCTTGTCTAGGATTCAAGAATTGAGCCTCTTTAAGGTGCTCAAGATTGTTATGATCCGTGAAAATGGTAAACTTATGTTGCACCCCTTTCAACCAGGGGAGCCACTCTTGGAGCGCCAACTTGACAGCGAGACATTCTCGGTCACCCACGGTGTAGTGCTGGTCTGTGGGAGAGAACTTGTGGGAGTAGAATGAACAAGGTATTAATTTACCCTTTGGAGAAAACTGACGTAAGACAGCTCCCACTCCAATTGCGGAGGCATCAACTTCAACAACGAATGGACGTCTTGGGTATGGATGCTGAAGACAAGGACCGGAACAGAAGACTTCTTTTAACGTCTGAAAGGTGGCTTGTGCTTTGGGTGTTCACACATGAGTGTTAGCCCCTTTCTTGGTCATGGTGGTGAGCAGAGCAGCTAGGGTAGAATAATTGGCAATGAAGCTCTGGTAATAATTGGTGAAACCAAGGAAAAGTAAGGCCCGTAGGCCTACTGGCTGGGGCCAATCTCGGATCCCTTGGACTTTCTCTGGATCCATGGAGAAACTTCGATCGGATATGATGTACCCTAGGAAGGGTAAGTGATTTCACTCGAAGAGGCATTTTTCTAACTCGGCATATGGATGATTTTCTCTTAGATGTTGGAGGACAATCCGAACATGATCTTGATGGGATTCGAGATCCTTGGAAAAGATGTCGTCGAGTTACATGACTACGAATGAGTACAAAAAGTCTCAGAGGATTTCGTTCATAAGGCGTTGAAAGACTGCTGGGGCATTGCATTGCCCAAAGGGCATCACTGTATATTCATAGTGACCATCCCTCGTATTGAATGCAGTTATCCAGTTATCTTCAGGTTGGATGCATACCAGATTGTACGCACCCCTCAGATCCAACTTGGTGAAGATCCATGCCCCTTGAAAGTGGTCAAACAGCTCACTGATAAGGGGCAGAGGGTAACAGTCTTTGCAGGTTATGGCGTTGAGCCCTCTGTAATCAATACAAGGGCGTAGACCACCGTCCTTCTTCTTAAAGAAGAAAAAGCCAGCGGGAGAATCAGAGGGACGAATGGACCCTTTTTCTAGGTTCTCTTTGATATACTCAGACATTGCTAGGGTTTCTGGGTGAGACAATGGGTAAGTTCTGCCCTTGGGAGGTGTCGTGTCCAGCAGAAGGAGCAATTGAATTTGTGTAACGGAGGCAAGGTATCTGCCTTCTGTTTTGAGAAGACGTCTTCAAACTCAACATACTGAGTAGGCAAATTAGATAGAGTTGTAGACTTCATAACAGTGATTGCTGGGAATTCTTGACGTAGTGATGTCTTCTGAAATTTGTAGCCCCACTGCACCAACTACAGGGAATGCCAATCAAACTGGGGTTCATGGATCTGGAGCCAAGACAGCCCCAGGATGACTGGATATGTGGAATGTTTTAACACATAGAAGGACACCTCTTCCTCATGGAGAGTGCCCACGGTAAGATGGACAGCCACTGTTCGATCGGTGATGAGCCCTGGAAGATGTTCTCCTTGAATGGAGTTGATGCGGAAGCTCACATCTAATGGCTGAAGAGGAATGTTCAGAAGCTTGACGATGTCATCCATGATGAAGCTGCCACTTGCTCCTGTATCGACCAGAGCAGTGGTAGCGAAGGAGTAGGCCTGGATGCCCAGAGATACTGGAAGTAGGAGTTGGGGGCCGGTGATGGCAGTGCCTGAGCTCGGGACCCCCGCCAGGCTCAGGCATTGCAGTTTTCCGGATGGGCCGGACAGAACTGCCGAATATGTCCGGAAGTGCCACAGTAAAGGCAAAGACCCTCCTTCCTCCGATGGAAACATTCAGTCGGAGTCAATAGTCCATGGTTCACCTCCATTGGTTCCACCATAGAATAAGGTGGTGGTGCTGGAATCTTGGCTGGAGGTCTCTGGAGCCATGTGGAAAGTGGTGTAGGAGAGCGGGAAGCCTTTACTTCTAGGTGCCTTTGCCAGAGACGATGGTTGATCTTCCCGGTGAGGGAAATCAGTAGGGATATGAATCGTATTTCGGACGATTGAAAATATCGTACGATATTTTCAAAATCGTCAGAAATCGGGGGCTCCCCGAAACCGATAGGAAAACCCCACGATATTGTTCATGGGGTTCTCTTATCATTTTGGGGGAGGGTGGGAAAACGGCACGCAAAAATAATCCCTAAACCCACCCCAACCCTTTGAAACTAATCCCTTAGCTTCCCCCACCCTCCCGACCCCCCAAAAAACTTTTCACAGGTACCTGGTGGTCCAGTGGGGGTCCCAGGAGCACTGGATGGCCGGCGTCATCTTTAAAAATGGCGCGGGCCATCCAGTGCTCCTACCATGTGACAGGGGCCGGCCAATGGCACGGATACCCTGTCACATGGTAAGGGCAAAGGGCCATTGGTGCCATTTTTATTAGTGGCAGCCGAAGGCCAGAGAGCGGGAGATCGCTCCTGGGACCCCCACTGGACCACCAGGTACCTGTAAAAGGTTTTGGGGGGGGGTGGGGGAAGCTAAGGGATTAGTTTTAAAAGGTCAGGGTGGGTTTTTTGTTTATCGCCTCCGGCGCAGCTGATAAAAAAACACCTGATCAGGCCGGACGAAAAAAAAATCACGATGTGAATCGGAACCGGAATCCGAACCGAATCTGGTTCCGATTCACATCTCTAGAAATCAGGTCCTCTAGAGACGTGGGAGTCTCACGGACAGAGAGTTTATCTTTGAGAGTTCTGGAGAGACCATCTAGGAAGATGGCTTGCAGACAATCTTCTTGCCACCCGAGATCAGTAGCCAGGGTCCTAAACTCCACCGTATACTCAGAGAGGGTCCGAGACCCTTGGCGGAGGTGGAATAGACTGTGGCTGGTGACATCTTGGTTGCTGGGGTCTCCGAAGGTCTGCTTGAAGAGAATAATAAACTCAGGTAGCTTGGAAAGCATAGGATCAGAGCATTCCTATAAGGGAGAGACCCATTCCAGAGCCTTCCCTTCCAGGTGGGAAAGGATGAAGGTCACTTTGGTTGATTCCTTCGGGAACAAGGATGGTTGAGGTGCAAATTGCATGAAGCACTGATTGAGGAAGCCATGACAGGAGTGTGGGTCCCCATTGTATCAGGGAGGTACAGGGAGCACCAACGATGCTTTGGGTAGCATAGAGGCCGATAGGCCCACAGTATTGGCCAGGGATGTATCTCGCAGCTGGGAACAAATCTCTTCCACTGAAGAGGCTAGCAATTCCAAAGCCCTGTGATGTTCTTGGACTGTGGCGGCCAAACCCAGTAGGGCCCTGGAGGCGGGAGACTCCGCCGAGTCCATGGCCTTGGCAACCTGTTGCATTTGGAGGTAGACCCTTATCCTGGAGCAGTGGAAAACAGCTCCCTGGTAGGAACTAGGGAGCACCTGCACCCAAGGGGTGGAGCATAGGAGGAAACAAAGGCTGAGATGAGCTTCACCACTGGAATCACGAGGTCCCCCTGGGTGGAGTCCATAGGGAACCAGGCCACTTGGACTTAGGTGGGTCTCACAGGGTCTCCCGGAGAGGTAGTAGAGAGGCGTGCCCATGATCAGCAAGGGAGCATGGTCGGACTTCACGCTTTTGGCCTGGAGAGGCAAGGAAGGCCCAAACAGCGTAGGCTATGACAAGGTAAGGGACAGAGCCAGAATCAGGAGATGTAATCAATGGTAGCTGAGGTCAGAATCTGAGGATCAATCAGAGGAGTAGTCAATGAGGCAGAGGTCAGGTTCTGGAGGTCAGATGATATCACAAGGCAGGCAGAGGTCAGGATGCAAGTAGCAGACAGGAAGGTCCAGGAACAGGCCGAGTTTAGTACCAGAGAGACAGGCCGAGGGTACTACCTAGGAAGATGAATAGATAGACACAGGAACAGTAGGAAGCTGGAACAGTAGGACACTGGAACAAGACTGGAACAGTAGGATCCTGGAACAAGACTGGTACAAGACTGTGAACGCGGAGGCAACCTAGCACACAATACAATGCCGACCAGATTGCCAAGGCAAGGAAGTGCAGTCACTGACTTCCTTATATTGTTACATCAATCAGGGTGCGCTGTGGAGCTAGGACCCACCCCTGGCCCTACAAGAGGCCGGGCGGTCCGCGTGCGTGTGCGTGTAGGGGAGATGCCGTTCTCCAGCGTGAGGCCTGGTGCACAGTGGAAGGCCCGGCGACTGCCGCCGTGGGACGCCAAAGCCTAGCGGAGCTTGCGGCTGCCGCTGGGGAGGCCAACCCGTGACCTGCAGAGGACCTAGCAAGGTGAGGAGGCCCTTGCACAGGCTAGACGTGGACTGGGCGCGCAACAGTGATGAGATTACTTTTGAATGATTTGTTGAATGTAGATGGAAAAAAGAATGAATAAGCATAGCATGGGAAAGGAAAGGTTGAACCAATATGGATTATATCCAAACTCCATCAGAACTGGAGGATGGGGGAAGGGTGAATGGTTTGAATTTAAGTCAAACTGGGACAAGCTGTGGGTTGATTCAGATAAATCTGAACCGTTCTTGACTTGACTGAAATCTCCTTTCTTGAGGATCTTTTTACTCTGTTTGGATGCAAATATTTGTGTATGTCTACTCACAATTGGCATCATACAAATATTTTAAATCTTTGTGAATTTTAAATCTGTAAATATTTGCATAAAGTCAATATAAGTAAATATGAATTTTAAAAAGTAATATTCAAACTAGAAATTGCAGGTTATGAACTCTGTAACAAATACCTAGTCCTCCAGGAACTGGGTCTAAGCACTGAGATGAGCTTTGTTTTTCTGGCTCGGGTCGGGTTTCGGTTCGGGCACTTTGTGGGAAAACTTGTTTTCCCACAGATTGTTTTTCGCCAAAAACGAAACTGGAACCCGAACCCGGAAAAACAAATTAAAAAAAACAACACAAATCGAAATAAACCCCACGAATCGGAAAAAACCCCACACCAATCCATCACATTTACTTTCTTATAATCCCCCCACCATCCCGATCCCTCCCCAAGACTTACTAAAAGTCTCTGGTGGTCCAGTGTGGTCCCACGAGCGATCTCTCCCTCCATGCCGACGGGCTGTCGGGCCTGCTATGACTCAAAATGGCACTGATAGCCTTGCCCTTACGATGTCACAGGGGCTACCGGTGCCATTGGTCAGCCCCTGTCACATGGTAGGAGCATGTGACCAGTGCCATTGGTCAGCCCCTGTCACATGCTGCTGACCAATGTGCCATTGGCTGACCAATGGCACTGGTAGCCCCTGTGACATCATAAGGGCAAGGCTATCGGTGCCATTTTGAGTCATAGCAGGCCCGACAGCCCAATGGCATGGAGGGAGAGATCGCTCGTGGGACCCTGCTGGACCACCAGGGACTTTTAGTAAGTCTTGGGAAAAGATTGGGATGGTGGGGAGGGGGGGGGGGCTGTAAGAAAGTAAAATTGAAGAGTTGAGGTGGTTTTTTTTTATTTTTTTTAAATAAATGTGCCCCTCCCCCCGCACTAACCCGAAAAACGAATTTTCCCCAAATCTCGGGGAAAATCCGTTTCGTGGTTCAGGTCCCCCCGAACCACAACGAATTAGGCAATTTCGTTGAAATTGCCTAATTCGTGATACACGAATGCACATCTCTATTAAGCAGTCAGGGTTTATATACAGGAAAAAAAACAACAAAATGGAAACATTTTCTAGATGGGCATTTGGGGGTTTAAGCAAGACAAAGGTCTGGATCTGTAAGAGCACTTTTAGGCTCATTTCCCAGGGCCCTATCTGTGATCTGCCCTAACCGAGCCTGGTATAAAAATAACAGAAGACTGAAATTTGAACCATTGGGCAGAACATTTCAGCTCTCTTCTAAAATATTCCTTCTTGTATGTCTGATGAAATTCTGAATGACATTCCCCAATTGTTGCATTTCCCAGCCGCAGCAGACCCATGACCGGCTCTACTCAACCCCGACGCCCGGGTTATGGACCTGGCCCTTCCTCTTTGGAAGCGGTGGGCAGTCGCCTACTCGCTCACTCTCTGGCTATGCTCCCAGGCTCCTCTGGTAGCTCTGCGGCCTCCTCTGTGCATCGAAGGGAGACGCCACCATCACCTAGTTTTAGTCTGTCCATCTTAGGCACGTGTGTGCTCACCTTCACTGACTTTAAAGGGGCCGTGGCAGGAAACCTTCCCATGGTCCTGGCTGATGATGTCTCTAGGCCTTACTATTTAAGGCAGACTCCTCCATTAGGTCTTTGCCTTGGTAACAGGTCTCCACAATTCCTGTCGTGTGCTTAGTTGCTGTATCTGACCTAGTTCCAGTCTTCGTCTTCCTGTTCCAGTCCTTGTGTTCCAGTTCCAGCTTCCTGATTCCTGACTACCCTTTGGACAGATTCCTTGGCTTTGACCCTCGCTAGTTCCTGACCACACTCTGGACGGATTCCTTCGCTTTGACTCTCGCTTGTTCCTGACCACACTCTGGATGGATTCTTTGGCTTTGACCTTTGCTTGAACCTGACCTTGTCTCCAGCTGCCTGCCCTGACTTCAGCTTGAACCTGACCTTGTCTCTAGCCACCTGCCCTAATTTCAGAATGAACTTGACCCTGCCTCCAGCTAACTGCTTGGGACTTGGCCTTTCTTAGGCTCTTGCCTACTTGCAAGCCTGGACTTAACTTGTTCCTACCACTTGCCTGCTTCTGTCTGTCCGGGCTTCTGGAGCCAGGCCTTGTCTTCAACCTTGCTCTTTTGGACCCTGCATCTCCACTGCTTCCTGGCACCTGCCTTGGACACCTTCTCCGGGATCAACCACACAGAGGCCTGCCTAAGACCAGCTGGCCCCGGTACCCAAGGGCTCAAACTTCAAGGAACAAGGGCTGGTATTGGTGAAGCTCCAGTCAGTCTCCTTCTCACGTTCAGCTCCACCTCCCAACAGTCGGGACTCGTGGGGTCTTCCCCATGGGTAGCGCCAACTCCACCTCAGGTCAAAGGTCAACCTCCGCCACACCAATGAGCTATAATGATAGAGCCAGATATACAATCCTTATCTAAAATATCCACACTCATTTAAAGCTCCCAAAGAAACCTCAACATATTTTGTGCCAGGGACATATATAATGTTCATTTATAAATACAAAAAACAATACATTTATATGTACTGGATTAGTACTATCACACTTAGATTAAATAAACCTAAGAATGGAGGTATCTCAATATAAGCAAAATGAAAGAACCACCAATTTGCATGAATGATAGAGCATAGCGGGTCTTAAAGCACTGTATTTGCTTAACAGTCACTCTCACCTCTATGGGGCTCTGATATATGTTGTAATCATCAGTCTCCAAAGAATGACTTTTTTTTTAAATTGATTTTTTTAAATTGTAGATAAAATGAACATTATATTGCTTAGTGGTATTCAATGCAGGGGAACTTATATTAGTCTCATTAAGGAATCTGCAGCATTCTTTTATTTCAAAGACAGCCTGACATGATTCACATTTTGTATTATTCATCAGGGGCTAAATCTATACATCAAGTGCCTACGATTCATGCTTTTCTGTGTCTTTGCTTCTGACATTTAGCCTTTTTTTCTGTAAGTATGTTCTGTAACTGAGAAGTTCCTTGTGCCCCCCCCTACAGCCAGGAAAGAGTCACCTTTGCAACAATGAACAACCTTTGAATCTTTATGTCATATGTGAACTATTTGCTGTTTAATAAATTTGCATCATTCTCAATCTGTGGATTACAGTACTTTCTTGAATCATTTCCAACTCTCTCTCTCACTGACTATAAACATATTTTTTTGGTATGTGCACATTTTTTAACCATTTTTTAAAGCATTGCAAAAATCATGCTGGTATTTCTGCTTCAAAACATGAAACAATGCCAGATATACAGTCATCTTTACATGAGGACAGAAAAGACATCAATCAGGCTTCACCAGGGTAGAAATACCCAAGACCAAATGGCATACCACTTGAAATTTTCAAACACAGGGATGATCAATGCTTTTGAAAATGACAGAAGGCCTACCTTAAATTTAGGAAAACCTTAGAGGCTTTTCTTTTCTTGAAAACCAATTAACAAGTTGGTTCATCTCTAAGTCTATCAGCACAGAATGAGTCATTCAGTCCTGTGCCTCAGGATTCAATGATGTGTTAGTCATTCTCCTGTATAAGAAGAAGGACAACAGAACCAGCTGTGAAAATCACCATGTAATTTATTTTCTGTCCATCACCAGAATGTTGCAGACAAGTATAATTCTTAATGGAGTGGCAGAGTAATACTTGAACATTGTCACAGAATTGCAGTGCAGATTCCAATCCAGATGTGTTCCAAAAACATGGTTTTCCTGACCAGGCAGATTCAGAAGTAGCACCTTGAGCAAAATCAAGATCTATATCTGGTTTTTATAGACCTGACAAAAGCCTTCATTGTAATCAGCTGCAATGGTCTGTGGAAAATACTACAGAAACTTGGATACAAGAGAAGTTTATTTGCATCATCAGATCTTTGCAGGAAGGAATTTTGGCCAAGATTCAGGAATGTGGTACCTTCCTTCTCAGTCTCAAACAGAACAGCACAAAACAAGTTTTGTAGTGATACCAACACTAATAAGGTCCATATTAAAATGGCATTTAGGCATATAACCTAATGGTTATATTCAGTTATTAGCCAGATTAAAAAGGGGCATTTTGAGGGCATTCTGGGGAGGGTCTGATATATATGGCTAATCTAACAGAATATCAGAGCAGGTCTAAAGTTATGCTGCCTTGTGTGGCCAGATAATGAACAACTTAACTGGATATCTTGAAAAGATATCCAACTAAGTAGTGCTGTCATAACAGTGAAAAATGAAAAAGCTTTCAAATATAGGGGCTTCTGGGGCAATCTTCTCCCTCCCCCCACAATATCTTAAGGCCCTGTCCGTCTGTTCTCATTTCACCTCCAGAGAGAGGCCCAGACTTTAAGACCTGTAAATCTTTAAGGGAAGTAAGTGCCCTAAGTATAATTTGAAGGTCCTGAGTACATTTGTATTGCCTATTAGCATGAATATAATCTTGGTGTTGAACAAATAATGGAATAGATGTGCATTCTTTCAGGCTCAAACCTGACAACCACCATTCGCCTTCTGACTCCCCCCAGGTATTCGGGGGATTCTAAGTTGTATCGAGGATTCTTGAATCAGTGCTTCATGCATTTCTCTCTGCAACCCATGCAATTCTCCAGTGATTCCATCAAGGGGAACTTCATCCTCTCCTTCCTCAATGGGAAGGCACTGGAATGGGCATCGCCTCTATGGGAGCAAGGTGGTGTCCTGCTTTAAGACCTGCAGCAGTTTGTCAAAGCATTTAAGCAAGTCTTTGATGAGCCCGGCTGTCAGGATACAGTGGGGTCTGCACCAAGGTACGAAGACCCTGGAAGAGTACACCATAGAGTTCTGCACTATGGCCTCAGAATTAAACTGGAAAGGACAGCTTCTGGAGCATTATTTTAGAAGGACTCTCTCTCAGATTAAAGATAAGTTGACCACCCAAGAACTCCCTGAATCCCTCGACGCCCTCATCCATCTGGCCAGGAAGATCGACCGGTGACTCTAGCAAAGGGCACGGGAAATACAAGGTCTGCAAAAATCTGTGCAGTTGGCTCCATCCTTCTTACCTCCCCTTACTCCACCATTAACAGCCTCACCAGGATCGACTCATCATAGGAACCTATGCAGCTCGGGCAGAGCCACCTTTCATCAGACAAGAGACTCCGACGTCACTCTCTGCAATTATGCAGGGACACCTGCGAGCTCAATGAAGCCGGGAAACACCGAGCCTAGGAGTCAGTGAGGAGCTGACTCTGGGCTGTGCGCTTCCCTCTCCCCAGCTTACTCTGCTGGTGACCATAACAGCCGATGCCCATGAGTTTTCTACCCTTGCAATGGTGGACCCTGGAGCAAGGGGAAATTTTATCATGAAGGCCTTGGTGGACCATCTTAAACTTCCAACAGTTCCTAGAGAGTCACTGCTTCTCATCTCTTCAATCTATGGTGAGTCTTTGCTTGGACAAATCACCATGATTACTGAACCTCTATGACTCCGAACCAGCCTCCTCCATTTAGAGGAGATAGCTTTCCATGTCATCAAGCAGGCTGTACACCCCATTATTCTGGGACTACCCTGGCTACATACCCACTCTCCTAGTTTCGATTGGGAATCCCTCCAATTGTCCAGATGGGGTTCTCATTGCCTTTCATCATGTCTACTTGCTGCAAAACCTCCACTGCCTGTTCAACTAGCTACGACTTCCCTGGGGGTACCACCCCAGTATGCCGCCTATGCAGATGTTTTCTCTAAACAGGCGGCCGATATCCTTCTGGAACACCGCCCTTTTGACTGTGCCATAAACCTGATTCTAGGAACTACACCACCCCGAGGAAGGGTATATTCTCTCTCTCTCTCCAAGAGACCAAGGCCATGGTCCAGTATGTCCAAGAGAACCTTGTTAAAAGATTTATTAGACCTTCCACATTCCCCTGCAGGAGCAGCATTCTTTTCTGTAAACAAAAAGTGATTTACTCCAAGGGGCCAAGATCTATACCAAACTGGACCTGTGCAGGGCCTACAATCTGGTTCACATTAAGAGTGGAGATGAAGGGAAAACCACATTTAATACATGAGATGGACAAGATGAATACCTGGTTATGCCTTTCGGCCTATGTAAAGCTCCTGCAGTGTTCCAAGGTATGATGAATGGAATCTTCAGAGACCTCCTGTATGGATGTGTACTGGTCTATCTGGACGACATTCTCATTTTTTTCCAAGGACCTTTCCTTCCATCATCGAGATGTTTGTCAAGTGCTCCAGAGACTTTGAGCCCACAAATTGTATGCCAAGTTGGAGAAATGCTTATTTGAAAAGGAGAGTTTACCCTACCTGGGGTACATAATTTCCAGCAAGTGTTTCTGCATGGACTCCGAGAAGGTGAAATGCATTTTAAATTGGCCACAACCCTCCGGCCTCTGTCTTCTGCAAAGATTTCTGGGATTCGCAAATTTTTACCGTCATTTAATTCCCAACTATTTGCAGATAATAGACCTCCTCTCGGCTCTTATCTGGAAAAGGGAAAACACAAAGGATCAGTCCCCAGAAGCAGTCACAGCCTTATTAACACTAAAGCAAGCCTTCATCAAAGAACCATGTCTCCACCATCCAGATCCCATGTGTCCCTTCATTCTCAAAGTTGACACCTCCTTGGAGGGGGTAGGAGCTATTTTAAGCCAAATCTCCAACAATGGGATTTTATGGCCCTGCTTTTCTTCTCTAAGAAGTTTTTGCAAGCCAAACCGAACTTTGGAATTGGGGACAAGGAACTGTTAGCCATAAAATTGGCTTTTGAAGAATGGTGGCACTGGTTAGAGGGGGGGCACAACATTGCATTATGGTATACATGGACCATAAAAACCTAGAACATCTCCGTAATGTGCAACATTTAAATGTCCGTCAGGCTTGATGGTCACTGTTCTTTGCCCACTTTGATTTTCAGGTGAAATATAGATCAGCTTCCAAGAACACCCATGCTGATGCCCTCTTTCAATCCTTTGAAATGGAGGATACTCTAGAACCCCCAGGCCTTATCATCAATCCTGCACAAATCTTCCTGGCCATCTCTACTATTGTCCTACCTGGAAAGATTGTAGTTTCACACTGCCTCCATCAGAAAGTGTTACAAAGAACTACTTGAAGCAGTTTGTTGTTGCATACTATTTTAAGGATGGTTTTTGGTGGGGTTCCGGAGATCAGGTAGCTTCCCTAACTGGGCTGAACTATTTTCTGAGTCCTGTTCAGCTACTGTTTCCTTGGCTTTTTGATTTTTTATTTGTCTTTTCTTGGGGCCAGGTTAGTTCAGAGTTATATAAGTAAAATTGTTGAAAAAATTAATAGGTCTAATTGAGTTTGGGTGAGCCTCCTCTTATCAGTTCAAGTCCAGGTTCAGAATACAGTTCCACTTCAAACTTCAGTCACATATTTGTTTCAGTCTTGTAGTTACATTCCTGTATTACTGTTTGCTCAATAACTACCATCTATTGCACAATGTCTTAATCTTGCAAACCAGTCTTCTATAGCTTAAAAAAAAATCTTGCACCTTTCAAAATTTTATATTCTACAAATAGAGCATAAACAATTTTTATACAGTAATGCTACAATACTTTAAGATTCATTTAGCTGGAACGTAACATTATCCCAACAATTTCCTGACAGTATTAATTCAGTTTATAATCAAAACCTATCACAATGTCAAAACAATTTCAGTGCAGCTCTATGGCGGCCAAATTAATAAATCAATCCAATGGAAAACTGTCTGTGCAAATTCTATAGTATCTTTAAATAAAAGCAAAGAAAATTGCATACAGACATTTTTTGCTTTCTATGACTTTTCATGAATAGAAGTAACAAAGTGTTGCGATCCCCCCTGTTGCTGCGCTACAGGAGGTATCTTACCTTCCTACCGGAGGCCGCTCCGAAGCCAGGGCCTCGCCTGTGTTCCATCCGGGTCTTGCTCCAGGGCCTGAGAGGCCTAGCTGTTCCTGTGGCTTGCTTGGCTGTTTGGACTTCCTGGTTTCCAGCCATGCCCGTTTCCCTAGGGGGTGGCCCGCAGCTCTCCATCTTACTTATAGGACCAGCGAGGGGCGGTCCAGGCAAACTCCTCCCAGGGAGTTGCCTACAACCTCCAGTATATAGGACTTTCTTGTCACTTGCAATTTGCCTGCAGATTGAGTGCTACAGTTGCCTGTACCTCTTCCTCGATCCAGGTCTTCCGTGGTCTGCCTTGTATTGATGGCTCCTTGTCCTGTCTCTGTCCGGATGTTTGCTTCCTGATGTTACTGACGTCTGCCTTGATGTGTTCCTGATGTCCTGATCCAGTTCTGCTTGTTCTGCCCTACGTCCTGTCTGGCTCCTGAGCCTTCTGGCCTGTTGGGCCCTGGAGTGGCCAACAGGTGGGATTCTTCCCTGCGCTCTGGAGCTTCCCTGCCTGCCAGCCGAAGGGGCTTCGGATGTCAGTATCCCAGCATCGGAGTTCCTGCTCGCCTGGATCTTCCCTGCGCTCTCCTGTTCTCAACGTGGTCCGCGACCAGCTTCCTGGGCTGTGTAGGGCGCGTATGGGTCGGGGTGGTCCACGACTCAGTCCCGTGGGTGGGCTGAGTAGGGCGCCCTCAGGGACAGTGCCTGTGTCTCCTTCCAGCCCTCCTCTTCGATGTCTGCACTAGCCTTGTCTACGATGTCTGCACCTGCCTTGTCTATGATGTCTTCAGTGTAAAGGACTCTGTCTGCCCTCGCCTCTGTCCGGCCTGCTGCCCATTGCCGTTCCCAGCAGCAGGTCCGAAAGGGCCGGGAACAGTCGGAGGACCGTTCATCAGTCAACTTCCCAGTGTTGGCTACCATGGGCGTGCAGGTCCGGCTGAGGGTCAGACTCCCTGCTTTTGTACCCGCCTGGCTCCCCATGCCTGCTCAGCTCACCTCCCACGGTGTGGCTTGGGCTCCTCCTTGAGTCCTGCCGTGGCCCAAGGGCTCACCACCCGCTGGAGACGACCGCGCCCGCGCACACTCGTAACACAAAGCCTGCAAGATAAAAGCAGAATTCCATATTACACAAAATGATTTCAGCTAACATGGACTGCTGTTATTAAAGTATTTATCCAATCACAGCTACATATAGACTAAAGAGATTAAAATATCTTAAATATATATTTGATTATTTTCTCTTTTTTTTCTTTGGCTTAGGGTCAATCAAGCACATCAGGGCTATCTGCAATATTCCTATGAACATTAGGAATGAAAGTAGAGAAAGGAGACATAGAAGAAAAATACATATATATGTGTAAACTCTGTCACGTTTTCCTACTGTTTGCTATTTTTTAAAAGGGTGAACCTTCCTAAAATGAGAGGTCCAGGGAGGTAAGAGTTAAAGAAGATCCTTCCACCAAGGAGATCAATTTCAAGGGTATGAAAGATGGCCCCAGTGAGTCATAGGGGGAGTTATTACAGGATTTTGAGCTTGAGTTTCTGGAGTCTAGACTTGGAGTTTGTAGAAAGGAGTTCTGTATAGATACTATTCTACTGTAGTAAACATTCTAGAGAGGCTAAGAGCCACATAGGAGAATAAGAATACTTGTCCAATGAGAATACCATCTTTCTGTGGAAGCCTGCAGTCAGAGTTGTATGTGAAGGTGAAGAAGTTTTCCTGTTTTTCATTGAAACATGAAGAGAAATAGATGGATCACATCACTCCAATGCTTTTAGATCTTCATTGGCTCCTTGCTAAGCCTAGAATTAAATATAAAGTTGTCTTTTTGGCTCACAATCTACTCACCCAAGATTCCTTTCCATTGATTAATACCTTCTTGAGGCCTTACACTCCTTCAAGGTCTTTACAATTGTCACAGAAGCCCTATTAGAGGTACCTTCTATACATCAACTATGTCTATCTGAGACCCGTCAGTGTACAGTGTACAGTGGACAGGAGACAAGGGTGGACAGAGACTCTGGAATTGAAGACTTAGACGAGGAACTTGGAATCAAGACTCAGACGAGGAACATGGAACAAAACTCAGACGAGGAGACTTGGAAGGTAGACTCAGGTGTGGAGACTTGGAAGGTAGACTCAGGCATGGAGACTCAGGCATGGAGACTTGGAACATAGACTGACGTGGAGACTTGGAAGGTAGACTCAGACGAAGAACAAGCAAAGTCCCTCAAGCACCCTACACAGCCCAGCAGGGCAGGTCACGGACCACACTGGAGACTCAGACAAGGAACATGGAGCAAGGACACAGATGAGGACAAGCAAGGCCCCTCAGGTGTCCTACACAGCTCGTGGGCTGGTTGCGGACCACACTGTCCCCTACTCACCCTACATAGCCGGACGGCTGGTCACGGACCACGAGGGGAGTGGGGTAAGCTCAGGACATCTCACAGCTCAGGAACGAAGTGGCCTCTTGGATCCTCTGGAGTCGAAATAGAATACAGACTCAGGATGAAAACTTGGAACTTGAAAACCAGAACTCGGAATTAAAAGCAAGGAACTGCCAGAGGCATGGGTCATTCAGGACCTGGAGCAGCAGGACTTAGAACTTCAGGACTTGGAACACGGAACATCAGGACTTGAACATCAGGACTTGGCTCACAGAACATCAGGACTTGAACATCAGGACTGGACTCACAGAACATCAGGACTTGAACATCAGGACTTGGCTCACGGAACATCATGACTTGAACATCAGGACTGGAACTCAGATATCAGGACTTGGATCACAGAACATCAGGACTTGGACATCAGGACTGGACACACGGAACATCAGGACTTGAACATCAAGACTCGGCTCATGGAACATCATGACTTGAACATCAGGACTGGAATTCGGACATCAGGACTTGGATCACGGAACATCAGCAGAGGCCAGGACATGGAACAAGAGAGCAAAGACACGGACAATGAAGAACAGAATGTCTTGAAGAAGAGGAGGAGGAGGACGTTGTCATCAGAGACTCCTGGACAGGAAAGCTGGAACAGGATCAGGGAGCAGTCCAACTCCTGGACTGGCTCCTTGCGAAGGTAAGGATGATATGGAAGCAGTGCCCTTAAGTAGAGCTGAAGATGAGGAAACGCCCTGGAAGGAGTTCAGGTGTGACCGGGGGCATATCCAGCCTCCGGGCCAAGAGTTAAGCACCTGCTCGCAGCTGGGTCCACGAGCAGGAGTGCAGCACACTTAGGGAAGATAAGGCCATTGCGGAATGATTAAACTATTTCTTTGTTTCGTGTTTATTGAAGAGGATGTTGAGGAGATACTCATTCCAGAGAAGGTTTTCAAGGGTAATTATTCAGATGGACTGAACCAAATCACGGTGAACCTAGAAGATGTGGTAGGCCTGATTGTCAAAGTGAAGAGTAGTAAATCACCTGGACCGGATGGTATACCCCCCCGGGTTCTGAAGGAACTAAAAAATGAAATTTCAGATCTATTAGTAAAAATATGTAACGTATCATTAAAATCATCCATTGTACCTAAAGACTGGAGAATGTACCTAAAGACTGGAGAATGGCTTATGTAACTCCAATATTTAAAAAGGGCTCCAGGGGTGATCCAGGAAACTACAGATCAGTTAGCCTGACTGGAAGATGAAATTTAATGTGGACACAAGTGCAAGGTGATGCAAATAGGGAAAAATAACCCATGCTGTATTTATATAATGTTAGGTTCCATATTAGTAGCTACCCCCCAGGAAAGAGATCTAGGCATCATAGTGGATAATACTTTGAAATTGTCAGCTCAGTGTGCTATGGCAGTCAAACAAAGCAAACAGAATGTTAGGAATTATTAGGAAGAGAATGGTGAGTAAAACAGAAAATGTTATAATGCCTCTGCATTGCTCCATTGTGAGATTGCACCTTGAGTACTGTGTATAGTTCTGGTTGCTACATTTCAGAAAAGATATAGTTGCACTTGAGAAGATACAGAGAAGGGTGACTAAAATGATAAAGGGGATGGAAATGCTCCCCTATGAGGAAAGTCTGAAAAGGTTAGGGCTGTTCAGCTTGGAGAAGAGAGGGCTGAGGGGGCATATGATAGTGGTCTTTAAAATCATGAGAGGTGTGGAACGGATAAATGTGAAAATGGTTATTTACTCTTTTGAATAATAGAAGGACTAAGGGGCACTCAATAAAGTTAGCAAGTAGCATATTTAAAACTAATCAGAGAAAATTATTTTTCACTCAGTGCCCAATTAAGCTCTGGAATTTTTTGCTAAAGAATATGGTTAATGCAGTTAGTGTATCTGGGTTTAAAAAAGGTTTGGATACGTTCTTGGAGAAGTCCATTAACTGCTATTTATTTATTTATTTATTTATTTATTTATTTATATACCATTTTACCAGTATAACACTGACCAAAGCGGTTTACAATAGTAAAAAACAAATATCATAAACAAAACCAAAATTAAAATTAAGTTTAAGTTATTTAACTAATAACAGTAAAACAAAAATTAAAATAAAAATAAAGTGTGAATAAAAATACAGTATATTGCATAATCAATAAAAATTAAAGTGACAAAAGATAAAAATTGGCCATTACATTTAAAAACTTAAAAGTCAGAAAAATAAGACAAACAGAATCAATAAATATTTTGAGAATCAACTGTTCCCTAATAGACATTGAATTTAAAACATACCTATCCTTACTTACTCTGGCTAGAGAGTTCAATGTCCCTGAAAGCTTCCTGAAAAAGATAGATTTTCAATGCCTTCTTGAAATCCTTTCGACTAGGTATTAGTCTTAAAGGGTCTGGCAGCACATTCCATAAAATGGGACCAACAACCGAAAAAGCTCTATTCCTTGTCACATTCAATGCAGCGTTTTTTACTGAAGGAATTTCCAGTAAGTTTTTTCCTGCTGATCTGAGCTCTCTCTGATGTTTATAAACTCGCAGCGTGGAGCATAGCCAAATAGAATCAGTACTATTTAGTAAATGAATTAACGTAATGATTTTATATTGGATTCTATACTTAACTGGTAACCAATGTAATTTATACAAGATTGGTGAGATATGTTGTTTAAGAGGGGTGCCAGTAAGAAGTCTAGCTGCTGAGTTCAGAACCAGTTGTAAAGGCCTAATGGTGGTTTCAGGCAACCCTATATATAGACCGTTACAATAATCTAGGCTGGAAAGAATAGTAAGGCTGGAGGTCATCACATTCAATTGTTGGGCATGCTTGGGATGTATTTGGAGGGCAATGATTGGAAAATGGTTGAGAGGTTGGGTAAAAAACATGGGGAAGGGGAGTCGTTCTTGCGTTGCATTTGGAAATATATGTGGGCAGCCGCTGTGCCGAGTATACAGATTCCACCTGTAATTGGGCATCCATGATCCCAGCTCAGGGATGCCTGGGACTTGCCCATATGGTCCTCATTGTGATCTTCAGGGTGAGAGTCCTTGAATAGGGATGTGAATCGTTTTACGACGATTAAAATTATCGTCCGATAATTTTAATATCGTCTTAAACCGTTATGAAACACAATACAATAGAGATTCTAACAATTTATCGTTATAAATCGTTAGAATCGTGAGCCGGCACACTAAAACCCGCTAAAACCCACCCCCGACCCTTTAAATTAAATCCCCCACCCTCCCGAACCCTCCCCCAAATAACTTAAATTACCTGGTGGTCCAGCGGCGGTCCGGAACGGCAGCGGTCCGGAACGGGCTCCTGCTATTAAATCTTGTTGTCTTCAGCCGGCGCCATTTTCCAAAATGGCGCCGAAAAATGGCGGCGGCCATAGACCAACAGGATTCGACGGCAGGAGGTCCTTCCGGACCCCCGCTGGACTTTTGGCAAGTCTTGTGGGGGTCAGGAGGCCCCCCCCAAGCTGGCCAAAAGTTCCTGGAGGTCCAGCGGGGGTCAGGGAGCGATTTCCCGCCGCGAATCGTTTTCCGTATGGAAAATGGCGCCGGCAGGAGATCGACTGCAGGAGGTCGTTCAGCGAGGCGCCGGAACCCTCGCTGAACGACCTCCTGCAGTCGATCTCCTGCCGGCGCCATTTTCCGTACGGAAAACGATTCGCGGCGGGAAATCGCTCCCTGACCCCCGCTGGACCTCCAGGAACTTTTGGCCAGCTTGGGGGGGGGCCTCCTGACCCCCACAAGACTTGCCAAAAGTCCAGCGGGGGTCTGGAAGGACCTCCTGCCGTCGAATCCTGTTGGTCTATGGCCGCCGCCATTTTTCGGCGCCATTTTGGAAAATGGCGCCGGCTGAAGACAACAAGATTCAATAGCAGGAGCCCGTTCCGGACCGCTGCCGTTCCGGACCGCCGCTGGACCACCAGGTAATTTAAGTTATTTGGGTGGGGGATTTAATTTAAAGGGTCGGGGGTGGGTTTTAGCGGGTTTTAACGATTTTAGCGGGTTTTAACGATTTTAACGATTTATCACGATATTTTACTCCCCCCAAACGGCAACAATACGATTCCCTCCCCCTCCCAGCCGAAATCGATCGTTAAGACGATCGAGGACACGATTCACATCTCTATCCTTGAATGCTTCTAGCCCATAATGGTGCTGGCTGTGTGGCTCAGAGCACAGAGTCCAGTGCCAAAACAATAGCAATGACATAGATGGCAATATGCCCTGTGACTGGCTCCAGGGGCTGTGATGATATCACAGACATGCACAGGTGATGTATCTTCTTGATGCACCTTGTATCTTAACATGGATGCAGCTTCAGTGCACCCTGCTATTGGCTGCCATGGGGCATGCTGATATCAGTGGAGGGAGTGGGTCAGGCACCAAATTTAATATCTGAGCTGGTCCCAGTCCTCACTGGCTTGCATCCACCATTCCCCTAGGGAGTATCTACATTTTCCTAGCATGTAGCAGATGGACTCAGGAACAATGGGTATAGTGTACTCCTGATAGCAGTTGGAGATGGATCAGATTTCAATCTTACGTCAGCCCTAGTACATATACCCCTGCAGGAAGTGCAGCTCTTCAGTATTTTCCATCTTCATAGCAGTTAGGGACTCTATGCATGCTTGCACAGCGTTAGAGTAATTTTACCAAAGAAAACCAAAATAAGAAGAAATCTTACCTCTACTGATGAGCCCCACTCCTGCGGTGACACCCATTGGGTCCCTCCCCCAGTTGAGAATTCCCGAGGTGATTTCCGCGATCCCTCGGAGGTAAGCCTCGGTCTGGTGGCCGACCCTTGGTGGGGACCTAGCTTCTGACATCGGGTGAGGCTGAGAGGAAGTGGGTGCAACTTCGAGCACAGCGGTGAAGGTATTTTCCCTCTCCCCCCACAGCTGCAGACCGCCTGGAATGAGACCGGCAAGCACCTGGACAAGGTAAGGTAGAAATCTATTTAAAAGTCTCCAGTCTCCGAAGCTCAAGGAGTCACACAGATCACCAGCCGGCACCAGTGCCACCGGGTTGATCTGCCCTAGCAGGGCTAGACCCCGGTCAGATCCGAGGGCCCTCCCACGTGGAGACCCTCCGAAGTGGTCGCCATATTGTCCGCGTGGTCGCTGTCCTGTCCACTGTTCCGATCCGTGCGCACAGAGGCGAGCTGTGTGCACAAATACCTTGTGCGCAAAATGTCATGCGCCCAAGTGCCGTGCGCACAAGCGATGCGCATAGCCACACGCTTACTGTTCCGGGTGCATAACTTTGATCTGTGTGCATAACAGCATGCACATCTCACTGAGCGCGCACCAAACCTACGTGCACAACTATATTTTACGCGCATAAGCCATGGCACCACCGGAAAAGAAACTCAAGGCTCAGGGCCTTTGCCCAGCGTGCCACATTAGAGCTGCACAGCATGAGGAGGCCACGTCCCTGTGTATACACTGCGAAGAGGCCCTAGGGGATCCAACTCATGGCCCTCCCCAGCCGGTACCGGGTTCCAGCCTCTCGAGCAGTACCCTGGACCTAGCATTGCACAGTGGGACCCCCCTCAAACGGGGCTCCCCAGGGACACAGTGCCCCTTAGTCTAGACCCAGCATCTATCTCCTGGGTGGAATTCTTCAAAGGTCTGCATACCTTTGTCCACATGCAACTGGGGCCTCCTAAAATATGGCCACAGGCTCCACCAGAGGACCTCAACATTCCGGGAACCTCTATGCCCAGGGAAGTGATCCCACCACCCAGAAGCCCCACCTTTGGGGACACAGACAACTCGGATGAGGATTCAGAATGCCTGGAGGAAGGGGAACTCCCTCAGGTGACAGAGCCCCTTCGAATCATGAGATGCTTCCTCACCAAGGACAAGCTTCCAGAGCTGGTCACACACAGCTTAAAAGAGCTTGCTATCCCGGGCACGTGTCTCAGGGGAACCTAAGACAAACCCCCTACTAGAGGGACTCCGTCAGACCTCCCACCATTTCCCGCTATTACAAGCCATCCAGCAACTAACTGACCTGGAATGGGATGCCCCAGATACTACGTTCAAAGGGGGGCGGGCTCTGGCAGCCATGTACCCTCTGGACCCAGCTGCCAAAGATCTCCTGGCATGTCCGAAAGTGGATGCCATGGTCTGCGCAGTCTCAAAGTGCACTACTATCCCGGTGGAGAGAGGAACAGCACTCAAGGATGCTCAAGACAGACGTCTGGAATCTATCCTCAAACAGTCCTTTGACGTCTCTGCTATGTCTTTACAGATCGCGGCCTGCTGTGCCATGGTGACACGTGCCTGCTTATCACAGACCAGGAACAACACTCCTGAGGAGGCCCTGGAACCAGCAGTATCATTCCTCGTGGATGCCGCTTCTGATCTGGTGCGCACCGCAGCTAGAGGAGTGTCATCCGCCGTGGCAGCCAGAAGACAACTCTGGCTCCGAAACTGGTCTGCAGACGCATCCTCCAAAACGAGACTCACAAGAATGCCTTTCAAGGGAACACTCCTGTTCGGAAGCAAACTAGAGAAACTAGCCAACAAATGGGGCGAGTCCCCACTGCCGCGGCTACTGGAGGACAGGAATAAGAGAAACCAGCGATCCTTCCCCCGAACCTCCAGGGGCAGAGGATCACAGCACTTCAATCCATATACAAGCACATATCAAGCGGCCTGCCCCACAGGCCGAAGCCAGTCCTTTCAGAACAAGCACAACAAAAGGGGAGCCAGCTCGAGCCCAGGGCCCAGCCGCACCCCACAACGAAAATCAGCCAACCCATCCAAAGGAAGAAGCCATAGGGGCAGACTTCCCTATTCTACCAAAGATGGGTCGAGATAACTTCGGACAAGTGAGTCCTATCCATCATTCGAGAGGGATATTACCTGGATTTCTACCACCTCTCTCCAGGTAAGTTTGTGGAATCCCCCTGCCGCAACCCTTCCAAGAGGATGGCAGTGGAAGCTACACTGACCAGATTGCTAGCCTTAGAGGCTATAACACCGGTACTGCCACAGCAAATACATACTGGACATTATTCCATCTATTTTATCGTCCTCAAGAAAGAAGGAACGTTCAGACCCATCCTGGACCTCAAGGTGGTCAACCATCACCTGAAGATTCCTCACTTCTGCAAGGAAACCCTACATTCGGTAATAAGGGTGACACAACCGGGAGAGTTCCTTACATCCCTGGATCTGTCGGAAGCCTACCTACACATTCCGATCCATAAAGAGCATCAGCATTTTCTACACTTCTCAATCCTGGACCGTCACTACCAGTTCCGGGCACTACCATTCAGGTTAGCCACTGCACCCGGACGTTCACTAAGATCATAGTTTTGGTGGCAGCAACACTGAGGAAGGAAGTAATCTGCATGCATCCGTATCTAGACAATTGGCTGATCAGGGAGAAATCCCCAGAGGAAAGCCACCAGGCAACCAACAGAGTCAAAACTCTACTGGAGAGCCTCAGGTGGGTAGTCAACACAAACAAGAGCTGCCTGCAGCCCTCCCAATCTCTAGATTACTTGGGAGTCCGGTTCAACACCAAACAAGACAAGGTCATCCTGACACCAACAAGAAGATCAAAACTGATGACCCAGTTGTAAACCCTGTTGAGCGAACTTCGCCCCACAACATGGGATTACCTACAAGTCCTTGGCCTCATGGCATCCACACTGGAAGTAGTGCCATGGGCACGAGCTCACATGAGACTCCTACAATGCTCACTAATATCACGATGGAATCCACTGTCCCAGAACTACACCATACATCTTCAGCTCCTGGACAGAGTTCGGGTCCAACTACCATGGTGGCTACAAGAAGGCCATCTGAGCCATGGGCTGAGACTATCCTCACCAACCTGGATCCTGCTCACCATGGATGCCAGCCTACGAGGATGGGGAGCACAATGCCAGGAGCTAACCGCCCAAGGGCAATGAAACAAAGTAGAGACGGGATGGAACATCAATCGCCTAGAAGCACGAGCAGTCAGATTAGCCTGCCTATGCTTCAGTCACAGACTCCGAGACAAAGCGGTCAGAGTAATGTCGGACAACGCCACAACAGTGGCCTATATCAACTGTCAGGGAGGAACCAGAAGCCAACAGGTGTCTCTAGAAATAGACCCCCTAATATCATGGGCGGAAGCAAATCTTCAAGAGATCTCGGCCATCCACATCGCCGGGAAAGACAACGTTACTGCGGATTACCTCAGCAAAGAAAGTCTAGACCCAGGAGAATGGAGGCTGTCGACCAAAGCATTCCAATTGATAGTAAACTGTCAGGGAACACCAACCATGGACCTCCGGGCAAACCGGTCCAACACTCAAGTGCCCAGTTTCTTCAGCCACAGGCGGGAGCCCCAGTCCCAGGGAATCGATACCCTGGTACAGACCTGGCCACAGGAGACTCTGTCATACGCCTTCCTGCCGTGGCCCCTATTGGGCACAATCATCCACAAGATAGAACACCACAGGGGACCAGTACTTCTAGTGGCCCTGAACTGGCCAAGAAGACCATGGTACGCAGACATGCGATGACTGCTGACAGGGAGCCCCCTTCTGTTACCTCCACACAGAGACCTGCTCCAACAGGGTCCGATCCTCCATGAAGATCCAGCTCGATTCTCTCTTATGGTCTGGCCATTGAGAGGACTCACCTAAGGAAGAGCGGATACTCGGGGGCAGTATTTGATGCCTTACTCCGAGCACGCAAGTTCTCCACATCCCTAATATACATAAGGATTTGGAGAGTATTCAAAGCCTGGTGCGAGGACCGCGACATCATACCACGCTCAGTCAAAATTCCTCCGATTTTGGAATTCCTGCAGAACGGCCTACAGAAGGGATTGTCTCTCAGCTCCATCAAGGTACAGGTGGTTGCATTGTCATGCTACAGAACCAAGAGTGAAAGCGGCAGCATAGCCTCTCACCCATATGTCTCCCGCTTTCTAAAAGGAGTCAAGCAGATCCGACCACCCTTAAAGTGGCCGTTGCTTCTTTGGAACCTCAACCTGGTTTTAGATTTCTTAGCAGGAACCTCCTTCAGACCTCTCCGCGGCCTGTCTCTCTGACTATTAACATTGAAGACAGCCTTCCTGCTGACAGTCTGTTCGGCCTGTCGTATATCCAAGCTACAAGCACTGTCCTGCCGAGAGCCATTCCTCAGACTCACCCCAGGAACCATCCAGTTATGCACAGTTCCATCGTTCCTCCCCAAAGTGGTGTCTCACTTCCATCTCAACCAAACCATCTCGCTGCCATCGCCAGATGAGCATAAGAATTCGGAAGAAGCTCGAAGTCTATGTCATCTCAACGTCGGCAGGCTCCTAGTCTGATACCTGGAAAGATCGGAATCCGTACGAAGGACGGACCATCTATTCATCCTACAAAGCGGGAAAAAGCATGGGGAAGCGGCCTCGCGAGCAACCATAGCCCGCTGGATCAAAGAAGTCATCAAGGCGGCCCACGTAGAAGCAGGCAAGCCACCGTTTTTTCAAATCAAGGCCCATTCTACTAGAGTCCAGGCAGTGTCCTGCGCAGAAACTAAGATGCTGTCACCCGCCGAGATTTGCAGGGCGGCGACATGGTCCTCCATCCACACCTTCTCCAGGTTTTACCGGCTGGATATTCAGGCTCGGGAGGACACAGCATTTGCAAGGGCAGTACTAAATGGGTCACGGGCAGCCTCCCACCCAGTTCGGGAGTAGCTTTTATACATCCCATTGGTCCTGAGTCCATATGCTACACGCTAGGAAATGGAGAAATTATTTACCTGATAATTTCGTTTTCCTTAGTGTAGACAGATGGACTCAGCATCCCACCCATGGCTGCCGTTACTCATGGAATTCTCGGGTGACATCCCCGGGAGCAAGTGTTTCATGGATAAGCCATGCTTTCCTTCAGCTAGGACACCCATCCTTCCGGGTGTCGACGTTTCTCGGTTGAGGTCACTGGCAGTCTACAGCTGTAACCAATTTAACCGGTTCAAATTAATTAAGTTAACCAAGTTATAAAGTTAATCAAGTTATTCAAATTATTCAGCCATGCATATATCCAGAATGCTTTTTGAGGAGAATACTGAAGAGCTGCACTTCGTGCAGGGGTATATGTACTATGGCTGACGTCAGATTGAAATCTGATCCGTCTCCACTGCTATCAGGAGAACTCTATACCCATTGGTCCTGAGTCCATCTGTCTACACTAAGGAAAACGATATTATCAGGTAAGTAATTTCTCCATTACTTGTCCATCCCAATACATTACCATGTTTTCATTCAATTAAACAAGGCCAATTAGAACCTCCATACAGTACAGGGCTAGGGCCTAGTAATAGTTATGTACATGTCTAAAGAGCTTGTTTGTTGTTTTCTTTTGTTATCCCTATTTCACCAGGAGTGCTCGAGACTGATTCTGAGGAAAATAGAGTAGAGTTAAGGGCCAGAGGGCTCACACTAAAAAAGGCATGACTGGGGTCATAGCCTTAGTACAATTCAGCAGAAGACTGTGAGCTGCTGAAGCAATGGGCCCAGCTGATAGGGAAAAAACACATCCATAAGGAGTGGGGAGGGGGATTTTAGTCTTGCTGTGCATAGTGGCCTGCCAAATGTGACCCCCCCTGCATGGGACTATAGCTTCAAGAAGGCCTAGCTGTTTAGAAATGGGTGTTGAAAGATTACACAGTGGCAGTCATGTGGGACTCTTGGAGGTAAAGGAAAGGCTTAAGTGGGAAGGAGGCTTGAACACCTAATCTTTATTTATTTATTTATTTATTATTTTTACTATACCGGCTTTCATGAAATGGATCACATCAAACCGGTTTACATTTAACAAAGTGTGCAAGATAAGAGATAACTCAAACAACTGTAACAAGAGCATTGTAAGGAGAGTGACAGTTACAATAAAACAGGGAAATAAATAACTGGGAGTTGGAGGTGAGAATAGGGGGATTTAACTGACAGCAACTTATTTACAAGGTAACACAATTGAGTCTGATTAAATTTGTATAATATTTGTAAAGTATTTGTAAAATTCGATAAAATGTGATTTGTATAGTGATGATAATGATAACAATGTGCAGGTGATGACAGCAAATGACAAAGTTTGTTATTTAAATTCATTTTTGATAGTGTGATTGAGATGTTGGTTGTAGGTCTCAGTCCGGGATTGGAAAGGCTTTTTTAAAAAGCCAAGTTTTCAGCCTTTTCCTAAATGTTGGTAGGCAGGGTTCTTGTCTCAGGACCTGAGACAAGAACCCTGCCTGCGGATGAGAAAGCTCTGGCACTGAGAGACTTATGATGAATGGTTTTTGCGTGAGGCACCTGAAGAGATTCTTTGTAAGATTCCCTGATGGGTCTAGTGGATGTGTGTTTTTTTAAGGGAATTTGTAAGTTGATCCGGGCTTGTTGGTGGATGACTTTGTAGATGGTGGTGATGGATTTATAGATGATTCTGTAATGGATCGGTAACCAGTGAAGGTCCTTGAGGATTGGGGTGATGTGGTCCTTTCTCCTAGAGTTCATCAGGATTCTGGCAGCTGTATTCTGTACCATTTGTAGAGGTTTGGTGTGGGAAGCTGGGAGACCCAGTAGTAGCGAGTTACAATAATCTAGTTTGGAAAAGATTATTGCTTGAAGAATTGTTCTGAAGTCCTGTGAGTGGAATAAAGGTTTTATTCTTTTTAGGATATGTAATTTGTGAAAGCAGTCTTTGGTGGTTTGGTTGATGAATGATTTTAAGTTGAGACTGTTATCCATGATTACTCCTAGGTCTCTTACGTGAGAGGTTTGAAGGTGAGCTGGTAGCTTTGAAAGGGTATTGTTGTTTTCCGGGGAAATAAGTAGAATTTCCGTTTTCAAGGCATTGAGAATTAGGTGTAGACTGGTGAGGAGGTGGTTGATTTCTGTTAGGCAGCTATTCCAAAATTCTAATGTTTTTGAAATGGATTATTTTACCGGGATCACGATCTGGACATCGTCTGCAAAAAGGAAGTGTTTCAGGTTTAGTTTCATTAGCAGTAGGCAGAGAGGGAGCAGGTAAACATTAAAGAGTGTGGGTGAAAGGGAGGAGCCTTGCGGCACCCCTTGAGAGGAAGGAAAGTAATGTTACTCTTTATTATGAATTTTGACCTTGTATCCTCTGTTGTCCAAGAAAGTTTTGAACCAGGTCAGTGCTGTGCCTTTCACTCCTATGTTTGCCAGTTGTTTTATGAGGAGGTGGTGGTTGACTGTATCGAAGGCAGCCGAAAGGTCGAGGAGGATTAATAGGTAAGCGTGACCTTTAACTATGCCGGAGAGGAGGAAGTCCGTGAGGGAGAGAAGAAGTGTTTCGGTGCTTGATTCTTTGCGAAATCCGTATTGATTCGGGGAGAGGATCTTGTGATCCTCGATGTAATTTGATAATTGGGTGTTTACTAGTTTTTCCATAACTTTAGCTATAAACGGCAGGTTGGAGATGGGGCAGTAATTGTTGGGATCGTTCGCATTTAGGTTCGATTTTATTAGGAGTGGTTTGATTGAAGCCATTTTAAGGTCGTCTGGGTAGATCCCCTGGGACAATAAACAATTTATGATGTCGGCTAGAGATTTCAATATAGTATCCGGGATTAGTAGAAGTAATTTGGACGGGATTTGATCAAACGGGTGTGATGACGGTTTCATTTTCTTCAGAACCGATTGAATCTCCGACACGGTGATGGGTTCGAAGGCGTTTAGTTGAATGTCTTTGTTTGGGAGCAGATATGTACTATCGGATGTGCCCTTGTTTGGTGACAGTTGTTTGAGGAGGTCAGAGATTTTTTTACTGAAATGAAGAGCCAGTTTGTCTGCTTTTGTCTGGGATAATTCGGTTGGAATATCTGGAGTGATAGCTTTGGTGAGACTGGAGACATAGGTGAAAAGAGCTTTAGAGTCAAAGATGAGGTGGTGGATCTTGCTGGCATAGTAGTCTCTTTTGGTTTTCAAGGTCATGTTTTTGTATAAGTGGAGGGAACGTTTGTAATCAGATAGTGAGGAAGGAGAGGGGGCTTTACACCATTTTCTTTCTTTCTGACAAAGCAGGTGTTTTAGTTTTTGCAACTCATCATTAAACCAGGGTTGTCTTTTGGACGTATTTTGTTTAAAATACGTCCAAATCAGTATGTTTGCTACTGATTCTGTTATTTTGGACCAGGATTGGAGGGCTGTGTTGGGCGTGGTGACGTCAATATAGGCGAGATCCGGGGCTAGGAGCTTGGTGAGGTACTCCGAGGCGCAAGGTTTCCTGTAGATAAATGATGGTCTGGTGATCTGCTTGGAGTCCGGTTGTAATAGGGAAAAGGTAGTGGAGATTATTGAGTGGTCTGACCATGGGACTTGATTGCACACTGGTTGTTTGGTTTGTGAAATGCCGGAGTTAGTAAAGAGAAGATCCAGCGTGTGGCCCGCTTTGTGAGTAGGTTATTTATTTGTTGTTTGAAACCCATTGCTGACATTGCTGTGAGGAAAGCTTCGCAATTTGTAGTGAGGGGGACTTTGTCTACATGTAAGTTAAAGTCTCCCAAGATTATAGCAGGGGTGTCTAGGTTTAGGTGAGAGGCTATGATTTCGAGAATGGGAGAGGCATCAGAATCTAGCAGGCCTGGAGGGGCATAGACTAGGAGGATTTGCAGATGTTCAGATTTAAAAAATCCTATTTCTAGTTTGGTAGCGGAGTGGATTGGGTAGTGTGAGAATCTCAGAGAATTTTTGACAGCTAGGAAGATACCCCCGCCTCTTTTTTTTTGCCTCGTGGTCGGTGTAGTCTCTGTAGAGTAGTCTCTGTAGGGTAGTCTCTGTGGCGTTGTCCTTGTCATGAGAAGAGCCTGGGGTTCTGCAGAGGTTGTGTGGATTTAAGGGCAATTTCCTGCTTGCGAGGGGTCGACGGTAAGATCTTGTTAATTTGATTAGTGATGGCGCGGAGGGAGAGCTTAAGCTGTTTGGCTGCCCGAGGGGGGCTGCACGAAGGGGCGCACAAAGGGGCAGGCCCCTTTGTCGCGCTCCTTAGGTGCACGACACCTGGCGCGTGATGCCAGGAAGAGAGAGGATTTTAAAGCCCCTCAGCGACGCCCGTCGATGATGTCACTACTGCGCCGGATTGGAGGTTGGCTGCTGGGACACGAGGGTAAGTTGGGCCCGGAGAGGCGGAAGGCCGGAGGGAGAAGCCTCGCGGTCGGCGTGGAGTCCGTTGGGGGGAAGGGTGAAATCAAAAGGTCTTACCCCGACGGGCTTGCAGCGCCGATCGCGCAGGCCCGAGCCTCCGGTTCCCCTTGATGTCTGCCGGCGAAGAGAGAGCTGCCGGGAGGAGAGAGGATTTTAAAGCCCCTCAGCGACGCCCGTCGATGATGTCACCGCTGCGCCGGATTGGAGGTTGGCTGCTGGGACGCGAGGGTAAGTTGGGCCCGGAGATGCGGAGGGCCAGAGGGAGAAGCCTCGCGGTCGGCGTGGAGCCCGTTGGGGGAAGGGTGAGATCAAAAGGCCTTACCCCTTATCTTACATTCCACTGTTAGGTATCTAGTAAAGCCTGAGAGCAATGTTATCCAGTGCAATACTGTTTTAGTTTTGATTGTTATTGCATAGTCTTTATGTAAGGAGAGGGTGGTTTGACTGGGTGATGTCACAGTTACCTCCAATTAATGCATATCCTCCCAAAGATCCTAATTTTCAAAAGCATTTACATACTTTAAACTGGGCTTTACATGTGTAAATGGATGTTACCAAGATAAGTGAGCTTTTGAAAATTGCTACAATATATGCCATTGAACTGTCAAAAGGTTTTACTTGCATCAAGTACACTTAACGCAGGTAAATTACTTTTGAAAATTTCTAGGATGGTACTTTACATTTATACATGTAAATACTTTGAATCTTCACCTGAAAGTGAACTAATCTCAACTGTGCAGGCTGAACAGGCCATTTTGGTCTTTTTCTGCTATTATTTACTATGTTACTAAGTTAACATTCATGTTTATAACAAGGTCACGCTATTGAGGATAAATTTTAGCTTGGTATGGGAAAAATGTATTACATGACATGTTAAATCAGAACAGAATGTTAATATATGCAATAACACTTTACTGAGTCATACACTAAAACGTTTTTATTGTGAGAGTAATTCACAAGTTTAATTGAAGATCAGGTTGGTTTGTGCAGGGTGAAAAGTATGTGCTTACTCTGTCGGTTAGGTATTTTATTGAAAATGTATCCTATAATTATCCAACTATGCAGAACTACTACTACTACTTTTATTTATAATTTTGAAAGTGCCTCTACAGCTTTCATATTTTTCCCCCCAGATACATGTGGTAACCCTTGTACCACTATTTTGATCTGTTTGTAACAAAGAAATTGTATATTTTGTAGTCTATATAATTTTGAGTTGAAAAAAGGGCTATTTTCTTTATTGTTAACAATTTCTATGGAAATCAGTGGACAATACATGGGTAACTGGCAGCACAGAATACAAAGGATTTTTCCATGGACACCTGCATGAACTAACAGATGGCCCACAAAAATCTGTAGTTTTATGATAGCTTGCCATGTGCATAATTAATATAGCTGGACATCAATGTGAGTTCCTTGCTGCTTAACTCCTATATAGAAGGGTAATTATAAAACAACTAAATGATCTCTTGATGGATGTCAGCGCACTTGGTGATGTAAAATATCAAAAAGCTTTAACTGATGCAGTAGCTTCTCATTGATACTTTTGGAAACCAAAATGGCAATATTTTAATTATTGTCAAAAGGTAAAGATCTGTACCTAAAATTATGTCCCACCGCAGTACACACAAAACTATGCTGTCCTCCATTTCTAGTACCTTTTTTTCCATTTGTTTTACTTCAAACTTTAATGTGCTTCAATCGTGCTCCACGGATTTCACGTGACAGCTTATTAGAACACAATACTGTATCTTAAAGCATTTTATGTTAATGTTACCTTGACATATTTCTAGCTCAAGGTACTGGATGCCTATTCAATAAATATTTTAGGAAGTCAGAAGAGCTTTATGACTGCTGCTCAATAGGCAGACTATCTCCGTTTGTAACATACTCTTACAAAAAGCCACATCCACTGTCACTTCAGCCAACCTTCACCCGGCATACAGCTCTGCAACTGCATTGAATTTCAATTTCATCGCTGATGGAAAGTGTACCTCAGAGACCAAAAACTGCTGAGGGGAGCAGAGCAAATTTATCATCAAGAGCACTTTCAGTGCACGATGGCAGGCAGGCATTGAGTTACCCATATGCCACTGGAACAATGTACTTTGCTTTGTTAATTGTATGCAGTCAGGAATCGGGCTGTCAGCAGTCTTCTCTGTTTTCAGCTTGCCGAGTCTGATAGCGTTTTTCAAGCCCATTTGAATAGTATCTGGTACCCTGCTTTTGTTAAGGAACTGGCATATTAAATAAAAGGTGCAGTGAACAACAAAGAGATTTGATTTTAAAAAAAAAGGCTATTTTAGCATTAACATTAATGTTTATGCTGTAAGGGATTACAATTTTCATGTACCCAAAATGTGATTTTCAGGTGACAAAACTCTCAGCAGTTGAAACCATTGCAAGATGTTCTTGTTCATTCTTTAATTTCTGTATATAGCATAGCTACTTTGCAAACTGGTACAAAGTTCCAGGTTTCTGTGCACACTCCTCTCGTGCCCACAGGGTATTCAAATTGTATGAACATATGCTAGCCCATACTGGGTCATCCATTGAGCCCAGCATCCTATCCCCAGTAGTGGTTGTTAGATCCCAAAAAAAAAGATCTATTTCTTGTTGCTCATCACCAGGGGGATCAGCAATGGCTTTCTCAAGTCCACCTGGCTAATAACTTCAGGAATTAACTTGTCCAAACCTCTTTTAAACCTCGCTATGCTGGTCACCTTGATTATATCTTCTGGCAATAAATTCCATTGCTTGGTGGTACGCTGAGTAACAAAAACCTTTGATTGGATTAAAATCTGCTACCAAGCATTTATTTATGAATTATTTATTAAACTCGATTTCACACTTCATATCAACAGACATCAAAGTATGGTAGAGTAAAAATATAACCCCTTTTTACCCCTCACCTCACCCCCACTATAATTAAGCACTATCCATTAATAATACACATATCTGCAATACCAGCATTTACTTGCTAAAAATACATTTCATTCCCATCAGTAATCACCTGGTGTCTAAATAACAACCCAAATTCTAGTTTCAGAGAATGTGCCCTTGGTTAGCATTATTTGAAAAATTAAATAACTGTCCCCTATTTACTGTTATACCCAATCATGATTTTATAAACCTCTGTCACAAAACCTAAGATTCAAATTCCCTACAACATAAAAACTGATAAAAGAGGAACAAACAAAGAAGCTAGTTACCAGCATACGGATAAACCAAGAAAAACAATATAGAGAAAAATAAATAAATACATATATAAAGTAAAAAAAAATATGTTATAGTGTTTAGTTCATTTGTTACCTAGAAAATAATGAATCCAAACTCTAACTTAATATTTCTAGATTTCAGACTCTTGGCCATGTTGCCATGGAGGGGACATTTTTTTTTTAATTGTTGTGTAGATTGCAGGCCCTTGGGTATTTTATCTGCAAGCAAGTTTTCAAAGAGAAATTCCCCAAGGAGTTTTCCTTTGAAAAATTGGTATTGGCCAGTGCTGCTGGCCCATATCAAGTTGGATAAGTTGGAGGTGAAAAGCATGTGGGGGATTACAAAATTAATCCCTTTGCATTACTTACTGGCTTCGCTCTTCCCTACTCGGCCTCTGCCCCTTTGTGGCATAGATAAAAGTACCCATACTATGAAACCAAATGGATATTTTTTTTTTACCCATTAAAGGGGAAGGCAATTTTTAACTGATAATTTTTACCCAGGAATCTATTTAGTAACCTGGGTAAATCATTTGAAAATTATTCTCCCAATGACATCATGTGGGCCAGTTTAATGGGGCTGGGAGTAGGGGATTAGCTCTGCGAGTAGTGGTAATATAGCAGCACAGAAATGAAAGACATTTTAATTTATTTAATTTATTTTAAAATTCTTTTAGCCCACAAATCCAAAATCATTCTATGCAGGTTATACACACATAGTAAAATACATGCAAACATACAAATAATATAAACAAACAAAGCACTAAACATGATAATCAAACACTGAAAATAGACAAGTATTTAAGTCACTGCATAAGCCTGCAAAAATAAAAAAAAACTTTTACCTTCTCAGTTTTCTGCCACAGTTCCATAGGTAACTTATTCCACTGATTCAGGCCAATAATCAAAAAAGCTTTTGTACAGGTACATTGTAATTTATATTCATGGTGGGAAGGTTTAATAAGCAAATTTTGGGATACAGATCTTAACTAAGATTAGGTACATAAACAGATATCCTCTCTAATATGCAACTATTTTCATCATAGATAGCTTTAAGTAGAAGTGAAAGCTTTTTAAATTGTGACCTCTGAGCTATTGGGAGCCAATGCACATTTTTCATATGTGTTATGACATCATCCCCACGCCCCTCCCCCCCACCCCCACTGCAAACCACAATTTTTCCTGCCTGCAGCATTCTGCACCAATTGAAGAACCTTAGTCATATATTTTGGCAGCCCTAAAAACAGCAAATTACAATAATCTATCGAGCTCAAAACCAGAGCTTAAACAATTAATCTAAAATCATTAGGGGTGTGCATTCGTTTTGAACGCATATGTAAAACGCAACTTATTTTTTTTTTAACTTAAAAAAAGTGATGATGCACAACGCATCGCATTTTCAACTTATTCAACGTAGCTACGTTGAATATGTTGAACCTAAATAAACACTTAAACCCCCACCCTCCTGACCCCCCTAAGACTTACCAAAACTCCCTGGTGGTCCAGCGGGGAGTCAGGAAGCCATCGCTGTTTTCCTTTGCGAGGAGCACGTGACGTCGGCGTCACGTCGGAGTGACGCGGACGTCAAGTGTTTCTCCGCGTCTCCGCTCCGGGACGCGGGCCAGCTTGGGGGGGTCAGGAGGGCCCCCCCAAGCTGGCCAAAAGTTCCGGTTGGGTCCAACGGGGGTCCCGGAGCGGAGGCGCGGAGAAACACGTGACGTCCGTGTCACTCCGACGTGACGCCGATGTCACGTGCTCCTCGCAAAGGAAAACAGCGATGGCTTCCTGACTCCCCGCTGGACCACCAGGGAGTTTTGGTAAGTCTTGGGGGGAGATTAAGGAGGGTGAGGGGTTTAAATTTTTATTTAGGGAACCGGTGAACGTATGGACAGACCCTCAACTTATGGGATTCTCCATATGTCCATATTGAACAAAATCGACCCTCACCTTCAACTTATCAACTTATGAACGCAAACTTTTTGTCTGCACATCCCTAAAAATCATTGGGACATAGATAATGCTGCAAAGGCTTCACCAAATGCAACTTATAAAATGCTGCTTTTGAAACATCTATTTATTTATATTCTGATTTTTGGCACTTCAAAGTGGATTGCATTCAGGTACTGCAGGTATTTTGCTGTCCTCAGGGGGCTCATAATCTAAGGCCTAGATTCATCAAAATGCTATACATTTCGCATGAATAGCACCTGTGAAAAAAAAGGGGCATGGTTAAGGACATTTTTCACTACTGCAATGTGCACTATTTTAATGCTTTGCATAGGTATTTTACCATAATGTATGTTACATTTATCACCTGCAGTATTTCCATTTTGTATGTGGAGAAATGCCCAGCTCTCACCCTGGCTTGATGCATCTCTACCTGGGCGCTATCAAGCTAGGGTGAGAACACCACCAAAACCTCACCTCAAGTTACTAGATGACCTTCCTATAGTAGTAAAAATAGTTGACTAATAGGTGTGCCACCCCCAGAGGTTCTCTCTCACTCTCTCTCCCTTTCTCCCCTCTCTCTGCCTGAAATGGAATTTGGAATACATATCATAAATTGCATTTCAGGCATATCGCACAGCTTAATGCCAGGAAACAAAAGGTGCAGTTATTTCTGGCATTAAAAACATGCCTTTCATCAAAGGTCTAAGAGGTTGAGAAAATGCATTAAAATGGGCAGCCAAAAAGGCAGACCCTTGAGGAACATCAGATGTAATTGGAAATGATTTGGATTCATCACTTCCAAATCTAAACTTTTGTACTTTATCAGTCAAAAAGACGAAAACCATCTTAATACTTCACCTCCAATTCCAATAGGTTTTACTTGATCAAGTAGAAAAGCACACAATATCAGTATCAAAGGCTGATGCTACATCCATCTGAATCAAAGTTCCTGTATGATAGTCATCAAGGAGTTTATACATTTCATCAAACAAAGAAATTAGCAAAGATTCTGTTCCACAAAAGTTTCTGAAACCTTACCATTCTTTCCTTCTTATATTTCATCTACTTCACAAAAATCTAATCTCCTGAGAGAATACAGAGTTTGTGGGAGCAGAAAAAAAAGCAGATAGTGCATTAGAAAATTGAAACAATATATTATGTGTGAAATGCCTTATGTATAATGCTATGTTTTCAGTGCGGTGATGCACTGATGAACTACAAACGCATGGAAAGTGATAGGGACAAAGTTATAGGTCATTTTCTGCATTGCTGTGCATTCTATACGTTATATATGTTTTGTTATGTAAAAATATATTTGAAAAATATTTGAAAAGGACAAGTGATTTTTTTCACTTTTACAGTATGTAGTATGACTTTGAGAGACTAGAAAATTACTTAATTGTGTTATATATTCCTGTTTTATGGTAGTTTGATATGTTATTAGAATAAAAAAAGTTCAAATTCATTTGTGCTAATTTCCTACTAATTACTTCTCATTGTGAATCTAAAGAGGAAAAATAGAAAAAAACAGCATTCTTTCTCAAATAACTCAGTATGGAAGGGAATAAACACCAAATTAAGCATTTAACATTCATTGGGCAATTTCCTGATTCTTGTGGCATGGTTTGGCCTCTGTTGGAAACAAGATGCTGGGCTTGATGGACCCTTGGTCTGACCCAGCATGGCAATTTCTTATGTTCTTATAACAATTATCATGTATTAATAACAAATCTTGGGCAAATATTGCTTATATGGTAACAAAAATCTAAAGAAACATATGAAAAATATCCATGACATGCATCACATGCAAATGCATGCAAAGAAGCTCATGCTTATTAAAATGGCTTATTGTAGATCACAAATAATTTAGCAATTCATGTTATTTCCTGAAAAGTTAACTGCACCTTAAGAACTGTAGTGAACATTCCCCCAAGGTCATCTGTAGGCTAATAACCCTGCCAATGCTTTCAAGGGTCCTCCAAGGCTTTGATGTATGGCCAAAACGAGAGCAGTGGGTCATCCGGTGACATTTTAGATTACAACACCAGCAAATCAGGAGCAATTGGGGATTGATCATGCTTTCTAGGATCTGTGGGCTCATGAGGAAAAGGGGGTGAGTATGGGGGGTGCAGGGGGTAAAATCCAATGGAGAGGTATTTTTGAAAATATTGGGTGGAAAACAGGGCTGTAAATCATGGAGTGGGGCTCCTTTGAGTGGTGGAAAGGTTGTTGATATGATAATGTGCCAGGAAAAGGAGGGACTGAGGGGGTCATGCATTTGGAACTCATGGTCTGGGCTTTAATCAGAGTGGAGGGAGTGAGGTGCAAGTCTTTCAATTCTTACTGCCCTTTTAACAACATGGCCTGGGGTGTCGAGTTGCATGTTACCATGGCTAATAATGCATGTCCCTTGTTGGCCACAGCAATATGCGGATCCTGCCTTGCAGACAGCTATTATAGGGGGTCATTTTTCAAAATGCGATAAGGCGTTTTTGCATGCGTTAAGTGCTTATCGCATGCGAAAACGTGTTTACCGCATGCGATCGCACCATATCGTATGGTGCGATGCAAATTCTGAAAATAGGAGGAGTTAGGGGTGGAGAGTGGGCTGGGTTAGCCTGTCTGCAAAGAGCTATTGCACAGCTGTAATGCTGATTTTAACTACACCTCTTTTGGGTGCGATGCAAATTCTGAAAATAGGAGGAGTTAGGGGCGGAGAGTGAGAGCCTGGCCATAGTATCATGGCCCATAGGTAGGTATTTGTATCCCTATGGTAGGCCCACCTAGTAACTCGAGGTGGGGATTAGGTATTAGGTAAGAGTGTAGGGGGTTAGGGGCCACTTTGACATTCTAAGTGATACCTACGAACAGAAAAGTGGTCTCTTGTGAAGATTTGCTGGCCTTCGGAGTGAGGAAACTCACTCCAAGATGAGATTTGGGCAAGGTTCTCTCAACCTAGCTTGATGGACTCTCTACCTGGGTAACATCAAGCTAGGTTGAGAGAACCTTGCCCAAATCACATCAAGCTAGGTTGAGAGAACCTTGCCCAAATCTCATCTTGGAGTGAGTTTCCTCACTCCGAAGGCCAGCAAATCTTCACAAGAGACCACTTTTCTGTTCGTAGGTATCACTTAGAATGTCAAAGTGACCCCTAACCCCTACACTCTTACCTAATCCCCACCTCGAGTTACTAGGTGGGCCTACCATAGGGATACAAATACCTACCTATGTTTCTTCCACTTTTATGGAGGCTTGTATTATTCTTCTTCCGAAGCCGGGTAGAGACCCCACACATATCTCCAATTATCGCCCGATTCTTTTATTAAACACAGATCACAAAATTTTTGCTAAGATTTTGGCAACGTGCCTATCCCATTTCCTGGGTTACATTATCCACAATGATCAATCTGGCTTCCTAAAAGGCAGGTTGATTGCTCATAACTCCCACTTATTTTTGCATATTCTTGAACATGCTAGTGCCTTACACTCCCCAGCTGTGGCGATCTCATTAGACGCTGAGAAGGCCTTTGATTGGGTCGAGTGGCCTTTTCTTCTAGCAACCTTGAAATGCTTCGGCTTGGGTCCCACTTTCACCAATTGGGTACAGTCCATTTATTCTTCTCCTACTGCTTTCCTTTATGTTAATAAATGTACTTCCCCCCCCCCTTTTCATTTACATAGAGGCACTCACCAAGGTTGCCCCTTATCTCCCTTACTGTTTAATCTGGCTTTCGAACCCTTGCTACTGGCTATCCGGCAATCTGATATGATAGAAGGGTTCCCTTTTGGGGATGCTTCTTTTAAACTGTCAGCTTATGCAGATGATGTTCTTCTTTTCTTACTTAACCCAGATACATCTCTCCCATCTTTGTTTGAACTTATTTCCTCTTATTCTCTGGTGTCAGGCTACAAAATTAACTGGCATAAGACAGAATTGCTTCCTCTTAACTTAGCTGGATCTCTAATGGATCTGTCAAAATTTCCGATTCAAAAAGTCCAAGGAGGCCTTAAATACTTGGGGGTCAAATTCCAATTGGATCTCCCTTCCACCGTATTTTAAAGTGAAGAATCCATATTACAATCTGTACGAGATATGATTCTAAAATGGTCACCTTTGCACCTTATCTGGTGGGGGAGGTTAGACACCATCAAAATGGTATTGGTTCCCAGGATTTCTTACATACTCACTATGATACCAATCTTTTTTTCTACGAGTTTTTACAACCAATTAGATCACCTGTTATCCCATTTTTTATGGAACAAAAAATCCCCACGCATAGCATTGGTTAAGTTGAAGAAACCGACTTCATTAGGTGAGGTCAACTTCCCAGATTTTTATGCTTATCATCAAGCATTTATCCTCCAACAGGGTTACCACTATTATATCCTTCCTCAATATACTATGCATATGCCCAGATGGTTGGCCCTAGAGCGTAGTCTTTTACAATCAGGTCCAGCAGAATATTTTCCCAGCATCTCTCTAACACCTAACTTTGTGTCAAATTCTATTATGACTTCCTTGCATCGGGCTATGGTAGAATTTGATGGCATTTGACCCTCTCACTTGCCCTCCTGGAAACAATCTAAATATGCACCCCTGTGGCGTAATCCTAAAATTCGAATTGGGAATCAGCTGCCTAATTGGCCGTTATGGCAACAGCATGGGATATGGTTTTTGGCGGATTTTATAGTTGAGGGGAAACTCTTATCCTTTCAACAGCTGCGCCAAAATTTGGTCTCCCCTCCACGCAATTTTATGCATGGCTCCAACTGAGACATAATATACATACACTACAGAAGAACTCAGCAAATTATAATGCTGGAAAACAATTTTTATTGTATATATGCAGTTACATACTCTGCTTATACTCAACACACCTAATACATAAGACCCACTATGTGTGTTTTAATCTCCCTAACGTTAAAACTATGATATCCATGCATTACCCTCCAATCATTCTCTATTCATTCATACTTATCACACAACCCATACCTTATCACTCACATCACCTAAAATTGCCAACACGATCATATACTTGACACAATTATACATGAATTAACATATTGTAGCATGTAGTGAACCTACATCTGTACACCTTACAGTAAATTGCAATAATTAACAAATAGTTGCTTCAAAACATAGATTGAATTACTCCAACGAAGATCTCGTTTTGCCCGTCCACGCAGGCTTCTTCAGGGAATGATAATTCACAGCAGCGCAACTATATTATCATGTTGGTATCCCTCATACATTACTGTCTTCCAATTAAATGCTGCATATGTTCCCTTGCATTCTTCTCCATAACCGGGATGAATCTTCTTTACATCACCTTAATATTTGAATCATCACCACACATAATGCTGGGTTCTATAAGTCACATAAAGATATAACTTACCCAATTTTATAATCGTCCAACTCAAACACAAAAACACCACCATAGATTTCAATAGTACCAGTTGTCTCAAGAAAAGTATACATCAATTTACCAACTCCGCGGCAATGCCGCTATGCTTGTTCAATACAGCTATGCTTATATAACATAACATGTTGGTTGGTAAATTGATGTATACTTTTCTTGAGACAACTGATGTATACTTTTCTTAAGACAACTGGTGTATACTTTTCTTGAGACAACTGGTACTATTGAAATCTATGGTGGTGTTTTTGGATCACAGTGTCAAAGATCTTACATCTCAATCAGCCTCTCTCATATTCGATTATTATTCTGAGAAGTGCAGACCCTTCTATAGATCTTCCTATGGTTCACAGCAAATTGCTGGATTTTTTGTTAGAAGTTGCGCTACACAATATTATGGCTAATTGGAAGCATGGTGACCTGCTCTCTGAACATCTATGGTGGAATTCTGTCTGTTTGTTCAGTAAATATGAAAAAGCTATGTCATTGAAATTTCATAGACTCAAAGCTTGGTGTCAGGTGTGGAAACCTCTCGATGAGTATGTGGATTTGTTATCTCCTTAAAGGGGGTGGTGGTGTTATTTTTTGTACCATTGTATAATTTGGCTAGTACCTGAATTTTCTATCAAGACCTTTTAACCTGCTTACGGCTACTCTTTTTCTGATCTTCTTTCTCCTCTCTATCTCTGTCTCCTTTCTTAACTTCCTTTTTCTCTCTTCCTGGCTACTAACTCTTGTTTTCTTCTCCGCTCCACTTCAACTTTCTGTTTTCCTCTCTTTTCTCCTACCACATTCTTTCTTCTTATAATAGAAAATAAGAGGGATATAGTGGATATAGCTATAGTTATGTCACTTATATATTATAGTGTATTAATCCTATGTCTTCTCAGTTGTAATGTGTTACCTCTTAATAAACAGTTTACAACAACAACAAAAAAAAAGATAACTGAACAAAGTTTAAGTATTATTATTAAACATTGCTGTTGGAAGTTATGTTCAGAATTTCAGTTAGCGTTGAATATCACAATTCACCTGGTTTATAATTTTATTTTTATTAAACTTTCCATTTTTATAAAGAAATACACAGCCTTGTATCATAATTACACATATAGGCAACTTACTTACAATAACTTATATCTTTATACATACTGTGAAAATCTAGAAACTTAATTCACAAGCAATTACAGAAACTGGTTGACAGTAAATGGAACAGAATAATCCATAGAAATTCCATAAGTAATATGATCCATATTTACTTTCCTCCCCCATTTTATACTAGGGAGACATTGATGCTAGGAGTCTAGGAAAGTACGTAGCTGGTCCGCCTGATTAAAGATATATCTATTGTTCTGATAGAGAACAACACATCTACAGGGGAAACGTAAAATAAACTTAGCACCTCGTTGCATTACCTTTTCCCTTAGAGCAAGAAATTCTTTCCTTCTGAGTTGAGTATTCAAAGACACATCAGGAAAGATCCTAATAGGATAACCATGAAAAGTTAAGGCTTGATTCTTAAAATATAATCTAAGAATAATATCTCTTTGAGAGATATCTACCAGTTGAACTATTAGTGTGGCACGTGTTTTTATTTCAGTATCTGAAGATCTTTCTAATAGTTCTGACAAATTTACATCATCCTTGACTCCTTCCTGATCCTGCTCTCCTAATCCTGATTTGCCTTTAGGTTGAGTAACATAATATATCGTAGATATCCCTGGCAAAGTTGCATCAGAATATTTCAATATATTTATTAAGTAGCTTCTAAACAATTCTCGAGGAGACAGCAAATGTGTTTTGGGAAAATTTAGAATTCTCAAATTATTTCTTCTTATTTGATTTTCTAGCTGTTCCAATTTTTCTACATGAACTTTTTCTGATTTGATTAAATTTAACTGAATTTTTTCCATCTCTTCAGATTTTATACTTAAAGTATTCATTGAACTTTCCATCTTCTCTACTTTTGTTTGTAATATTTTATTATTACTCAATCCTTCTTGTACCATATTAGCTAAATCAGTAATTGATTTTTGCATAGTGAGGATCATGCAACCAATTTCTTCTAATGAAAAAGTTTTAGTGGCTGTTACAGGAGTTCCAACTGTTTCCCCTCCCTGACCCCCCTCCATCCCCTTCTCCCTAATAGTAGACCCGGTACTCAGTTCCTCTTGTTGATTTCCCAAACCCTGAAACCCAGAGGCTATGGATGAGTGACTCAAATTTCTTGACACTCCTTGTTCATTCAATGGAATAATGTTCAAGTTCAGGTTAAAGTTTGAGGGATCCTCAAATAAAAATTCTCCACCTTCCTTTCCCGTAGGTGGACTCGGTGTTAATGGGGCACCAGGGCTTAAGGATGTTTCAATAGTCAAGGTGTTTAGCCCCTGTTCCTGGGCATCAACTCCAGCGACTCCGCCTTCTGGTGGTATTATAATGGATCAGCCAAAAAGATCCTGGATACGTGGTTGGTTTAAACTAATAACAGGAGTAGAGGCAATAATTTTCCCTTTGCTTTTGGTATGTGGCATTACCAATTGGAAAGAACCACTTACAATAGAGAAAACAGAAAACAGTACCTCAATATTTGTGATCCTTTAGGCTCGGTAGTTTCCAGCCAGTTTCCATAAGACTGCTGCTCCAAAATTTTACCTGAATATTCTCTGGGAGACCGTCGCTGTCCGTCGAAGTCCGGTGAAGCCGGCAAAGCCGCACGCCCCCGCGCCCCTTAGGCGCGCGGCTTTGGCGTAAGCGCCGTAGAGACGCTGGTCTTATGGGCGTCTGGGGGCTCCTCCCTCCGACGTCAGAACCCGGAAGGCAATAGAAAGAACGGGGAATCAGCTGCAGAGCCCTGCCAGCATGAGGAAAAGTATCGCAGGTATCAGTTTTCAGTCAATTACAGCAGGCAAGCTCCAGCTCTCCCCCTCAGCAAATGTGTCAGCAGCCACAATTCACCTGGTTAGTACAATATTTAACATGGTCTGCACAAATGGTTGTCCTAAATACACAAGTTTTGTGTAGTTAGATTTAGAAAATAAGATATGCCATGCTAGGTCAGGATATTCAACTGCACACTTAACTGATTAAGTACGGCTGAATATCTTGACAAAGATAACAGGTTAAAAAAAGCTGATTAACTTTGTCTGCCCTGCTGTTGCTGAATTTGTATTGTTAAGTATTGAGCCCATAGTTTTTTTTATTAGTTTTCTGAGAAAGTAGAGGCATGGATTATTACAACAAAATGTTCCCCTACTTATGAATCTTTGAGCTAAAACAAATGGTGCAGTGAAAAAGTTTAATATTCCCTAAATAGAACCAGTGGATATTGACTGAAATCTTAAATAATTGTACTGTAGATTTGAACCAATTACACATTTCTAGATTCTGGAAGGAAAGACCATAATTTATTTTACTGAATTATTGATTACTTTAAAGTGTTGAATTTACAAAACATTCAGAACTTAGTTATAAATACTAAATTAGACCAAAACAACAAATGGAAAAAGAATTACTGTGCATAACTATATAGTCTGTCACATGGTAGGAGCACTGGCAGCCGATGGCCCGAGTGCAGGAGATCACTCCTGGACCCCCGCTGGACCACCAGGGGCTCTTGGCACGTCTTGGGGGACCCTCTTGACCCCCACAAGACTTGCCAAAAGTCCAGCAGGGGTCCGGGAGCGACCTCCTGCACTCGGACAGTCGGCTGCCAGTATTCAAAATGGCGCCGATAGCCTTTGCCCTTACTATGTCACATGGGCTACCGGTGCCATTGGTCAGCCCCTGTCACATGGTAGGAGCACAAGATGGTGCCGGCCATCCAGTGCTCCTACCATGTGACAGGGTCCGGCCAATGGCATGGATACCCTGTCACATGGTAAGGGCAAAGGGCCATCAGCACCATTTTGATTAGTGGCAGCCGACAGCCCGGGAGCGGGAGGACAGCCTAGAGTGGGAGATCACTCCCGGGACCCCCACTGGACCACCAGGTACCTGTAAAAAGTTTTTTTGGGGGGTCGGGAGGGTGGGGGAAGCTAAGGGGTTAATTTTAAAGGGTCGGGGTGGGTTTTTTGTTTATTGGCTCGGGCGCAGCCGATAAACAAAACCACGATCGGGCCCGATGCAAAAAAACCCACATGTGAATAGGAACCGGAATCAGAACCGATTCCGGTTCCGATTCACATGTCTACATATTAGTTGAGATATAATTAGAAACAATGGACATTTTGGAAAGAGCTCCAGGTTTTAAGGGAATGTGTTCTCTGAGAGGCAATTCACATTTCAGTTAATGTTAATGTAATCCCCTCTTCGGTTTAGGGCCAGATTTTAGGGGCCAAACAGTCTCCAGGGCCTCTCAATTTCCTTTCTATTTATGCACTAGTAGCCTCTAGAGTGCCAGAGCAGAGAGTAGGTCAAGCCTCTGGGATACGTAGCTTCAGGACAGGTGGAGATCAATGCACAGTTTCTTTAGTCCCACCAACACCAATCAGCCTTTTTATAGATCTCTGCAGGCTGGTTCTTGAACATAGAAAAGAGCAGGCAAGACATTGAGTGGTGTTCAACATAAAAGTTTATTTGTAACTTAAAAAATAGAATCAAAGCCAAAACAGCAAAATGATCAGGATGCAAAGCATAATGAAAACTCCAAGTGCCACAAACTCTTTCTCCATCTTCATTCTTTGAGTCACTGTCCTTTCCCTGCTGGGAAAAATTGTGAAAAAATCTCTTTATCTAAGCAGGAAAAAACATAACTCCCTCCTTTTGATAGGCAAAACAGATTTCTCCAAAAATCTGTTCTTACCCTTGAGCAACCGTAGTCTCCTATTAACTGGATGCAGGGCAAATGTAGTGCCCAATCCCCTCAGGTCAACAATTCAAAACCAACTCTCTTAAAAGACAAAAGCTTCTACTCTCCTTCTCTCACAGGGCAGTCCTTCTTCCAGGTCCGAGATGGCACTGACAAGCAGGGCAGAGTCCATCTTAATATGACAGGCTGTGGAGCCCTAATTAGGGGAAGCCACCAAAACCACTCCTGCTGAAAACTCAAAACTACATCCAACTGCACATTAAAAGAGCTTCATCAATTCTAGCACCTTGGGGTGGGGAAAAATCTTAGAGTGAGCTTAGAAAATGCAAACCCTTCTCTGTTCTCTATAGCTATCGAGGACAGAACTACTGGTAAGGGATATAAGCACCTCTTACATTAAATGTTCATAAATAAGTTCAAATCTAAGAGGAACTAAATAGGTACAGCATTTATTTTACAAGCTCTGCTTATTCAATTTACTTAATCTCCCATGCTTTGTCTTAAAACAGGGGTGGACATTTCTTGTCCTTGAGGGTCACCGGCCAATCAGGTTTTCAGGGTTCCCATAATGAATATGCATTAGAGATATCTGCATACAATTGAGGCAAGTTGCATGCAAATCTATCTCATGCATATTCATTAGGAATATCCCAAAACTTGATTAGTTAGTGGCCCTGGAATTGTCCACCTCTGCCCTAAAACCTAGATCATACTAATTCTGTTAGTTCATTTTGACAAATTAGACAAAGTTATTTTTTTCTTTCCAGTCCTATTCATTATCAAGATCAGGGGTTCTCAACCTAGTCCTCGGTATACACCTAGTTAGTCAGATTTCAAGATATCCATCATGAATATGCATGAGATAAATTAGCATACACCGTCTCCACTGTATGCAAATCTATCTCATAGAAACATGGAAGAATGACGGCAGAAAAAGTCCATATGGTTCATTTAGTCTGCCCATTCATCCAATTTATGTAGTCCATACAATTACCATCACTCTCTCAGAGATCCCCAATATTTATCCCATGCTTTCTTGATTCAGATACCATTTTTGCCTCCACCACCTCCACTGGGTGGTCATTCAATGCATCCACTACCCTATCAAGAATTATTTCCTAAGATTATTCCTGAGTCTACCTCATTTCCTGAGTCTACATCATTTCACCCTCATCCTATGATCTCTTGTTCTAGAGCCTCCTTTCTGTTGAAAGAAATTAGTCTCCTGGGCATTGGAAATTTTGATATATTTAAGTGTCTCTATATTAGGGATGTTAATCGTTTTTCAACGATTAAAATTATCGTCCGATAATTTTAATATCGTCTTAAATCGTTAAAGAACACAATACAATAGAAATTCTAACGATTTATCGTTAAAAATCGTTAAATCGTGTTAGTGCGCACTAACAGAAAATGATACAAATTGACACTTTCCAGGTCAGTAAAGGTCAGTTAGGAATGAATATGTATTCCTATTGGCTGGCTGCCCTCTTATCTATTGATGTTACCAAGGTTCTCACTGAGGTGATGGTTGGGGGGATGGGAAATGGAAATGGAAACTCAGGAACACTAACAGAAAATGATACAAATTATTGACACTTTCCAGGTCAGTAAAGGTCAGTTAGGAATGAATCTGTATTCCTATTGGCTGGCTGCCCTCTTATCTATTGATGTTCCCAAGGGTCCCACTGAGGTGATGGTTGGGGGGATGGGAAATGGAAACTGTTGGTAGTTGACAAAAAAAGTAATGTGATCAGTCAATGTGACTAGAACTTGTGCCCTATTCCTGATACCAGGGGTATTGTGATCTTCCTGCATGCAGTGCCCTATCCCTATTAATACCAGGAGTGTTGTGATCTTCCTGCACTCAGTGCCCTATCCCTGATACCAGGGGTATTGTGATCTTCCTGCATGCAGTGCCCTATCCCTATTAATACCAGGAGTGTTGTGATCTTCCTGCACACAGTGCCCTATCCCTGATACCAGGAGTGTTGTGATCTTCCTGCATGCAGTGCCCTATCTCTATTAATACCAGGAGTGTTGTGATCTTCCTGCACACAGTGCCCTATCCCTGATACCAGGCGTGTTGTTATCTTCCTGCACACAGTGCCCTAACCCTGATACCAGGGGTGTTGTGATCTTCCTGCACACAGTGCCCTAACCCTAATATCAGGAGTGTTGTGATCTTCCTGCACACAGTGCCCTATCCCTGATACCAGGAGTGTTGTGATCTTCCTGCATGCAGTGCCCTATCCCTATTACTACCAGGAGTGTTGTGATCTTCCTGCACACAGTGCCCTATCCCTGATACCAGGGGTGTTGTGATCTTCCTGCATGCAGTACCCTATCCCTATTAATACCAGGAGTGTTGTGATCTTCCTGCACACAGTGCCCTATCCCTGATACCAGGGGTGTTGTGATCTTCCTGCACACAGTGCCCTAACCCTAATACCAGGAGTGTTGTGATCTTCCTGCACAAAGTGCCCTATCCCTGATACCAGGAGTGTTGTGATCTTCCTGCATGCAGTGCCCTATCCCTATTAATACCAGGAGTGTTGTGATCTTCCTGCACACAGTGCCCTATCCCTGATACCAGGGGTGTTGTGATCTTCCTGCATGCAGTACCCTATCCCTATTAATACCAGGAGTGTTGTGATCTTCCTGCACACAGTGCCCTATCCCTGATACCAGGGGTGTTGTGATCTTCCTGCACACAGTGCCCTAACCCTGATACCAGGGGTGCTGTCATCTTCCTGCACGCAGTGCCCTATCCCTGATACCGGGATGTGTGCAAGAAGATCACAACACCCCCGGTAACCGGGATAGGGCACTGCGTGCAGGAAGATCACAACACCCCCGGTATCAGGGATAGGGCACTGTGTGCAGGAAGATCACAACACCCCTGGTATCAGGGATAGGACACTGCATGCAGGAAGATCACAGCACTCCTGGTATCAGGGTTAGGGCACTTTGTGCAGGAAGTGCCCTAACACAACACCCCTGGTATCAGGGTTAGGGCACTGTGTGCAGGAAGATCACAACACTCCTGGTACTAATAGGGATAGGGCACTGCATGCAGGAAGATCACAACACCCCTGGTATCAGGGTTAGGGCACTGTGTGCAGGAAGATCACAGCACTCCTGGTATTAGGGATAGGGCACTTTGTGCAGGAAGATCACAACACTCCTGGTATCAGGGTTAGGGCACTTTGTGCAGGAAGATCACAACACTCCTGGTATTAGGGATAGGGCACTTTGTGCAGGAAGATCACAACACTCCTGGTATTAGGGATAGGGCACTTTGTGCAGGAAGATCACAACACCCATGGTATCAGGGTTAGGGCACTGTGTGCAGGAAGATCACAACACTCCTGGTATTAATAGGGATAGGGCATTGCATGCAGGAAGATCACAAAACCCCTGGTATCAGGGTTAGGGCACTGTGTGCAGGAAGATCACAGCACTCCTGGTATTAGGGATAGGGCACTTTGTGCAGGAAGATCACAACACTCCTGGTATCAGGGTTAGGGCACTTTGTGCAGGAAGATCACAACACCCCTGGTATCAGGGATAGGGCACTGCATGCAGGAAGATCACAGCACCCCTGGTATCAGGGATAGGGCACTGCATGCAGGAAGATCACAGCATTCCTGGTATCAGGGTTAGGGCACCTTGTGCAGGAAGATCACAACACTCCTGGTATTAGGGATAGGGCACTTTGTGCAGGAAGATCACAACACCCCTGGTATCAGGGTTAGGGCACTGTGTGCTGGAAGATCACAACACTCCTGGTATTAATAGGGATAGGGCACTGTGTGCAGGAAGATCACAACACCCCTGGTATCAGGGTTAGGGCACTGTGTGCAGGAAGATCACAACACTCCTGGTAATAATAGGGATAGGGCACTGTGTGCAGGAGGATCACAACACTCTCATTATCAGGGATATGGCACTGAGTGCAGGAAGATCACAACACCCCTGGTATCAGGGATAGGGCACTATGTGCAGGAAGATCACAACACTCCTGATATTAATAGGGATAGGGCACTGTGTGCAGGAAGATCACAACACTCCTGGTATTAATAGGGATATGGCACTGAGTGCAGGAAGATCACAACACCCCTGGTATCAGGGATAGGGCACTGTGTGCAGGAAGATCACAACACCCCTGGTATCAGGGTTAGGGCACAAGTTCTAGTCACATTGACTGATCACATTACTTTTTTTGTCAAGCTACCAACTGTTTCCATTTCCCATCCCCCATATATTGTCAGTGGGAACCTTGGTAACATGAATAAATAAGAGGGCAGCCAATAGGAATACATATTCATTCCTAAACTGACCTTAACTGACCTGAAAAGTGTCAAATTGTATCATTTTCTGTTGTGCGCACTAATCGGAAAAAACGATTTTTTAACTAAAAAATCGTGCCAAACACGATTTTCTTCTCCTGCCAGACGATTTCGATCGTTAAGACGATAGGGCACATGATTCACACCTCTACTCTATATCACCTTTCATTTAGAATATACATGTTTACGTCTTTAATCTATCCCCATATGCTTTAGAAGGAAGAAACTGATCATTTTAATAGTCACCTTTTGGACCAACTCCAACAGGTTTATGCCCTTTGAAGATGCAGATTTGTACACAGTATTCCAAATAAGGTCTCACCAGGGACCTGTACAGGGGCAATTTCACCTCCCTTTTTCTGCTGCCCATTCTTCTCCCTAAGCAGCCAAACATCTTTGTGGCATTTGCCATCACATTATCCACCTGTTTGACTACCTTAAGATCATCAGATACAATTCCCCTCCCCCCCCCAATAGATCCTGCTCTTCTTTTGTGGTTAGATGAATGTTGCCTCCAATGCTGTTTTTTTGCAGCTTAAATGCATTACACTGCAATTTTAAGCATTAAATCTTAAGCTGTCAGTCTCTAGAACATTCCTCGAGCTTCACTAGATCCCTTCTCATATTGTCCACTCCTTTGAAATCATTGGCGAAAAGACAAATCTTTCCTGAGAATCCTTCTACTATGTTGCTCATGAACATTTTTAAAAGAACCAATCCTAGAACTGAACTCTGAGGCACATCACTCGTAATACCCCTTTTTCACCTCCCACTCAGCTAGTTTCTAACCCAATCAGTCACTCTACATCCATACCATGGGTGCTCAATTTATTCATAATTCTCCTGTGTGAAAATGTGTCAAACGCTGTTCAGAAATCTAGGTACACTATGGGCCAGATTTTATAACATGCGCGCGGGCGTAGATTTATTTGCGCAACCCGGTGCGAACAAATCTACACAGCGCGCATGTTATAAAATCCAGGGTCGGCGCATGCAAGGGGGTGCACAATTGAGCAACTTGTGCGCGCCGAGCTGAGCAGCCATCCTCCGTTCCCTCTGAGACCGCTCCAAAATCAGAGGGAACTTTCCTTCTGCCCCCCCACACCTTCCCCTCCCTTCCCCTATCTAACCCGCCCCCCAGCCCTAACTAACCCCCCCTGTCCTTTATTGAAGACGTTACGTCTACCTCCTGCCCGGTGGCTGTTCCGGAGGCCTTGGTCCTGCCCCCAGAATGCTCATTTTTTAAGCCCCGGCACTTATGCACATCCCGGGGCTTGTGCACGCCACCGAGCCTATGCAAGATAGGCTCGGCGCGCGTAGGGGGAGGCAGCGGTAGGTTTTCGGGGATTATGCGGGTATCTTACATGTGTAACCCTTTGAAAATTTACCCCATGTCTACCATTCTCCCTTTATCCATCTCTCTAGCTCATCAGACAAAGAAATTGATCAGATTTGTCTGACAAGATTTACCTCTAGTAAAACCATGCTGCCTCAGACTTTGTAATCCATTGGATTCCATTAACTGTACTATCCTCAGTTTTAACAATGATTCCATTAATTTGCTCTCCACAGAGGTGAAATTAACCGTCCTATAGTTGCCAGCCTCCTCCTTCCACTTTTATGAATAGGAACCACATCTCCCCCTCTCCAGTCCTCCAACTCTACTGAAGAACTGAAAAGTTCAGTCAGTGAAGCTTCCAGGACTTCTCTATGTTACCTCAATACCAGCTGTTGAGAGTGTTTAGTGGACTCTTGGGCCGGCCTGGCGGAGACTGGGAAAGGTGGACCACTGTCTCCGTGGAGAGAGGTGCAGGCCGGGAGGCGGACACTGGACCAGGTGAAGGAGTAGGCCTTCACCCTGGAAACCCGTACTCCCCAGGGGGGGGGGGGGGGCAGTGGGAGTCGGGCTGCTGGGATTTAGGAGAGCAAGGAAGAGGTCTTCACCCTGGAAGCTGAGACTCCCCCGAGAGGAGCCCATAGGAGCACGGCCGCTGGGGCTTAGGTGAGCGGGGACGTAGAGATGATGATCCGGGATCAAGGCAGACACCAGGCTGGAACTGAAGCAGGATACTGAGACAGGGACTTGGCTGGTACTGGAGCAAGATACTAAGGCTAGCACCAGGCTGGAACGGAAGCAGGGTACTGAGGCAGGAACCTGGCTGGAACTGAAGCAAGGCACAAAAGCAGGAACCAGGCTGGAACTGAAGCAAAGCACAGAAGCAGGAACCAGGCTGGAAATGAAGCAGGATACTGAGGCTGGAACCAGGCTGGAACTGAAGCAAAGCACAGAAGCAGGAACCAGGCTGGAACTGTAGCAAGGCACAAAAGCAGGAACCAGACTGGAACTGAAGCGAGATACTAACAGACATTAGCGAACTCCGAGGCACCCAGCAACTAGGAACCCCAAGGTAACCTCATTGCAAGGTGTCTAACCAAGGCAGGCGCCGGCCTTACATACCCGCCGGCATCTGACATCACTGAGGCGGGCGGAGCATCGAGTGGCGGGAAAGGGACTACAAGTTTGGGCTTTTTGCATGCGCGCGTGCCTAGGAGGAGGGCGGCTGGCTTAGGCGTTCCGGCGGCATCACCCCCGCAAGAACGCCACCGAAGAACAGGCCCAGGACCCGGCGGACCCCTGCAGTGAGCCTGAGTCCCAAACCCGGAAAATCGAGGTTAGCTCCCGGTCGCGAGTGCCACGACTGGGGCCGCAACACCAGCATGCATCCAGCACCATCACTTTATCTCCTTTAAGTTTAGTTAGCTCCACATGAACACACTGTTCTGAAAATTCTTCTAATCTTGTGTTTGCTTTATGTGGTCCTGCTCCAGGCCCTTCCACAATAAACCTGAAAGGAGATATTTGATAAACAATTTTACTTTTTCCTCATCAGACTCTACATATTACTCCCTTTCATCTCTGATTATCACAATGCCACATTTTCACTTTCTTCTATCACTAATATATCTAACATATCTAACCATTCATTTCCAAGATCATTGAAAAGGTCGTCCATTCGCAACTCACTGAACACCTTGAAAAGAACAGCATCTTATACCCTGCCCAATTCAGTTTCAGGAAACACCTAAGTACTGAAACACTACTCCTCTCACCCAATGACACCATCCTCAGAGGTTTCGACAATGGCCAAAGATACCTATTAATCCTCCTAGATCTATCAGCAGCGTTTGACATGGTAAACCACACAATCCTTCTTGACCGTCTGACAGAAATATGACTAACGGAAAAAACCCTGCTGTGGTTTGCATCATATCTATCAAATAGAAGCTACCAGATAATAACTAATAATACTCTCTCTAAAAAAAAAAATCTAAGCACTGGAGTCCCCCAAAGCTCCGCCCTATCCGCAATGCTCTTTAACATTTACCTACTTCCAATATGTCACCTTCTGGCTAGACTTAGCCTGACTCACTTCCTCTATGCTGACGATATCCAAATACTAATCCCAATTCAAAACACATTAGATGAAACCTACAAAAAAACAGCCATGTATGTGTGATGAAACAACTGTTAATGCACATGAAACTCATAATTAACATAAAAAAAACAGAAATAATCATCCTGGCATGAAAAACTAGCCAACCACCTCCATCACCTCTCAATCTTGAGAATCAAAGGGCATCAATTTCCCCAGTCACACATGCACGCAATTTAGGAGTCATCGAAAGTGAACTATCCTTCAAGAACCACATCAATACCAAAACAAAGGAGGGATATCACAAACTACTAACACTGAGACGTTTAAAACCCTTTTTAAACCCGAATGACTTCATATCAGTTCTACAATTACACTTATTCTCCAACCTGGACTATTGCAACTCCTTACTATTTGTACTACCGCTTTCCATCATCTGTCCACTCCAAATATTACAAAATATAGCTGCCAGGATCCTAACAGGCACAAAAAATGCGAACATATAACTCAAAATCTTATATCTTTACATTGGCTCCCAATAAAATCCTGAATAGATTACAAAATTCTGACCATCCTACACAAATTAATACATGAAGAACAAATTGACTGGCTAGGCATAGCAATCAGTCTCCATACACCACAGCGAAACCTCTGCTCAACCAACAAAGGCCCCCTGACAATTCCTTCTGTTCGAACTGCACAACTCACTAGAGATGTGAATCGTTTTCCATATCGTCTTAACGATAGAAATCGTGTGGCAGGGCAAGAAAATCGTGTTAGGAACGATTTTTTAGTTAAAAAATCGTTAAAAATCGTTTTTTCCGATTAGTGCGCACTAACGGGAGTTAGTGTGCACTAACTGAAAATGATACAATTTGACACTTTTCAGGTCAGTTAAGGTCAGTTTAGGAATGAATATGTATTCCTATTGGCTGCCCTCTTATTTATTCATGTTACCAAGCTTCCCACTGACAGTATATGGGGGATGGGAAATGGAAACAGTTGGTAGCTTGACAAAACAAGTAATGTGATCAGTCAATGTGACTAGAACTTGTGCCCTAATCCTGATACCAGGGGTATTGTGATCTTCCTGCACACAGTGCCCTATCCCTATTAATACCAGGAGTGTTGTGATCTTCCTGCACACAGTGCCCTAACCCTGGCACCAGGGGTGTTGTGATCTTCCTGCACACAGTGCCCTATCCCTATTAATACCAGGAGTGTTGTGATCTTCCTGCACACAGTGCCCTAACCCTGGCACCAGGGGTGTTGTGATCTTCCTGCGCACAGTGCCCTATCCCTATTAATACCAGGAGTGTTGTGATCTTCCTGCACACAGTGCCCTAACCCTGGCACCAGGGGTGTTGTGATCTTCCTGCGCACAGTGCCCTATCCCTATTAATACCAGGAGTGTTGTGATCTTCCTGCACACAGTGCCCTAACCCTGGCACCAGGGGTGTTGTGATCTTCCTGCGCACAGTGCCCTATCCCTATTAATACCAGGAGTGTTGTGATCTTCCTGCACACAGTGCCCTAACCCTGGCACCAGGGGGTGTTGTGATCTTCCTGCACACAGTGCCCTATCCATATTAATACCAGGAGTGTTGTGATCTTCCTGCACACAGTGCCCTAACCCTGGCACCAGGGGTGTTGTGATCTTCCTGCACACAGTGCCCTATCCCTATTAATACCAGGAGTGTTGTGATTTTCCTGCACACAGTGCCCTAACCCGGACACCAGGGGTGTTGTGATCTTCCTGCACACAGTGCCCTATCCCTGGCACCAGGGGTGTTGTGATCTTCATGTACACAGTGCCCTATCCCTATTAATACCAGGAGTGTTGTGATCTTCCTGCACACAGTGCCCTATCCCTAATACCAGGGGTGTTGTGATCTTCCGGCACACAGTGCCCTATTCCTGATACCGGGGGTGTTGGGATCTTCTTGCACACATCCCGGTATCAGGGATAGGGCACTGCATGCAGGAAGATCACAACACTCCTGGTATCAGGAATAGGGCACTGTGTGCAGGAAGATCACAACACCCCTGGTATTAGGGATAGGGCACTGCGTGCAGGAAGATCACAACACTCCTGCTATTAATAGGGATAGGGCACTGCATGCAGGAAGATCACAACACCCCTGGTATCAGGGATAGGGCACTGTGTGCAGGAAGATCACAATACCCCAGAGGAGTGAGGGTCAGGCAGCTCCCCCCTGTCTGTGAAGCCAGCCTCTCACTAGTAATGCGGGGAGGGAGCTGTCTCAGACTTCACCATCCTCCCCCCCCCCCCCCTCACCCACACACCATTCACTAGCTGGGACATGGGGGAAGTCAGGAGTGAGGGTCAGGCAGCTCCCCCCTGTCTGTGAAGCCAGCCTCTCACTAGTAATGCAGGGAGGGAGCTGTCTCAGACTTCACCATCCTCCCCCCCCCCTCACCCACACACCATTCACTAGCTGGAACATGGGGGAAGTCAGGAGTGAGGGTCAGGCAGCTCCCCCATGTCTGTGAAGCCAGCCTCTCACTAGTAATGCAGGGAGGGAGCTGTCTCAGACTTCACCATCCTCCCCCCCCCCCCCCTCACCCACACAACATTCACTAGCTGGGACATGGGGGAAGTCAGGAGTGAGGGTCAGGCAGCTCCCCCCTGTCTGTGAAGCCAGCCTCTCACTAGTAATGCAGGGAGGGAGCTGTCTCAGACTTCACCATCCTCCCCCCCCCCCTCACCCACACACCATTCACTAGCTGGGACATGGGGGAAGTCAGGAGTGAGGGTCAGGCAGCTCCCCCCTGTCTGTGAAGCCAGCCTCTCACTAGTAATGCAGGGAGGGAGCTGTCTCAGACTTCACCATCCTCCTCCCCCCCCCCTCACCCACACACCATTCACTAGCTGGGACATGGGGGAAGTCAGGAGTGAGGGTCAGGCAGCTCCCCCCTGTCTGTGAAGCCAGCCTCTCACTAGTAATGCAGGGAGGGAGCTGTCTCAGACTTCACCATCCTCCACCCCCCCCTCACCCACACACCATTCACTAGCTGGGACATGGGGGAAGTCAGGAGTGAGGGTCAGGCAGCTCCCCCCTGTCTGTGAAGCCAGCCTCTCACTAGTAATGCAGGGAGGGAGCTGTCTCAGACTTCACCATCCTCCCCCCCCCTCAGCCACACACCATTCACTAGCGGGGACATGAGGGAAGTCAGGAGTGAGGGTCAGGCAGCTCCCCCCTGTCTGTGAAGCCAGCCTCTCACTAGTAATGCAGGGAGGGAGCTGTCTCAGACTTCACCATCCTCCCCCCCTCACCCACACACCATTCACTAGCTGGGACATGGGGGGAAGTCAGGAGTGAGGGTCAGGCAGCTCCCCCCTGTCTGTGAAGCCAGCCTCTCACTAGTAATGCAGGGAGGGAGCTGTCTCAGACTTCACCATCCTCCCCCCCCCCCTCACCCACACACCATTCACTAGCTGGGACATGGGGGAAGTCAGGAGTGAGGGGTCAGGCAGCTCCCCCCTGTCTGTGAAGCCAGCCTCTCACTAGTAATGCAGGGAGGGAGCTGTCTCAGACTTCACCATCCTCCACCCCCCCTCACCCACACACCATTCACTAGCTGGGGACATGGGGAAGTCAGGAGTGAGGGTCAGGCAGCTCCCCCCTGTCTGTGAAGCCAGCCTCTCACTAGTAATGCAGGGAGGGAGCTGTCTCAGACTTCACCATCCTCCCCCCCCTCACCCACACACCATTCACTAGCGGGGACATGGGGGAAGTCAGGAGTGAGGGTCAGGCAGCTCCCCCCTGTCTGTGAAGCCAGCCTCTCACTAGTAATGCAGGGAGGGAGCTGTCTCAGACTTCACCATCCTCCCCCCCTCACCCACACACCATTCACTAGCTGGGACATGGGGGAAGTCAGGAGTGAGGGTCAGGCAGCTCCCCCCTGTCTGTGAAGCCAGCCACTCACTAGTAATGCAGGGAGGGAGCTGTCTCAGACTTCACCATCCTCCCCCCCCCCCTCACCCACACACCATTCACTAGCTGGGACATGGGGGAAGTCAGGGGTGAGGGTCAGGCAGCTCCCCCCTGTCTGTGAAGCCAGCCTCTCACTAGTAATGCAAGGAGGGAGCTGTCTCAGACTGGTGTCAGGGTTAGGGCACTGTGTGCAGGAAGATCACAACACCCCTGGTGCCAGGGTTAGGGCACTGTGTGCAGGAAAATCACAACACCCCTGGTGCCAGGGTGAGGGCACTGTGTGTGCAGGAAGATCACAACACTCCTGGTATTAATAGGGATAGGGCACTGTGTGCAGGAAGATCACAACACCCCTGGTGCCAGGGTTAGGGCACTGTGTGCAGGAAAATCACAACACCCCTGGTGCCAGGGTTAGGGCACTGTGTGTGCAGGAAGATCACAACACTCCTGGTATTAATAGGGATAGTGCACTGTGTGCAGGAAGATCACAACACCCCTGGTATTAATAGGGATAGGGCACTGTGTGCAGGAAAATCACAACACCCCTGGTGCCAGGGTTAGGGCACTGTGTGCAGGAAGATCACAACAGTCCTGGTATTAATAGGGTTAGGGCACTGTGTGCAGGAAGATCACAACACCCCTGGTGCCAGGGTTAGGGCACTGTGTGCAGGAAGATCACAACACCCCTGGTGCCAGGGTTAGGGCACTGTGTGCAGGAAAATCACAACACCCCTGGTGCCAGGGTTAGGGCACTGTGTGTGCAGGAAGATCACAACACCCCTGGTGCCAGGGTTAGGGCACTGTGTGTGCAGGAAGATCACAACACCCCTGGTGCCAGGGTTAGGGCACTGTGTGTGCCGGAAGATCACAACACTCCTGGTATTAATAGGGATAGGGCACTGTAAGAGATGACTGTAGTAGATTGAATAAAGATCTGATGTTTCTGCTCTCCTCACACCAAACAAAAGCAACACACAAGCAGAGAAGCCCTTCTTACAAAGCTGAGCTAGTGAGTTAAGTAGGAGGAAAAGTAAACATACTGGTGCCAGTGTGGCTACTTAAAAAATACACTTACCAACAATCAATTACATATATTTGAACTGTGTACAGTTCCAGCCAGGACCACCTTTCTAAAATGCACAGTGATTGGCAAATTCAACATGCACTAGCATTTCAGGTGCCTGCTAACAAAAATAATAAACAAACAAGTTCTAGTCACGTGAGTGCTGATCATCACATTACTTTTTTTGTCAAGCTTCCAACTGTTTCCATTTCACATCCCCCCAACCATTACCTCAGTGTTAACCTTGGTAACATCAATAGATAAGAGCACAGCCAGCCAATAGGAATACATATTCATTCCTAAGTGACCTTTACTGACCTGGGAAGTGTGAACACTTTGTTTCATTTTCTGTTGGTGTTCGTGAGTTTCCAGTTCCATTTCCCATCCCCCCAACCATCACCTCAGTGGTAACCTTGGTAACATCAATAGATAAGAGGGCAGCCAGCCAATAGGAACACATATTCATTCCTAACTGACCTTCAGTGACCTGGAAAGTGTTTATTTGTATCATTTTCAGTTAGTGCGCACTAACTCCCGTTAGTGCGCACTAACACGATTTAACGATTTTTAACGATAAATCGTTAGAATTTCTATTGTATCGTGTTCTATAACGATTTAAGACGATATTAACATTATCGGACGATAATTTTAATCGTTGAAAAACGATTCACATCCCTACAACTCACATCAGTTCGAGAAAGAGCCATCTCTCTCGCCAGCCCCAAACTATGGAACACTCTTCCAACCAAATTAAGACTACAGCCCAACCTGGACACATTCAAGAAAGACTTGAAAACCTGGCTGTTCATCAATGCCTATCAAAACACCCAATGACAATCATGATTCCCCCCACAATAAACCTCATTATTGCACCTTACCATTGTCATCTCGCTCAGCGATGACAACATTCATTTCCAATCCCTATCATATTTTATTATAATTGCATGCCTATAATTATAACCTCTATTGCATCGATATTATAATACTTTGATTACTTCCAAGTATAACTTTTATCTTACTTGTATTATAATACTTGTATTACTGCTCTAGGATCTTGTACTTCAATTGAAACTTGTAAATCGTTATGATGGCAAAACCAAATGATGATATATAAAACTCGATAAGTAAACAAACAAACAAACAAATAAATAAAAATAACATATCTAAAAAAAAGTTGTGTCCATTGCTTTACTGTATTTAATTTTAATTAAATTCGTTTTTGCATTTTGGATTTTTTCCCAGCTTCTCTTAGCTTTTCTAGATTTTATCACCTGTCTTCCACTTTCTTTGATCTCTTGTTGTCTATGAATACTAACCTTTTCTCACTTACCTTTTTAGCTACTTCTTTAGAAAACCATCATGATCTTTTTCCATTATTTACTTTCCTAACAAAAACATTAGTTGTCCTTATATCTCTTTTAATATTGCCCACTGCTCTTTTACTTTCTCTAGATTTTCTCAACCAGCTAATGACTCCTTGAGGTATTACCCCATTTTAACAAAATTAGTTTTGCCTTTGAATGAACCTTCATCCCAAATGATCATCAATTACATCAGATATACTGCTCCCCTTTGTAAATACCAGGTTCAATATTGCTACCTCCCATGTGGGTTCTCTTACCAGTTGACAGAACAATACTCATTGCAGAGAATCCAAGATCTCCTTGCCTCTAGAAGACACTGCAGCTGGGATGCCTCAATCAACATCTGACAGATTGAAATCCCCTAACAATAGCACTCTCCTTTCATAGCAATTTTGTGAATATTCTCCATTACATCTCTATCCATCAACACTATCTATGATGGAGGTCTGTATATTACATCAATATAAATAGATGTTCCATCCTTATTTCCAAATTAACCCATTGTGCCTCCACTTTAATATCCCCATTCTCTTCCTTTTGTGAAAATTAAAAATTGTGGTTTTTAATTTTTATTTGTGTTTTATTACAGAGTGAGGAACCCCTAATGCAGGCGGTATTGGCTGCCAAAATGTGAGTTCATGGGTAGTTTAGCTGGATAAGAGAATGTTGGAGAATTAAAATGGAGATTCTTGTGATAGTGTGACCCTGAAAGATGTGTGATTTCTAGTATTTTGTTAATAGATTACTTTTAAAAATTGAATAAAAATCAGTAAAAAATAAGTTCACATCAAGGATACATAGGATAACAGGGTGGAACCAGTGAATTAATGAGATCTAAATGCTCTCTACTGATCCTTCTTGGGGCCCATTTCATGGCGAGAGGCACATATGAACAATTTATGATGCCATGTTCTTTAGAAAGAATAGTAAACTTTAAATTTGAATTAATGAGGATTATTTACTTCCTGGTGTTATTATAGTCTAAGTTTTAATAGCAAACCTGAAGATTATGCACCCTTGGGAAACTGGAGATCCAGTACCTTGGCCACTTAATGGAAATAGGTGAAACTAAGCCCTAGGTAAGCAAAGTAGATGACATATTTCAGGCTTAGAAGATAAAAAAATAAGAGCTAAGAAAATTGTTCCTAGGGCTAGTAGGTTAATACCAATTGTTCATCCCAGATTTTGCTACCAAGCCATTTACATAAGTACTACAAACAAGAAGACCTCAAAATATTATCTAGACCCTTGAAAAAGGTTTCCAAGATTGAAGGGAATTGTTATGTTATGAGCCAATACTAAACAGCTCAGATTTTAGAAGCATATACAGTAAAAACTATTCTAATGCCTCTAATGATGGATGAGATGAAGTATTGACCCAAAAAGAGTAAGTGGAAGAGTACCTAATTGTCTACATTAGTACAAAACTTCTCCCAATAGAGACAATATACTGTGAGCAAAAAGAGGCATTCACTGAAAAATGGGCTTTAAAGTCATTGTGCTATTATCCAGTAGGAAGACAATTTATTTTTCTTATAGAGCACAAATCCCTTAAGTGGATCTAAAAAAATAAGGTATTCAATTCTAGGCTAATGTAGTAGTTTTTATCTCTGAACTGTTTTGTTTCAAAACTGAGCATTAATCTGGGAAAGACAATGCAAATGAATATTTCTGCAAGGTAAATATACAGTAAAAGCAAGCAAACAGAGATAGACAAGGAAAACAATCTGAAGCGGTAGGCAAAATATAATGCCCACAGGTACCTTCCAAGCCACCTCCCTCATATTTCCAAAGTCACCTCCCACACAATCAATCCACACACACAAACAGATATGCCCCCAACATCCTATTACACACCTATTCCCCCACCCACCTCACACATACACCCTCACATACACCCACAAACTCCTCAAATACCCTATTCCCACATAATCACACAAATACTACACACTACCCTATTGATCTCCATGCCTCTACAGACATACACTTCATATATACCCGTCTCACCTATTCCCATATACACAGTCCCCCACACATGCCCTTACCCATATGCACTTCCGCAAGCACACCCTCCACTCATACCTCCAAATACACATACACACACACACACGGATATCTGAGATGTATACCTCTTCATGTGCTTCTGTATATGTGTAGTGTATATGTGTGTGTTTGCTTCTGTATGTTTGTGTATGTAGCTCACACTTTCCTTCTTGCTTTCAAAATTTTAATTAATGCTAGAATATTTTGTGATAAGCGAGCAAATTAGGATACTGCTTCAGTTGTGCTCTGGGCCAAGCTGTTAGAGTGGGGCTTTGGAATGGAGACTTTCCAAAACTCTGCATCCTTTAACTACCTCCCATGAGCACCACCATCCTATTTAAGGCACACACTAACAAGTTGTCCTCCACCCATGTTCTGGGCTCAGTGTACAAAATAGCATTCTGCCTGGGGGGCTCTAACACAGAGGCTAATATCACTGGGCTCTACACTGGGAGTTACTTGAGGGGCTTGTCGCCTGCATGCACATAGGACTTCCTCGGGGGCTTGACCAATGTAAACACACACATAATTACTGGGATTATTCCCCCTGCAAATAGTCACATGCACACTCTGACTCAGTACATCATGGTATCAGGTATTTTTAGTAGGTTTATTTAAGCAATAAGACAGGAACTATTAAACTGGCACACAGCTGAACATGTGCGCGCATTTGTCGGCCTGCACCCAGGGACGTGGCCATTTTATTACATACACACATATATGCGTGCATGTTATAATATAGCCTGACTGCACACACGTGTATGCAATTTTAAGTGGATGCGCATCTATATGCACAAATGCTGCTTCAACCATGTAAAGATATGTGCACTGTCATCATTACAAGTTTTCCTGGCTCATTCCTAGTTTGTCCAGGAAAAGAATAGGACTTCCAAACACTCCTAATTTAATAGCCTCCCTTCTCCCTTGTTAAACCTGACATTTAAAACTCTGCTGACCTGCCTAAAACATTTTGTTTTACAACTTACACATCATCCATAGAAGAAGTAAAGATATGCAGCAGGGGACCCCAGCGTGCACCTGTGCACGTATGTATTTACGCGCTAATTTCAAGTTAAAATCCAGGAACTTCCATGCCCTGCTCAGACTACAACTATACCACACTCCTTTTTAAACTTTTCATTGTGCATGCAGCAGCAAATATATGCATAATCAGGCAGCTTTTTAAATACGCTTGGCAAGTGGTGTCCCAACGTGTGCGTCTATCTCCCGGTTTTAGCACCCGCTGGGCTTTTAAAATTCACCTTTAAGAGAATAGAACAGAGAATAAATAAAATCAGATAATACCGAATATTTAGTTGCAGATAAGAATTATTAGTCATCCCCTGTCTTCCCTGTGTTCTAACACAGCCGAAGCTTCATAGGCTAATTCTCCTCTGCAGATCTCTTCTATGTACCGTCACCACTTCAGAACTCAGCCACTGCTCAAGTGGGTGCTTTTAATCCTGCAGAGAGATCAACAACCAGAAGTAAATACTTGCTTCCCCACCACCTGTCCATCCCTGACAGGCCCTTCTGAAATTAGGTCTGGCCTTCTCTATGCCAGTCAAGCTGTAGTTCATAAAGTGAACCACAAAGTGATCAGTACATGATTTCTGACTCCAGGTTTAAACCTTGCTTTTCTAGGCACAGTTCAAGGTCCCTGCCACTGCTTTAAACCTTGCTTTTCTAGACACAGTTCAAGGTCCCTGCCACTGCTTTAAACCTTGCATTTCTAGGCACAGTTCATGGCTCCTGCCTCTGGTTTAACCTTGCTTCTCTAGGCACAGTTCATGGCTCCTGCCTCTGGTTTAACCTTGCTTCTCTAGGCACAGTTCATGGTGCCTGCCACTGCTTTAAACCTTGCTTCTCTAGGCACAGTTCATGGTGCCTGCCTCTCGTTTAAACCTTGCTTTTCTAGGCACAGTTCATGGCTCCCGCCTCTGGTTTAATCTTGCTTCTCTAGGCACAGTTCATGGTGCCTGCCACTGCTTTAAACCTTGCTTCTCTAGGCACAGTTCATGGCTCCCGCCTCTGGTTTAAACCTTGCTTCTCTAGGCATAGTTCATGGCTCCCGCCTCTCATTTAAACCTTGCTTCTCTAGGCACAGTTCATGGCTCTTGCCTCTGGTTTAAACCTTGCTTCTCTAGGCACAGTTCATGGCTCCTGCCTCTGGTTTAAAACCTTGCTTCTCTAGGCACAGTTCATGGCTCCTGCCTCTGGTTTAAACCTTGCTTCTCTAGGCACAGTTCATGGCTCTTGCCTCTGATTTAAACCTTGCTTCTCTAGGCACAGTTCATGGCTCCTGCCTCTGGTTTAAACCTTGCTTCTCTAAGCACAGTTCATGGCTCCTGCCTCTGGTTTAAACCTTGCTTCTCTAGGCACAGTTCATGGCTCTTGCCTCTGGTTTAAACCTTGCTTCTCTAGGCACAGTTCATGGGTCCTGCCTCTGGTTTAAACCTTGCTTCTCTAGGCACAGTTCATGGCTCCTGCCTCTGGTTTAAACCTTGCTTCTCTAGGCACAGTTCATGGCTCCTGCCACTGCTTTAAACTTTGCTTCTCTAGGCACAGTTCATGGCTCTTGCCTCTGGTTAAACCTTGCTTCTCTAGGCACAGTTCATGGGTCCTGCCTCTGGTTTAAACCTTGCTTCTCTAGGCACAGTTCATGGCTCCTGCCTCTGGTTTAAACCTTGCTTCTCTAGGCACAGTTCATGGCTCCCGCCTCTGGTTTAAACCTTGCTTCTCTAGGCACAGTTCATGGCTCCTGCCTCTGGTTTAAACCTTGCTTCTCTAGGCACAGTTCATGGCTCCTGCCACTGCTTTAAACTTTGCTTCTCTAGGCACAGTTCATGGATCTTGCCTCTGGTTTAAACCTTGCTTCTCTAGGCACAGTTCATGGCTCTTGCCTCTGGTTTAAAACCTTCCTTCTCTAGGCACAGTTCATGGTGCCTGCCTCTCGTTTAAAACCTTGCTTCTCTAGTCACAGTTCAAGGTCCCTGCCACTGCTTTAAACCTTGCTTCTCTAGGCACAGTTCATGGCTCTTGCTTCTGGTTTAATCCTTGCTTTTCTAGGCACAGTTCATGGCTCCTGCCTCTGTTTAAACCTTGCTTCTCTAGGCACAGTTCATGGCTCCTGCCTCTGGTTTAAACTTTGCTTCTCTAGGCACAGTTCATGGCTCCCTGCCTCTGGTTTAACCTTGCTTCTCTAGGCATAGTCATGGCTCCTGCCTCTGGTTTAATCCTTGCTTTTCTAGGCACAGTTCATGGCTCCCGCCTCTGGTTTAAACCTTGCTTTTCTAGGCACAGTTCATGGTGCCTGCCTCTCGTTTAAACCTTGCTTTTCTAGACACAGTTCAAGGTCCCTGCCACTGCTTTAAACCTTGCTTTTCTAGGCACAGTTCATGGCTCCTGCCTCTGATTTAAACTTTGCTTCTCTAGGCACAGTTTATGGCTCCTGCCTCTGGTTTAAACTTTGCTTCTCTAGGCATAGTTCATGGCTCCTGCCTCTGGTTTAACCTTGCTTCTCTAGGCACAGTTCATGGCTCCTGCCTCTGGTTTAAACCTTGCTTCTCTAGGCACAGTTCATGGCTCCCGCCTCTGGTTTAACCTTGCTTCTCTAGGCACAGTTCATGGCTCCTGCCTCTGGTTTAAACCTTGCTTTTCTATGCACAGTTTATGGCTCCTGCCTCTGCTTTAAACCTTGCTTCTCTAGGCACAGTTCATGGCTCACGCCTCTGGTTTAAACCTTGCTTTTCTAGGCACAGTTCATGGCTCCTGCCTCTGGTTTAAACCTTGCTTTTCTAGGCACAGTTCCTGGCTCCTGCCTCTGGTTTAAACCTTGCTTTTCTAGGCACAGTTCATGGCTCCTGCCTCTGGTTTAAACCTTGCTTTTCTAGGCACAGTTCCTGGCTCCTGCCTCTGGTTTAACCTTGCTTCTCCAGGCACAGTTCATGGCTCACGCCTCTGGTTTAAACCTTGCTTTTCTAGGCACAGTTCATGGCTCCTGCCTCTGGTTTAAAACCTTGCTTTTCTAGGCACAGTTCCTGGCTCCTGCCTCTGGTTTAAACCTTGCTTTTCTAGGCACAGTTCATGGCTCCCGCCTCTGGTTTAAACCTTGCTTCTCTAGGCACAGTTCATGGCTCCTGCCTCTGGTTTAAACCTTGCTTCTCTAGGCACAGTTCATGGCTCCTGCCACTGCTTTAAACTTTGCTTCTCTAGGTACAGTTCATGGATCTTGCCTCTGGTTTAAACCTTGCTTCTCTAGGCACAGTTCATGGCTCTTGCCTCTGGTTTAAACCTTCCTTCTCTAGGCACAGTTCATGGTGCCTGCCTCTCGTTTAAACCTTGCTTCTCTAGTCACAGTTCAAGGTCCCTGCCACTGCTTTAAAACCTTGCTTCTCTAGGCACAGTTCATGGCTCTTGCTTCTGGTTTAATCCTTGCTTTTCTAGGCACAGTTCATGGCTCCTGCCTCTGGTTTAAACCTTGCTTCTCTAGGCACAGTTCATGGCTCCTGCCTCTGGTTTAAACTTTGCTTCTCTAGGCACAGTTCATGGCTCCTGCCTCTGGTTTAAACCTTGCTTCTCTAGGCATAGTTCATGGCTCCTGCCTCTGGTTTAATCCTTGCTTTTCTAGGCACAGTTCATGGCTCCCGCCTCTGGTTTAAACCTTGCTTTTCTAGGCACAGTTCATGGTGCCTGCCTCTCGTTTAAAACCTTGCTTTTCTAGACACAGTTCAAGGTCCCTGCCACTGCTTTAAACCTTGCTTTTCTAGGCACAGTTCATGGCTCCTGCCTTGGTTTAAACTTTGCTTCTCTAGGCACAGTTTATGGCTCCTGCCTCTGGTTAAACTTTGCTTCTCTAGGCATAGTTCATGGCTCCTGCCTCTGGTTTACCTTGCTTCTCTAGGCACAGTTCATGGCTCCTGCCTCTGGTTTAAACCTTGCTTCTCTAGGCACAGTTCATGGCTCCCGCCTCTGGTTTAACCTTGCTTCTCTAGGAACAGTTCATGGCTCCTGCCTCTGGTTTAAAACCTTGCTTTTTCTATGCACAGTTTATGGCTCCTGCCTCTGCTTTAAACAAACCTTGCTTCTCTAGGCACAGTTCATGGCTCCTGCCTCTGGTTTAACCTTGCTTTCTAGGCACAGTTCATGGCTCCTGCCTCTGGTTTAACCTTGCTTCTCCAGGCACAGTTCATGGCTCACGCCTCTGGTTTAAACCTTGCTTTTCTAGGCACAGTTCATGGCTCCTGCCTCTGGTTTAAACTTGCTTTTCTAGGCACAGTTCCTGGCTCCTGCCTCTGGTTTAAACCTTGCTTTTCTAGGCACAGTTCATGGCTCCCGCCTCTGGTTTAAACCTTGCTTCTCTAGGCACAGGTTCATGGGCTCCTGCCTCTGGTTTAAACCTTGCTTCTCTAGGCACAGTTTCATGGCTCCTGCCACTGCTTTAAACTTTGCTTCTCTAGGCACAGTTCATGGATCTTGCCTCTGGTTTAAACCTTGCTTCTCTAGGCACAGTTCATGGCTCTTGCCTCTGGTTTAAACCTTCCTTCTCTAGGCACAGTTCACTGGTGCCTGCCTCTCGTTTAAAACCTTGCTTCTCTAGTCACAGTTCAAGGTCCCTGCCACTGCTTAAACCTTGGCTTCTCTAGGCACAGTTCATGGCTCTTGCTTCTGGTTTAATATCCTTGCTTTTCTAGGCACAGTTCATGGCTCTTGCCTCTGGTTTAAACCTTGCTTCTCTAGGCACAGTTCATGGCTCCTGCCTCTGGTTTAAACTTTGCTTCTCTAGGCACAGTTCATGGCTCCTGCCTCTGGTTTAACCTTGCTTCTCTAGGCATAGTTCATGGCTCCTGCCTCTGGTTTAATCCTTGCTTTTCTAGGCACAGTTCATGGCTCCCGCCTCTGGTTTAAACCTTGCTTTTCTAGGCACAGTTCATGGTGCCTGCCTCTCGTTTAAACCTTGCTTTTCTAGACACAGTTCAAGGTCCCTGCCACTGCTTTAAACCTTGCTTTTCTAGGCACAGTTCATGGCTCCTGCCTCTGGTTTAAACTTTGCTTCTCTAGGCACAGTTTATGGCTCCTGCCTCTGGTTTAAACTTTGCTTCTCTAGGCATAGTTCATGGCTCCTGCCTCTGGTTTAACCTTGCTTCTCTAGGCACAGTTCATGGCTCCTGCCTCTGGTTTAAAACCTTGCTTCTCTAGGCACAGTCATGGCTCCCCGCCTCTGGTTTAACCTTGCTTCTCTAGGCACAGTTCATGGCTCCTGCCTCTGGTTAAACCTTGCTTTTCTATGCACAGTTTATGGCTCCTGCCTCTGCTTTAAACCTTGCTTCTCTAGGCACAGTTCATGGCTCCTGCCTCTGGTTTAACCTTGCTTTTCTAGGCACAGTTCATGGCTCCTGCTTCTGGTTTAACCTTGCTTCTCCAGGCACAGTTCATGGCTCACGCCTCTGGTTTAAACCTTGCTTTTCTAGGCACAGTTCATGGCTCCTGCCTCTGGTTTAAACCTTGCTTTTCTAGGCACAGTTCCTGGCTCCTGCCTCTGGTTTAAACCTTGCTTTTCTAGGCACAGTTCATGGCTCCCGCCTCTGGTTTAAACCTTGCTTCTCATAGGCACAGTTCATGGCTCCTGCCTCTGGTTAAAAACCTTGCTTCTCTAGGCACAGTTTCATGGCTCCTGCCACTGCTTTAAACTTTGCTTCTCTAGGCACAGTTCATGGATCTTGCCTCTGGTTTAAACCTTGCTTCTCTAGGCACAGTTCATGGCTCCTGCCTCTGGTTTAAACCTTCCTTCTCTAGGCACAGTTCATGGTGCCTGCCTCTCGTTTAAACCTTGCTTCTCTAGTCACAGTTCAAGGTCCCTGCCACTGCTTTAAACCTTGCTTCTCTAGGCACAGTTCATGGCTCTTGCTTCTGGTTTAATCCTTGCTTTTCTAGGCACAGTTCATGGCTCTTGCCTCTGGTTTAAACCTTGCTTCTCTAGGCACAGTTCATGGCTCCTGCCTCTGGTTTTAAACTTTGCTTCTTCTAGGCACAGTTCATGGCTCCTGCCTCTGGTTTAACCTTGCTTCTCTAGGCATAGTTCATGGCTCCTGCCTCTGGTTTAATCCTTGCTTTTCTAGGCACAGTTCATGGCTCCCGCCTCTGGTTTAAACCTTGCTTTTCTAGGCACAGTTCATGGTGCCTGCCTCTCGTTTAAAACCTTGCTTTTCTAGACACAGTTCAAGGTCCTGCCACTGCTTTATAACCTTGCTTTTCTAGGCACAGTTCATGGCTCCTGCCTCTGGTTTAAACTTTGCTTCTCTAGGCACAGTTTATGGCTCCTGCCTCTGGTTTAAACTTTGCTTCTCTAGGCATAGTTCATGGCTCCTGCCTCTGGTTTAACCTTGCTTCTCTAGGCACAGTTCATGGCTCCTGCCTCTGGTTTAAACCTTGCTTCTCTAGGCACAGTTCATGGCTCCCGCCTCTGGTTTAACCTTGCTTCTCTAGGCACAGTTCATGGCTCCTGCCTCTGGTTTAAACCTTGCTTTTCTATGCACAGTTTATGGCTCCTGCCTCTGCTTTAAACCTTGCTTCTCTAGGCACAGTTCCTGGCTCCTGCCTCTGGTTTAAACCTTGCTTTTCTAGGCACAGTTCATGGCTCCCGCCTCTGGTTTAACCTTGCTTTTCTAGACACTGTTCATAGCTCCTGCCACTACACAAGCACCAAATCATGTGCCTGTGGGCTCGGTTCGAGGGAAAACAAGCCCTCACTGCCACCACCCACCGTGGCTTGTAGAGGGACACTTAGATACTGTGCCTTGCCCAGCTACAGCTACATCCACCCACCAGCAGTTTCCTCCTATCAGATTCTAACTTATTTGGCAATCCATGTCTCCTTGAGAGGGTTTCCACCAGTCCTCTCCCACCTCCATTGGTATTGGCCCCAGTTCTGGACTCTCTGGCTTGTCCCACCTCCATCTCCTCATGTTTCTCTCTGCCTTTAGTAGTCCTTCTTCCTGTCCAGCCCCCTTGCCAGGCCACCTCCCTGGCTCTTCCCAGTCCACCTGGGTGTTCCCGCCCTCTTGCTGAGGTGTAGGCTGTACAGTTCCTCTCTCTCTGTTCATCAATCCTCCCCCTCCCCCAGTGCTTCTCGGAGAAAGATCTCTTCCCCTAACCTGGGGTTTCTTGGGTTTTGAGGATACTACCCAAGTTTCCTGCCTCAACCTCTCCCGGGGGTATATAATAACTATCACACTACATATATGTAAACAGGGCCAGTGCAAGAGTGTTTGGTACCCTAGGCAAACCTGTGGTTATACACCCCTTCCCCAATGAATCTCCAGCATAGTGCTCCCTCCTAGAATGGCAGGAGCTCTGGCACATCTCTTCATTCCTTGGTGGTATTGGTTCTGGCACAGCACCCCTCTTGGCTTCATGCTGATGGGAATTTTTTGTTGCAAACATTTTGGTGCCGTAGGCGACTGCCTAGTTTGCCTGATGGAAGCACTGGCCCTGTATATAAAGCTTGATCAGTCTATGCTATCACAGGCAGGAAGCAATCTTTTCTCTAAACTGACAATTTGCTTGGGATGGAAGCAATGTCTCCTCCCTTGCTGTGTACTTTTATCAATTCTAAAAACAGCTGTATAATTTTCACTCCCTTAGAGCCAGATTTTAGAAAGTATTTACTCAAGTAAAATTGAGTTTTATTTGAGTAAATGCACTTTACTCAAGTAACTGGGCTTTTGAAAACTGCTATAATATATACTATTGAATTGTCCATAGGATTTACTCACTTAAGTGCACTTTACTTGAGTAAATGCCTTTTGAAAATGGATACAAAGTATGTAACATTTATGCATATAGCTCCTTTGAAAATTACCTACTATGACTTTAGTATCACTTAATTTCTTACTTTCCCAAATGGGAACTACTGGCTCTATAGATCTAAGATTCTTGCCTGTTTGCCAGCATTTTTTAGCATTTCACAGTGCAAAACAGTAAATATGAATTCACTTAGAGGTTGGCCTGTGGCTTTCAAACTAATCTATGTCTGGGTGAGAACTCAGAATCCTCCTCGGCCTAACCTCTAAATACATCCTCAGCCAGAGTAATCAGAAGTAATTCCATTTTACCCCCTTATACTTTATCCATGGTTGTAACAAGAAGAACATGATGCAACAAGTGGACAATCATTTCTTAATCATAGCATGTACTCAGTATCAGACTGATGCAATATCATGTGCTGCGGCTAGTGCACGGCTTAACATGCGATTGGACATGTGTTTTGGACATGCATTCATAACCCCTGATGCAATATGGGGATTGGGGATAACTAGGTTTGCCTGGCCATAAGACTTGTGTGTTGTAGATGAGCAGAGTCTTTGTCTCTAGATATTCCTGGATCACAAGCCTTCCAGAACTCGCTAAGTGAACTTTTACTGCTATATATATTTGTGCCTCGTATAGAAGGGTTGTATAATTGCATAATTGTGTGCCTTGGTTTTTAGGAGGGGGCAGATTTTAACTGAAACCTAAAAGGCTTCAATCTAGACTGCTTTTCTGAGTCTGAGGTAAACAAATATAAAGCCTTTACTTCCAGCCACCGTTTAGTTCCCTCCTACCCTACCCCTCTACCCACCCACCCCTGAGTTTACTTTCTTATATACTCTTCCCTGTACTCTTAGATATTTAGGTTCAATTACTTCATCTCCCATGTCATAGTAGTTCCTTACAGCTCAGATAATTGTAACTTAAACTATCATATTGCTTGTAAAAATTGGTTTTCTGTTGTGTCCGTCGGTCTCAGACGGCTTCGACCTTTGTGCCTCACCTTTCTTCCTTCTCTCTCCTCAAGCCTTGGGAAATTGGCTGCCACCGCATCTTCATGCCGCTCTCCCCAGCGCCCCTGGATAGGCAATGGAGACGGCGTTCGCCATGTTTTTCCTGAGGGCCTCCTAGGGTGCGTGCATGCACGCCACCCACATCTTTATCTACGTCATGGCAGGAACCTCGGGGGCTCGACCCTTAAAGGGGCGAGCGCGGGAAAATCGTAGGAGGGCCTCCGGGTGACGTCACACGCTGCAGGGTATTTTAACCCTGCAGCACCATCAGCCCTTTGCCTTGCAACAAGGTTCCTCAGGTTTTCCTGACTGCTAGTTGCTGCAACTCTTGGATTCCTTCTGTCTTCGACCCGGCTTGCTTCCTGAACTTGTCTCCTGCTTCCTCCCCTTGGTATTGGTATCGATGTCTGACTCCTGGCTTCTGACCTGGCTCCATTCCATGACTTCGTCTTCGGCTTCTGTTCCTGGCTTGGTATTGACTTCTGACCTTCTGGCTTCTGACCCGGCTCCGTCCATGACTCCATCCTCTGCTTCGTCCCTGGCTTTCGTGTGGATCTCCAACTCCCGACTCCCGACCTGGCTTAGCTTCTAGACTCCTACTTCAGCTTCTTCCTCATCTCTCGTATCCGGTACTTGCTGGCCCAGAGGATTCTCCTAAGTCCCAGCGGCTCGGGCTCTCACAGGCTCCTCCCGGGGAGCCGCGCGCTTCCGATGGTGAAAACGCTTCATCTACCTGGGTCCAGTCCTCGTCCATCTCTTCAATCGCTGCCTGGGTCCTTGGTCGCATAGGACTCCACCTAAGTCCAAGAGGTCCGGGTCCCTACGGGCTCCTCCTGGGGGGACCTCGGACTTCCAGTGGTGAAGCCTCCTCTGAGTCTCTTCCGAGCCACCTCCTGGCTGGGATGCCTGCTGTGGCCTTCCATAGCATACCATCCACTGTTCCAACTGGCCCAAGGGTCCACGAGCGTAACAGTTTGCAAGGCCATGGACCCAGCGGACCTTGCCGGCCTGAAAGTCATTCCGGGTACAGCCCAGAGGCTGCAACAGCAGCAGACCTGCCTCGACGCCCTGACGGCGATTGTACAGGAGTTAGCCGACCGTATCGGCGGAGCCACGGCTGCCAGCTCTATGGTACCTAGAACTGGGGCCACTTCCGCAGATACAGCACCCATCCAGATGCCGGTACCTTCGCGGTTTTCGGGGGATGCGAAGCTGTGCAGAGAATTCCTAACCAGTGCTATATTCGCTTCAACCTGCTTCCGCTTCAATTTCCAACTGACCGGGTCAAGACAAGTTTTATTATTTCTCTGCTGGACGGGAGACCCCTGGCATGGGCCTCCAACCTTTGGGAGCGCCAGGATCCTCGCCTGGACAACCTGGTGCACATCGTCTCTGCCTTTAGGCAGGTCTTCGACGAGGCCTCTCGCAAACCTACTGCGGCCTCAGAGTTACTCCAGCTATGTCAGGGTAACCAGCCTCTGGTGGAACACGCCATGGATTTCCAGACTCTTGCCGCCGAACTAAACTGGGGAAGGGACAGCCTGCACGGCATCTTCCTGGGAAGTCTCTCCCCAAAGCTGCAGGACGAGCTGGTGGCTCGAGACCTCCCTGATGACCTGGACACTCTTATTGATCTTGCAGGCCGCGTGGACCATCGCATCCAGCGCCGGTTTCGAGAAAAGAGGCCGGCTCATAGGCCTGGGACCTTTGGACCTACTCCTTCCCGCAGCGGGAGTTCTCCACCCGTTTCTTCAGGGACCCAAGACATCGAACCATGCAGGTGGGCCGGGGGACCCATCTCCCAGAAGAAAGAAGGAGACGCCGGTCACTGGGCCTATGCATGTACTGCGGTGGTAAGGGTCATTTCCTTGCCCATTGTAGCGAGCGTCCAGGAAACGCTCAGACCTAGGGACAGTCGGGGAGCTAACCCTAGGTCACACCACTTCTGACTCTCCATGCTTCGTGCCGGTGACCTTACTCCTTCCAGAGGGAGAGTTTGAGACACAAGCCCTGATCGACTCAGGAGCTGGGGGAAACTTCATACTCCAGGAGCTAGCTCAGCAACTCCAGATCAAGGTTCTACCCCAAAGGCCTCCTCTTCACGTGTCCTCCATTCAGGGGAGACTCCTTCCAGGCACCATCACTACCCGCACTCAGCCTATCACCTTACGTACGGGCATCCTGCATCAGGAGGAGACCTCCTTCCTCATCCTAGAGAAGTCCATGCATCCGGTCATCCTGGGGCTACCTTGGCTTCAGAAGCACTCACCAGTAATCGCTTGGGACTCCCTCCAGGTGGCATCCTGGGGCCCCGCATGCTTTAGCTCCTGCCTGACGGCGGTCCCGCAGGTCCCGATACCTCTCCTGACGGCCCCCTTAGCCCTGCCTTCACATTACCAGGACTTTCACGATGTATTTTCCAAGGAGAAGGCCGAGATCCTTCCAGAGCATCGCCTCTTCGACTGTGCGATCAATCTGCTCCCAGGTACCACACCACCTCGAGGCTGGGTATACCCATTGTCCCTTCCGGAGACACAAGCTATGTCTGACTACATCCGCGAGAACCTGGACCAAGGATTCATCCGTCCCTCCAAATCCCCGGCTGGAGCCAGGTTCTTCTTCACGGTGAAGAAAGATGGGTCCCTCCCTGCATAGACTACCGGGGCCTCAACAGCATCACACGGCGGGATTGGTATCCATTAACCTTGATTCCTGAACTCCTCGACCGCTTGCAGGAAGCCAAGGTATTCACCAAGCTGGATCTTCGTGGGGCATACAACCTAGTCCGCATTCGCCTGGGAGACGAATGGAAGACCACTTTTAACACAAGGGACAGACACTATGAATACTAGGTTATGCCCTTCGGCCTTTGCAATGCCCCTGTGGTCTTTCAGAACCTCATGAATAAGGTCCTGAGAGAGATGTTGCACACTTCTGTTATTGTCTACTTGGACGATGTATTAATCTACTCCAGAGACTTAGGAACACATCATCAACATGTCCGCCAAGTACTGCAGAAATTGCGAGAGAACTGGCTTTACGCGAAACTCGAAAAATGCCAGTTCGAACGAGAGTCACTACCCTTCTTGGGGTATATCGTATCCTCTACAGGGTTTCACATAGACCTGGACAAGGTTGTTGCCATTAAGGATTGGCCCCAACCAGTGGGAGTTAAGGCTCTCCAGCGGTTCCTCGGCTTTGCCAATTTTTATCGGCAATTCATTCCCCACTATTCCCAGATGGTGGCTCCACTGATGGCCCTCACCAGGAAGGGGGCCGATGCTAAGAATTGGCCAGCTACAGCCATGCGGGCCTTCCACAAGTTGAAAGACGCATTCCTCCAGGACACCTGCTTGCGCCACCCAGACCCCAAATGCCAGTTCCTCGTAGAGGTTGACACCTCTGCCATAGCAGTTGGGGCAGTGCTAAGCCAACTGTCTGCCGGAGGCAAACCCCTGCCATGTTCATACTACTCTAGAAAGTTTACGCCTGCAGAGAGAAACTACGGCATCGGTGATAAGGAGCTACCGGCTATTAAGCTAGCTTTCGAGGAATGGCGCCAATGGTTGGAGGGGGCCCAACATCCTATAATCGTCTACACCGACCTCAAGAACCTCAAATATCTGTGCCGGGCCCAGCATCTGAATCCACGGCATGCACGCTGGTCACTCTTTTTCAGCCAGTTCAACTTTTCTCTCCGTTACCGACCAGCGTCTAAGAACATAAGGGCGGATGCACTCTCCCGTACAATGGAGACTAAAGATGTCTCCAACCCACCGCAGTATATTCTGTACCCAGCCAAAGTTCTGTTGGCAGCCTCCGAGGTGGCCTCCGTGGGTAAGTCTGTGGTGCCCTCTCATTACTGCAGGAAGGTCTTAGAGTGGGCCCACGATTCACTGATGGCCGGGCACCCAGGAATGGCTAGGACTCTCGAACTCCTGACTGAGTTCTATTGGTGGCCACAAGTCAAGAAGGACGTACAACAGTATGTCTAGTCGTGTCCCACCTGTGCCCGCCAGAAACCTCTGTATGGATGCCCCGGGGCCTCCTGCAGCCACTACCTATTCCCACTGAGCCCTGGACTCACTTGTCCACAGATTTTATTGTGGATTTGCCGGTTTCTGATGGGAAGACCGTGATCTGGGTCACGGTCGACCGTTTCTCAAAAATGGCCCACTTCGTGCCTCTCGCCAAGCTACCTTCTGTGCCAGAACTGGCTAACCTCTTCACTCAACACATCTTCTATCTCCATGGCCTGCCTTTGCACATTACCTCTGACCGTGGTCCCCCGGACCCCCGCTGGACCCCCAGGGACTTTTGGGCAGATTGGGGGGGCCTCCTGACCCCCACAAGACTTGCCAAAAGTCCAGCGGGGGTCCGGGAGCGACCTCCTGCACTCGGGCCGTATTGCCAGTATTCAAAATGGCGCCAGCGCTACCTTTGCCCTGTCACATGGTAAGGGCAAAGGGCCATCGGCGCCATTTGTTTAGCGCAGCTGATGGCCTGGGAACGGGAGATCACTGCCTGTGGCCCCCCTGGACCACCAGGTATGTGTAGAAAGTTTTTTTTTGGGGGGGGGTCCGGAGAGTGGGGGAGGCTAAGGGGGTAATTTTAAAGGGTCGGGAGGGTTTTTTTTTTATCGGCGCGGGCCTCACTAAAAAAAATTAGTGATGTGAATTGGAATCGGAACTGATCCCAATTCACATCTCTAACGATCAGATTTCCCCCCCCCCCCCTCCCAGCCGAACCTGATTGTTAAAACGATCGGGCACACGATTCACATCCCTAATGTTTATTAAACCAACAAGATGAGCATGGAGAATAACTATAAAAGCTGTCGAACTGTCACTCTTATGAGGCAATCTAGAATATCAGGCATAACAGCCCTGTTATGGGAGTCTCTGTTTAGTGGACCCTTGGGCCGACCTGCTGGAGACTGGGAAAGGTGGTCACTGTCTCTAATGAATAGCAGGCCGGGAGGCAGATGTTCAGGCAGGACATATATGCTCTTCACCCTGGAAGCTGGTACTCCCCCAGGAGGAGCCCGTAGGAGCCCAACCACTGGGACTTAGGTGGCTTCACCCTTGGAAGCTGAAGCCCCCCCCCCCCCCCCCCCCCGGAGGAGCCCGTAGGGGCCCGGCCGCTGGGACTTAGGCGGGTTGTGGATCAGGACAGGTAACTGGAACCAGACTAGGACAGTAGCAATAATGTAACTGGCTCGGGTTCTGGAACCAGGCAAGAACTGTAGCAGGATCTGGGTACTGGAACCAGGCAGGAACTGTTGCAGGCAGGCTGGAACCAAGCAGGTATGGTAGCAGGCAGGAAGAAACCAAGCAGTTACTGTAGCAGGCAGGAACCAAGCAGGTACTGTAGCAAGCAGGAACCAAGCAGGTCCTGTAGCAGGCAGGAACCAAGCAGGTACTGTAGCAAGCAGGCAGGAACCAAGCAGGTACTGTAGCAGGCAGGCAGGAACCAGGCAGGTACTGTAGCAGGAACGGAGCAACGAAGCAAAGCGAGTCACTCCGGGGCACAGCGCAACAGGAAACCGGGAGGCTAACCCGTTGCAAGGCAAAGACTGGATGGCCGCGGCCGACCTATCAAGGCTGCTGCGTCTGACGTCAGGAGTTGGACGGAGTCACCACTGGCGGGAAACAGCCTAGAAAAGCGCCCAAGTGGCTCGCGTGCGCGCCTAGGAGCCGGGTGTCCATGAGAGACCTCTCAGCGGCGCACTCCCAGCAGGGACGCCGCCAAACAGGGCGCAAACCAGGCCTCTGGAAACGGGAGCAGGTCCGGGAGTCCGGAGGTAAGGGCCTGGCCGCGGTGCTCGCGGCCAGAACAGCAACAAGCCCATTATGTCACAGTGTTCTATTTAGAGGATTGCTTTATACAAAATGTGGGACATAATGGGTTAATAACCTGTTCTTGCCTATGTGGGAGTCCAAAGGCCTCTCAAGAGCCCAAAATGTTTAAAAGGCAGATAATCTTAATGTAGGTAGTTTTCAGTGCTTAAACTTGAACTTTGCCATAAATAACAGTGTTTTGCACATCAGATATTACTTAAATTCTATTCTCATAGATGATAGGGAAACCTTTGTACTGTCTTCCTTTTATTAAATAATCAATGCATAAGGTAAGCTAGGGTTATCACTTTCTAGCCCATATATTTTTTAAACTTTTCCTGCCCAGGTTCTGTGTTGACCTGTATACCTTACAACTTTGAAGAAGTGTTTTAGCTAGATGACAGATTTTTGTCAAAATGTTTCCATGAAGGAACTATAATTTAGGCATAGAATAACAGTGAACATTCAAGACAGGAACTGCTGCATCCAGCCTCTGCCCTAAGTATTGTTATGAGACTGGTATATTATTCACTGTTTGTGGTCATTGTCTAAAGATCTCTCTCCTGAGAACAAGTAATCATTTTTTTTTTCATTTCCAGTTTAATCACAGGGAAGTGCTTGCAGAAAAATGTGCAGCTGTGCTTGTTAGGCTTGATGGCATCGCTCCCACCTGGAGGGAAGTTCTGTGGAATCATTTTAACCAAAGCCCTTTGATAGCTAAGCACTGTATCATGATTAAACAGTGTGATGATGGTCCTCTAGATTTTTCTTTATGGACTTCTAAACTAAATAAGCATATGGTTATGGAAAAAAATGATTGCAAATATTAAATGGAGCTACATATAGTACTGAATTTTATATAAGAATGTTTTATTGACATCTATTTTCCATTGGGTCACTTCTTTTATCCACTGATAGTCATTACAATCTTTAACTGATTATGTTTTGTTTCTTTATACATATTCTATGATGTTCCATTAAATAAAGTTTGCTTCTCATTTTACCTTTACATGTTTCTTATATTCAGCAGAGTGCTAAGTATTTGCCTTTGTTCCATAGTGCTTATTGTTTATATTTCATCTTTATTGTTTCTAAGAAAGCTATGAGATATCAAGTGCATCCAAGTGTTACCAGAAGGAGATATTGCTAATTGTAATTCTTTCCTTCAGAAATTGTACACCATTATTGCTAACACAAAGATCTCATCTCTGTACCCTCAAGAACATCAGGTGTCCAGGGAAAAGAATGGAATATTTTATCTGAATCTTCAGGGTCCAGAGAGGATGGAAACTATATATACTTTAGTTGTTAACAAAATTCTTATTTTTGAGGGGGTCAATTTAATAGGCTGTGCTTACCCTAGCGCAGCTTCTTATTCCTGATTAGGCAGGTTTTTCAGTGCTAACATAATTTCAGTATGAAACTGGGGTTCAAACTCCTAAAAATAAAAAGCTCTGGCAGGATTAACGTGTCCCTTTAGCTTGTACCCAGAAATGCACGAAGGTGTGCTAAAGGGCAGATCCCATGTCCCAGATCCTTTTACATGGAAATCTTAACTCCTGGGTCAAAGCAGGAGTTGAATTCCTTGATAAAGCAGGCTGAGTGTTGTGCTGAGTGTTGCTCACCTTGCTCTCCTGTCCACGAGCTCCGGGCTCTTCTCCTCTGCAGCTGCAGCCAGATCGCAGCATGCCCGGCTCCCCCGCTCTTAGTCTCCCATACAGGCCTTACAGTGGAGCTCCCGTCAGGGCTCCGCGTCCTCCGCATCCTCGGCCCCATCCCTAGGCATGCGCGCAGCCAATCTGCAGCCCTTTAAAGGGCCAAGTGCGGGAAAACCCCGGGAGGCACACGCTGATGACATCACAGAACCACCATATATAAGGCAGGGCTCAGAACCATGATCCCTGCCTTGGCAATCAGGTCGTACACTCCGGTGTTGTCTAGTGTGCCTGTTCCAGTGTCTCCCGTTCCTGTGTCTCCTGCTCCTTCATCTCTCCATTCCTGGTAGTACCCTTCGGACTGATCTCACGGTGCTGACCTTTGCTTGCTCCTGACCTCGTCTGACTGCTGCCCGGATCTTGACCTCTGCCTGTTCACTGACCACGTCTAATCGCTGCCTTGAACCTGAAATCTGCATGTACACTGACTTCATCTGACCGCTGCCTGGAACTTCACCTCTGCTTGACCTGACTACTCCTGGATTGACTAAAGGTATCAACCCCTGCTTTGGCTGACCATTCTGGACTGATACTATAACCTTGATACTCGCTATCCACTCAGACACTCTATTTGGCCTCCTATGACCTCTGAACATTCTCGCCTGGACATCGACCACACACCCTTGTTCATGGTGGGCACACCCCTGTGCTTCCTCTCTAGGAGACCCTGTGAGGCCCACCTAAGACCAGGCGTACCGAGTACCCATGAGCTCAACCTGCGGAAACCCCGGGTTGCTATTGGCGAAGCTCCAGCTAGCCTCTGTCTCCTCCTGTGCTCTGCCTCCTGCTGGCAGGCGCTCTCTAGGTCCAACAAGAGGGCCATACCAATCCTGCACCAGGCCAAGGGTCCACCTCCAGTGCAACACTGAGCAGTGAAAGGACCAATCTTTGTACATGCCAAGGGTTCTTAGAGTGCCACTTGCTGGATATATATATTTATCTATATGTATCTCTCTCTCTCTCTCTCTCTCTATATATATATATATATATATATATTATATAAAGAGAAATCTTTCTCTCTCTCTCTATGGAATTGACTCTTCACAGTCAGCTGACAATGAAGGTCCAATCAGTGAAGGAGTGCAGTGAATAAATTAATATATAAGTAGTGGGAGCTGTCAGAGCTAGGGGCATTTATGTATTAAGCCAGCGGAAGGAGTTAAAAGACTCTACTTCTCCTGCTCTGCATCTGGGAACTTGTCCCATAGAATATATCAGTAACATTACCTGTATAATTTTCAGAACCATTTCCATGGATAAAACAGTGCTTTATCACCGTAATGGCCTTTTACAAAATTGCGACCAAAAGGAGAAGATTGGTAAACACCAAGGAATCTTTATTATCAAGTTTATACAAGGTATTCAACTGTTACAACCATATGCTTGAAACTCTGCTAGATGATAAACCTGCTGTTATTCTCTATGATTGATCATAATTGCCGGTCAGATGGAGCCACCGGAATGTATTTTAAAGTGTAATTGAAGCAGTAAACAAAATAGCTTACTAAACGAATCTGTAAATGCTGAGAAATGAAACACATTTCCGGTCGGCAAGTAGTGACAGCAGTGTTTCAAGCATATGGCTGCAACAGTTGAATACCTTATGTATGGTAGCACCAACATAGCCCCTGAAGCAGCTCAGAACAGAGCGAAACTCGGCCTGAGTTGGGCTTTTTATGATGATTTGCGATAATAAAGAATCCTTGGTGTTTACCGATCTCCTTTTGGTCGCTACTTGCAGTATTGGATCGGTCTCCGGTTTGTTTCTTTGGATCTTCCCTTTTACAAAATTGTTCACTCAAAATATGGATTACTGTATGCGTGCATAATTTTTTTTCGGTTTATTTGAATTTAGCTCATGCCTTTTTATCAGAAACTCAAGGCAAGTTACATTCAGGTATAGTAGATATTTCCCTGTCCTCAGAAAGCTTACAATTTAAGGGGTTAATTCTCTAAGCCACATTAGAGTTTCAATGTGTGATAAACAGTGTTTATCACATGGTAAAAGCCTTAACATGGAAATAATGTGCAGTATTCAAATACTGCTTGTTATCTTCCTCCAAATAATATGGTGCAGCATGGCACTAATACATGCAAATCAGCTCATATCTAGCCAAATAATGTCAGTCAAATAATGTGACTTGCCTCAAAACTTGATGACAAAACTTCTTCCAAAACCCTCTTCCACAGTAGTGTAGCAGTCACTGTCATCTATTAACTGGTCAAAGGGGAGTAACCCCTTTATAGCAATCACTATACCTGTTTACTGGTCATGGTAAGGCAATCACCATCCAAAACTCCCAGTTCTGCTAGTGAGGGAGTAACTAGTCCTCTTAGGTACTGGGAAAAAATATCTCCAAAACTTCTTCCTTCTCAAAACTTTCCAACTGAGCAGACATCTTGATCACGCCACAAGAGAGCAGAAAGAACCTTTGCACATGATCCAACCACATTTTATATAATGGAGGTGAAAAATTGCAAAGGCTAGGAGACTAGCCATGGACCAGAGGAGGATCTCCATATGCAAACCCCCTTCCCCCAAAAATGATCTTACCATGAAAAATATTGGTGGCAGTGGCAAAGCCTTGCTATATTGGTCTTCTGGTAAGGTCCATTCAACACCTATAACTCAGCCAGAATAATGGATTGGTTCTGTTCAATATCTTTGTGATCAACATTGCAGAACAGATAGAAGATAAAGTTTTTGTATTTGCGGATGATACTAAGACCTGCAAGAGAGTGGGCATGCAGGAAGGGGTAGATAGAATGGGACGTGATTTAAGGATGCTTGAATGGTGGTCGAAGAAATGACAACTGGGATTCAATGCCATGAAGTGCAGTGTCATGCATCTGGGTTGTGTTAATCCAAAAGAGCTGTATGTGATGGGAGGTGAAGGTACTTTTGGGTACTTGCCAGGTTCTTTTGGGTACTTGCCAGGTTCTTATGGCCTGGATTGGCCACTGTTGGAAACAGGATGCTGGGCTTGATGGACCCTTGGTCTGACCCAGCATGGCATTTTCTTATGTTCTTATGTTCTTAAGGGCTGTTATGTATGGAGCAAGAGAGGGACCTTGGGGTGATAGTGTCTAGTAGTGATGTGAATCATTTTTCTGACGATTGAAAATATCGTACAATATTTTCAAACTCGTCAGAAATCGGGGGCTCCCCGAAACCGATAGGAAAAACCTACAAAATTGTTTGTGTGGTTCTCTTATCGTTTTGGGGGAGGGCGGGAAAAATGGCACACAAAACAACCCCTAAACCCACCCCGACCCTTTAAAACACATCCTTTAACTTCCCCCACCTCCCGACCCCCCAAAAAACTTTTTAAAAGTACCTGGTGGTCCAGTGGGGGTCCCGGGAGTGATCTCCTGCTCTCGGGCCGTCGGCTGCCACTAATCAAAATGGCGCCGATGGCCCTTTGCCCTTACCATGTGACAGGGTATCCGTGCGATTGGCTGACCCCTGTCACATGGTAGGCGTAATGGATAGCCGGCGCAATCTTTAAAAATGGCGCGAACCATCCAGTGCTCCTACCATGTGACAGGGGTCAGCCAATCGCACGGATACCCTGTCACATGGTAGGGGCAAAGGGCCATCGGTGCCATTTTGATTAGTGGCAGCCGACGGCCCGAGAGCGGGAGATCGCTCCCGGGAACCCCACTGGACCACCAGTTACTTTTAAAAAGTTTTGGGTGAGGGGTTGGGAAGGTGGGGGAAGCAAAAGGATGTGTTTTAAAGAGTTGGGGTGGGTTTTTTGTTTATCGGCTCGGGCGCAGCCGATAAAAAAAAAACGATTGGACCGCACAAAAAAAATTTCCCGATAGTCCTCGAACCCGGAATCGGAACCGATTCCGGTTCCGATTCACATCCCTAGTGTCTAGTGGTACGAAGACGGCGAAGCAATGTGACAAGGCGATTGCTAATGCCCACCCGCGGCCGGCCCAACTCACGTCATGTGCTGCCCTGCTCTCCTCTCTGGGCGAACTCGCGGCTGTGGCCAGCCACTCCCAAAGCATTCCATCTATCTCCCAGGACTTCTCATGGTGGCTGGGACACAGCCGACCTCCATGTCTCCTCCAGGCCTTCCTAGGTGCGTGTGCCACTGAGTCTACCTTTAAATCACTATGGTGGGAACCTCAGGGGCGTCTCCTATTGATGACACCACCAGTTGGGATTCTTAAGCACTGCCCTAGGCCTGCACTAATCGACTTGGCAACAAGTTCCTTCGCTACTGGTGCTTGTGCCTGTCTCCCAGACATCTGTTCCTGCTTGGATCTCTACCTTGGTTCCTGGACTCTTGCTCGGGTACCCGCTCCTCGGGGGCCTGTGTGTGCTTCATGGGAGACTTGTCTCAAGACCTCCCCACTCCTTGGGGTGGTCCCCACGCTTATCCAGAGGTCCTGCCTGTTGGCCTCCCCGCTCCTTGGGGTCGCCCTTGAACTACCTTACAGAGACTCTTGTTCCACACTTCCCCGCTCCTCTGGGCTTTGTCTACGACTGTGCCTATGTCTCTACACCAGTTACTTTCTCTGCCCTTCCCCGCTCCTCGGGGCATGCCTACACTGCAACTGGCTCTGTACTTTCCTGCTCCTTGGGGCAGTGCCTACGTCTCTACACCAGCAACATGCCTTGCACTTCCCCGCTCCTCGGGGCAGTGCCTACGTCTCTACACTAGCAACTTGCCTTGCACTTCCCTGCTCCTTGGAGCAGTTCCTACATCTCCACGTCAGTGACTTACTCCACTATTCCCTGCTCCTCGGGGTAGGGCCTACGTCACTACATCAGCAACTTTTTCCATGCTCCCCGCTCCTCGGGGCAGCGTCTACATCTCTACTCGAGTGACTTTGCTTCTGCTTCCCCGCTTCTCGGGGCAGTCTCCATTACTACTGCTAATCAGACTCTGCACGTCCTCGCTCCTCAGGGCAGCCTATGTTGCTGCTGCTAGGACTGACTCTGCACTCCCCCGCTCCTCGTGGCAGCCCATACGTCATCATACCCGAGAATCTGTTATTAGACTATGCTACATTTGTGTCTCCTACCACTGCTGACCATGCCTCCCAATGGTGAGGACCTGTGGGGTTCCTCCCCTCAGGCTGTCACAACACTCACCTCGGGCCAAGGGTCCACTAAACCCATGAATCCTAACAGTATAGAAGATGCATGCTAGAAACCAGTGTTTAAATGGGACTCGTGAATTTGGAATTTAGTTTGCTTATAATATGTGTCTTTCTAAGGGGGTTATTTTCTAAGGCTATCGCACGCGAAAAGGGACCTTTCGCGTGCGATAGCTTGCCGGGGGCGGAGTCAGGGCGGAGTCATGAAGAGTCGGGGTGGCGTGGAGGTAGACATGGCACTATCTTTGCTGGCGGCGATAAAGTAAGACACGTTATCGCTGCCAGTAGTGCGCCCAATAGCATCACCTTTCATGGTGGCACTATTGGGTGCAAAAGCTGGCAGTGATAACACCGCGATGGTATGATCACTGCTGGCTTTCGTAGACCCGCCCCCCGCCCCCTGTTACCACTGGGATTCACCATTCTCTGTGAGAATGGAAAATCCCGGCCTAAGATTGAAAGGATAAAATATGATGATTTTCATGTTGTTATCTTTATTCATTTATGCAATATTGTATTCAATAATGGTATATTTGTCTACTCAATGCCACATTTCTTTTGGCTGTTTTGTGAGACTTATCCTTCTTGTGTGTAATGTAGAAATAAAAATAAGGTTAAGTAAATGAACCTCGGTTTGTTGCAATCAAAATCTAAAATGAATAGCTGTTGGTGGTAGTAGAAGGGTTGAAGACTCAATTCCTTCTTTTATTGCCTTGAGCCAGAGAAGTCCAAACCAAAGACTGACAATTTAAATCACTGGAACTTGACAACTTAAGCAAGGGTCATTCTACTATTAGAAGGAGGCAAGTTGCTTTTAGAATTGAAGAGGCAGCAGAATTACAATTTCTTCTAGAAAATCATAACTGTTTTTTGATTGCTTATAACAGAGAGCAAAGTTATAATTAGCAAAATCAGTTCTAACAAGCAAACCATTATAAATGTTATCATATATAGCAATTTATGTATGTATGTATGATTAACAGCTGGTGCCTTTTTTATCTTAATATGGTTACTAATGATTGTACAAAATAGCCAGTCAAGACATTTAAATAAGTGTCCTTCTAAAATGAATCTACATATCAATCATGAGTGGCATAACTCATTTGTGTTTGATGACCATTTATTCTTGAAGACAGAATTAAATTATGTTGTCCTTGCCAGTGGAACTAATTTGATTTAATTTGCCCACAGAGGAAAAAGAAAGCATCCATTGGGACTAATCGAAAATCTGTAAGTACATAAAAAGGCACACATTTAGGGTGATTCACAGACAAAATGTAATGTCACAAACTTGGGGAGAGAGAAAGAGATGCTGTGTGCATTTATGTTGCTCTAAACATATAGTTTCTTCTGGTTTCCTTGTCTCCAGCAGTTCAGTTAAACTCTAAATATTGTACAGCACAGTCAGTCTCATCTGCTACAGGAATGCCTATAAACTTTTCATTTAATTTAGTATTTTTATTCCTCTTTTCAAGACTGGTTATCCACTTCAAGGCTAATCACATAACAACTGGTTAAGTCAAGTTTAGAGCATTAGATTATAAGCATGTGCATATACATTGTAGTGTTTTGATACTTAAAACATTATATTACAGGCGTGTTTGCATAAATTTTAGTGTTTTGATACAAGAGGTCATTTTTCAGCTACTATAATTTATCGAGAGTGAACTATTACATTTAATTTGTGACTACTTACATCCAATTAGCTTCTGAAATAGCTAGGAGATGAATTATGTTGCGGTTCTGGCCACGAGCGCCTCGACCAGACCCTTACCTCCATGCTCCTGGACCTACTCCTGCTTCTGGAGGCCTGGTTTGTGCCCTGTTTGGCGGCGTCCCCACGGGGGCCGTGCCGCCAGGAAGCTTTCCATGGACGCCCTGCTTCTAGGCGCACGCGCGCGCCACTTGGACGCTTTTCTAGGCTGTTTCCCGCCAGTGGTGACTCCGCCTAGTTCCTGATGTCAGACGCCGCGGCCTTGATAAGTCGGCCGCGGACACTCAGTCTTGACCTTGCAATGGGTTTACCTCCCGGTTCCCTGTTGCGTCGTGCCACGAAGTGAGTTGCCTTGCTACTTGCTCCGTTCCTGCTTGCCTGCTACAGTACCTGCTTGGTTCCTGCTTGCCTGCTACAGTTCCTGCCTGGTTCCAGTACCCGAGTCTTGCTACAGTTCCTGCTTGGTTCCAGTACCCGAGTCCTGCTACAGTTCCTGCCTGGTTCCAGTACCCGAGTCTTGCTACAGTTCCTGCCTTGTTCCAGATCCCGAGTCCCGTTACAGTACTTTCTACTGTCCTATTCTGGTTCCAGTTTCCAGTCCTGATCAACAACTCGCCTAAGTCCCAGCGGCCGGGCTCCTTCGGGCTCCTCCCGGGGGGGCTTTGGCTTCCAAGGGTGAAGCCGCCTAAGTCCCAGCGATTGGGCTCCTAAGGGCTCCTCCCAGGGAAGGACCAGCTTCCAGGGTGAAGAGCACCTCTACGTCCTGCCTGAACATCTGCTTCCCAGCCTGCCACATACTAGAGACATTGACCACCTTTCCCAGTCTCCTGCAGGTCGGCCCAAGGGTCCACTAAACTGAGACTCCATAACAAATTAAGCATGTTTAGGTTAAACTAAGAGAAAGTTTGGATATAACAAACTCCTTGATTGACTAGAAGATGAAGTCTATTGTTTCCTAGTCCTAATCGGAGCTGCTAAGTTTGTCATGTAAGTTCAGGTTGTAGTCTCTGTTTCTTAGTTCTTGAACATCATAGCTTTATGTGAATTGTTGATGTTGATGAGGGTAGTATGTTACCATGGATATCTGCTGTTGGCATTGAAAGCTCATAGTAACATAGTAATGACAGAAGGAAAGGATTAAATGGGTCATCCAGTCTACCCAGCAAGTTTCTTATGGTAGTATCTGCTGCGTTGTGCAGGTTACCCCATGTTTCTCTTAAACTGCATGCAATTATTCAATATGCTTTTCTTGAAAATTCAGACAGTGCTGATGTGTTTTGCTTATGGGCCTGGTCTTAGAAGCAATCATATATTTTTTCCCTTATGTCTGCATATCAGCACCCCAGATCATAAAAGTTAGTGCCCATGTTGGTAGTCATCTAAATCCAATTTCTCTTCCATCCCCACCCAAATGCAGTGAAAGCAGAGAATGATGTTGTAGTTGTATCAAAAACATCAAGGCTTATTGAATAAGGGTAGTAATTGCCTTCTGTTAAGGGTAGTAATTGCTGCTCTATGCAGGCTACCCCCATGTTTATCAGTTCCCTAGACTGTAAAAGTCGGGGCCCTCGCTTGTTGTCTGAATCCAACTTCCCTTTTACCCCTGCTGTTGATGCAGAGAGCAATGTCACAGTTGCTTTAAAAGTATCAAGGTTTATTGGTTAAGGGTAATAATTGCTGCACTAGCAAATTACCCCCATAACTAGCAAGTTACCCACACTCTTTTCTTCATTTCCATACTCTAGCCTTTAGTGACCCACAGTGTTGATTATTAGTAAGTGTAGTATACCATAGTTCTAGTGTAGCTCCTATGAAGATTCCAGATCTGTTTTTTTTTTCAAAGAGTTTAATAGGGTGGAATGGCTAGTTATATATTTTGGATTGAGCAATAGTTTTGTATGCAATATTCTTTTACATTTTCAGTTAGGTATGTTGGGGCAATGTTCTTTAGTGCTCAAAATTTGAGCATTAGGACCTTAAACTTGATGTGTAAGGAATGAGTAGCCAGTGTGGAAAAATTAAGGCAAGGGAGAAGGGCCATGTTCCCATTCTTTGCTACCTGTGATAGTTCTAGCAATTGTATTTTGGATTATTTGTAGATGGCATTTGCAATAGTCTAGGTGAGTGAGCACTATTGCTTGCATGATTATTTTGAGGTTATCTGTTTACAAAAAGCAGAACCATACCTTGACCATTCAAAGGCCCCAAACCTTGCAAACTGGAAGTTATTCTAGAAACTCATCCATGAATCCAGTGTAGCAAATTGATAAAAACTGAAAAAAACAATCACATTTGGGGAAAAACAGGGCACATACGATTGTCATCAGATCAGGATTAATCATGAAGGGACCTTGAGAAATTGCAGGTAGTATGAAATAGTCATCGATCTTCTCATTTTCCTCCTTTAGTTGTTGTTTTTTATGTCTCAGTGTTTTAACAAAACCATTGGATTCCTGAGTAATAATGGTTCTGTGTGTTTCTGATGTGCTGGTTGTTCTTTCATATAGCTTGGCTTTTTTTTGTTTGTTTGTTTCTACAAGTCTGTATTACTGGAATTGAAAAGCTTCCATGCATTTACAATTGGAAATAGAATCATATTTTTGAATGTTAAAAAACCTGGATTTAAAAAAAAAAAAAAGAAAAGAAAAGAACATGTTTTAGAGGTCAATTATTTCACTGTAATTTCTATTACTGCTTACATAGATTTCTAGGAGAAAAAAAAACCCTCTCTAAATTAAAGTTAACTGCAGCTCTAAGCTATTTGACCTAATTTATTAATCATTGTAACCCATCATAGAACTGGACAATCCCAGTAGCAAAGTCATGATAAAGTACATTCACAGAGGCACTTGCAAAGAGGTGTCTACATACATAGCTTTTCACTGACAAGCACTGACAAGATTTCTAAAACAAATCTATAAAATTTAAATTGTATTTAAAATTTTCAATTTAAAATGTCAGTACTATACAGCAATTTATGAACTCAAGAGGCCTATTGAAAAAAAAAAAAACTCATTCTGGAAAGGTTCCGCTTTCAGGTCAGTAAAAATGTAATATACACATAACAGCACATAATGAGTGATACATTAAGATTTGGCATGTGCACTATTAAAAATAACCCCTGTAGCATGGTCATATTATTGTGTATGTACAGTAACCCAGAATTACATTGGCAAAATAGCATGACCAATTTATTTACACATTAGAAGGTAAATAGCACAAGCATACTAATTTGAACATTCTCAATCATTTTCCTCTTGATGCCTCTTTGCTTCTAAAGGGTATTCAAGTAAACTTTCACATGGGGGTAATTTTTCAGTGATGACCCAAAAAAGGAGAGTAGAGCTCCAGGATAGCAGAAAACTGTCATGAGTGTAAGTTTATAACCATATGCCTTCTGTGCCAGTAAGGGTCTCCAGAGTATGTATTAGTAAGCATCTTCAAAGAACATTGGTTGAGGAGACAAGGTAGCATACACTGGGGCAATCCATGGAGGAATCTGGTTATCCTGACTCAGAATGGCAAAAGCATCTGATCATTTCCCACTCTATGACCACTCTATACTATAGGCACCACAGTAACTGGACCATAGAGTCTGCTGGCGCCTTAAAACTGACAAAAATAGCTCTGAACTGATACCAAAATGATTGGTGAGCTCAAAAAAGCTTTTGAGGCTCAGACTGCTGTTTAGCCTCATGTTTTTAAATGCCTACTGTGGTCTATGGATACAATAGTAATGTCAATGACAGTAAAACCTTTATCCTCCGGTAACCTATTGCTTAGAAATAAATTTGATTTATGTAAATAAAGGTAGATTTGTTTTCTAAATGCTACATATGTGTCAGTTTGTTTCCTCTAGCATGTCCTTCTTTCTTAATGTCATTCTCACCCTCTTTCTCTCCCCTGTCCTGATGGGGCTAGGGATGACCATATATCAAATGGTACCCTGTACAAGCTATCTTTCTATAAAATAAGGGAACGGGAGTGGTGACTGGCTAAAGTCACTTTCCCATAGAAACAAAGCCCCCTTCCTGGGAATCCCCCTGCTTTTGAAACTATCCAGGGAACATGGTGGTTCTCCCAAAAAACTAATATTCAGGTTTAAGTACCAAAATGCCTGCAGTACCCTTTAGTGAGACCAAGCACAGTAAAGATAGCAATGATTATGACAATCCTGCCAGTACTTTGAGGACTGTACCTATATACAGTATTCAAAAAGAACAGTGTGCCTTGTGTATTGTGAGGTATTCCCCAAAGCTTGAATATCCTCAGTGCTATATTAGCATTTTTCTTGAGAAAACAAATTTGTAGAGTGATTATATGTGAGGGGGGTTTGTATTAATTCCCCCAAAACTGTGTGTTGTCTGACTTTTGATTTGTATAGATTCAGTATACTAAGATATATCCTTCCTTGAGGATCTGTAAGTAAGGTTTTACAGTGTCATCTCCAGTACATGCTCTTCAATACTGAGCCACAAAGCTTGCAGCTCGCAAAGCCCTTTCAATAGCATGCAGGGTAGCGAGTTATCACCTGGTCTGAGGCAGGTGTTACATTTCTGAGCCTGGAGGGAGAGCATACTATGCTATTTATCATGCACAGGGCAAACCTAATTTTCTTATAACATTCTTTAATTTAAATTTATGGAGATGCTTATTTTAGCATGCTATTGCTAATATATTTCTGGATCACTTTAAAGTACATGGTAAGGCCTTCCTGCTTATCATGATTTTTTTTAGTGCACCTAAGAGGGTTTTAATGTTAATAAGTTTATGGAATAGGTCCCTAAATGAATAAAATTCACATTCCTCAGAATCATCCACATCTGTTAGAAATATTAAAGCTTGGATGACATCATCTGTTTTTTTTTTTTTTATAATGTTTTTTTATTGAGTTTTAGTACAAACATGGAAAGCACATCAATTTTTAATCAAGAAGACGTCATATGTTTTTTCTTCACTTCTTGCTAATTTTATGAGGACTACCAGAAAAGGGTGAAAAATTCAAGACCATACTCAAAACTAGGTGCATTTCAGTCTGATTCAGGTTTGATACATTTTTGGGAATTTCCCATTTTGCTAGTGAAATTTGTCAAATTTGAAGCAGCAGATTTTTACATAATTTTTATCACTTTATTGTTAACGGTTTTTATTATGGATACCAACAATGTCAGGAGTTACGTGCATGGTTTCTACCCTTGGACATTTGTTTATCACTTTAATGAAATTTTCATGCCCTGGGTTTATAGTTATACTTTTAAAACATTTGTGTTTCACCACACTAAGGGGGTTACTTTCTAATGCTATCGCACGCATGCGCTAGCTACATCGGGGCGGTGTAGTTATTTGGCGAGACGCCGGCAGCGATCGCACCGCAGAGGTGCGATTGCTGCTGGCTAGTGCAGTACCGCCCCCCGCTTCACCCTCCCGCCCACCGTTACCGTCGGGATTCACTATGCCTTGCGGCATTAGTGAATCCAGGCCCAAATCATTAGTTGACTAATGAAAAGCAGCATCTAAATAGCTTCAACCACACTTGAGAGTATAAACACAGGGAGGATAACGTTAAAACATGAGCGAGCACACTCATATACACAGCTATATGAACATGCATGCACATGCACACATATTTTATATCATGCATGCAAATGCACATGCGCTATATAATGAGGGGTAGATTTTAAAAAAGTACGCCCGCGCGTACTTTTGTTTGCGCACCAGGCACAAACAAGAGTACGCCGGATTTTAATAGATAAGCACGTAGTGGTGCATATCCTTTAAAATCCGGGGTCAGCGAGCGCAAGGCTGTGCAAAATTGGCAGCCTGCGTGCGCCGAGCCGCGCAGCCTGCCTCCGTTCCCACCGAGGCCGCTCCGAAATCGGAGCGGCCTCGGAGGGAACTTTCCTTCCACCCCCCCCCCCCCGCTCCTTTCCCTCTCTTCCCCTACCTAACCCCACCCCCCCAGCCCTATCTAAACCCCCCCTACCTTTGTTTGACAAGTTACGCCTGCCCGAGGCAGGAGTAACTTGCGTGCGCTGGCTGCGCGATTCCCCGGCCCGGGAGCAGTTTCAGAGGCCTCGGCCATGCCCCTGAAATGCCCCCGGGCTGGAACCATGCTTTGTGCAAAATTCTGTATTTAATAGGTAGCCAGTGTAGGTTTCTAAGTATAGGAGTGATATGAGTTCTCCGGTTGGTGTTGGTTAATATCCTGGCTGCTGAGTTCTGGAGCATCTGTAGTGGTCTAGTGGCAGAGATCGGAAGTCCTAAGAGGAGAGTGTTACAGTAGTCAGTTTTGGAGAATATTGTTGACTGAAGGACAGTTCTGAAGTCCTGGAGATGGAGGAGGGGTTTGAGTCTTTTCATGACTTGGAGCTTGAAGAAACAATCCTTCGTAATATTGTTGATAGATTTTTTTAGGTTCAAATGGTTATCAATGGTGACTCCTAAATCTCTAACTTGAGTGGTCTGAGGAATAGAGGTTGTCTGATCATGGTTGGAAGAATGGTCGGTGGAGATGAGAAGGATTTATGTTTTGGCTGCATTGAGGACCAGGTTCAGGCTGGTGAGTAACTGGTTGATGGACTTAAGGCAGTTCTCCCAGAAGGAGAGCGTTTTTGGAAGGGATTCTTTTATTGGGATCAGGATCTGAACGTCGTCAGCATATAAGTAGTGGATTAGGTTAAGGTTTGTGAGGAGCTGGCAAAGAGGCAGTAGGTAGATATTGAAGAGGGTGGGGGATAGAGAGGAGCCTTGGGGGACACCTAGAGTAGATTTGAAGTTAGGAGATTCTTTGTTATTGATAGTGATCTTGGAGCTTCTATTATTGAGGAATGAGCTGAACCATTGGAAGGCATATCCAGTAGGGATGTGAATCGTGTCCTCGATCGTCTTAACGATCAATTTCGGCTGGGAGGGGGAGGGAATCATATTGTTGCCGTTTGGGGGGGTAAAATATCGTGAAAAATCGTGAAAAATCTAAAAATCTAAAAATCGCAAAACTGGCACATTAAAACCCCCTAAAACCCACCCCCGACCCTTTAAATTAAATCCCCCACCCTCCCGAACCCCCCCCAAATGAGTTAAATAACCTGCGGGTCCAGCGGCGGTCCGGAACGGCAGCGGTCCGGAACGGGCTCCTGCTCCTGAATCTTGTTGTCTTCAGCCGGCGCCATTTTCCAAAATGGCGCCGAAAAATGGCGGCGGCCATAGACGAACACGATTGGACGGCAGGAGGTCCTTCCGGACCCCCGCTGGACTTTTGGCAAGTCTTGTGGGGGTCAGGAGGCCCCCCACAAGCTGGCCAAAAGTTCCTGGAGGTCCAGCGGGGGTCAGGGAGCGATTTCCCGCCGCGAATCGTTTTCGTACGGAAAATGGCGCCGGCCATACGCGTATGGCCGGCGCCATTTTCCGTACGGAAAATGGCGCCGGCAGGAGATCGACTGCAGGAGGTCGTTCAGCGAGGGTTCCGGCGCCTCGCTGAACGACCTCCTGCAGTCGATCTCCTGCCGGTGCCATTTTCCGTACGAAAACGATTCGCGGCGGGAAATCGCTCCCTGACCCCCGCTGGACCTCCAGGAACTTTTGGCCAGCTTGTGGGGGGCCTCCTGACCCCCACGAGACTTGCCAAAAGTCCAGCGGGGGTCCGGAAGGACCTCCTGCCGTCCAATCGTGTTCGTCTATGGCCGCTGCCATTTTTCGGCGCCATTTTGGAAAATGGCGCCGGCTGAAGACAACAAGATTCAGGAGCAGGAGCCCGTTCCGGACCGCTGCCGTTCCGGACCGCCGCTGGACCCGCAGGTTATTTAACTCATTTGGGGGGGGGGTTCGGGAGGGTGGGGGATTTAATTTAAAGGGTCGGGGGTGGGTTTTAGGGGGTTTTAGTGTGCCGGCTCACGATTCTAACGATTTATAACGATAAATCGTTAGAATCTCTATTGTATTGTGTTCAATAACGGTTTAAGACGATATTAAAATTATCGGACGATAATTTTAATCGTCCTAAAACGATTCACATCCCTAATATCCAGATAATCCAATGTCTGAGAGACGATTGAGGAGGATGCTATGGTTCACGGTGTCAAACGCCGCGGAGATGTCTAAGAGAACTAGTAGGAATGAAATCCCTTTATCCAGGCCCATGAGGATGTGGTCTGTTAGTGAGATGAGGAGGGTTTCGGTACTGGAAGACTTGCGGAAGCCATACTGGGAGGGGTATAGGATTTTGTGTTCCTCCAGGTAGTCCGAAAGCTGTGTGTTCACCACCTTCTCGGTGAGTTTTGCTAGCAGCGGGAGGTTGGATATGGGTCGGAAGTTGGAGAGCTCATTAGTGTCCAGGTTGGGTTTCTTCAAGAGAGGTTTAATAGAAGCTGTTTTAAGGTCATCTGGGTATACTCCTTGGGCTAGGGAGCAGTTAATGATGTCGGCCAGAGATCTGGAGATGGTGCCTGGGATAAGAAGCAGAAGTTTTGTTGGTATGTGGTCCATCGGGTGGCTGTATGGTTTCAGCTTCTTGAGTGTTGATTCTATCTCCAGAGGGGTGGTGGGCTTGAAGGAATCTAGGGTAGCTCTGGGGGAGCATGTGGTGGTGAAGTTTAGAGCTGGTGGTGTTGGGTTGGTAGGGAGAAGCGCTAGCGTGTTTGCAATTTTATCCTGAAAGAAGAGTGTGAGTTCATTGGCTTTGGATTGAGCCTGATCGTCAGGAATGGTAGGGGCAGAGGGTTTAGTGAGTTGAGATACATAGGAAAACAGGGCCCTAGTGTCATACTGAATATCATGGATTCTGCTGGCGTAATAGTCTTTTTTTGCTTGTAGAAGAGAGATCCTATAGAGATGCATGTTTCGTTTGTAATCGGACAGAGTTGTAGAGTTGGGGGACTTCCTCCAAGAGCCTTCCTTGTGTCGGAGGTCTTGCTTCATTCATTTAAGTTCCGGTGAGAACCAAGGTTGCTTCCTTTTTTGGGTCCAATTGATGGTTTTCGTCTCTTTGGGGCAAAGTTTGTTGGCTATAGACTCTGTGATATTGCGCCAGGATAGAAAGGCTGAGTTGGGGTTGGAGGTGTCTAGATTGGGGAGTTCCTTGGAAAGATGTTCACTGAGAAGATCGGAGGTACATTTTCTTCTGAGATGGATGGTGGAGTGAGGTTGTGGTTGAGAGGGGTTTCCTCGGGTCGTGAGAGTAGCTGATATGAGTGAATGATCGGACCAAGGACTGGGGTGCAGTCCGGAGTGTTAGTGTAAGATAAGTGTGAGTTTATGAAGATGAGGTCTAGTGTGTGTCCAGCTTTATGGGTGGGTTTGTTGACAATTTGTTCAAAGCCCATTGCCTGGAGTGTGGATAAGAAGGTTTCGCAGTTGGGGGAGATCGGGGAGGCGTCAACATGTAGATTGAAGTCCCCCAGAATTTTGTTTTTAAAGATTTCTGTGCTTCGGGTCGCCGCCGTGCCATTTTTTTATTTTTTTTATTTTTCAGGGACCACCTCCGAAGCCTCGCGGGAGGCTTGCCCCAAGTCCACCTCCCCTGGTGGACTCGGGGCAAGACTATCCAGCCAAGTAGTGCTGTGGTTACTTATTTAATTACGCAGAGCTGTTTAAGACTTATCTGGTAAACTGGGCCATTCATCAAGCCACTTTACGGCATCATCACACATTAAACAATGTAAGGCCTAGGCTTAGACCTGGGCCTAGGCTTAGACCTAGGCTTAGACCTGGGCCTAGGTCGAAGCCAGTGGATCCCCACCGGACTGGGTAAGTGGGGGCCGGGGTTGGATCCCAGCCTCAGCAGTTTTTGGGCGGGCAGGCAGGAGGTCCTTGTAGGTCTCGTTTTTGTTTTATGACCATTTTTTTTTTAATTGTTGGATTCATTTTTTCTCATGAATGAAAACAAATCAAACAACCCATGAATCAAAAGTTGTGGGAAAAAACCTCTTGAAAATGAATCGAAAATGAAAACAAATTATTTTCTCCTGCACATCCCTATTGATCGCCAACAGAGTGAAGACATTGCTACATGACCTCAAGTCAGGTATTTCTATATCTATTCCACTTGACAACATATGGAGGTGAACACTAGCTATGATAGTGCCTATCTCACATAATTGCCCATTTACCCAATAGTTAACAAAGAGTATGCTCTCTGGAAAAGGTAATATGAGCCACTTGTGAAGCTCCACAAGGATGTTCATGTTTTTCTCTTGCTGTCTTTCTTGAGAGTATACAATTAGCCTCCCTTTTTATGGCCTAGGCCACATGGTCTTGCAAGTGAGAAATTTGCCTAGTTGGAATGGCCAATGGCAATCTAGCATGCAAGATCATGTGGTTCCCAAACCTCTAATCTTCAAACAAATGCAAGCAGCAGCATATACATGTGTACATGGCCATGAGTAGATTTACGCAAGTATTTTATAATGTGCATGTTTTGAAATATGCATATCTCTACCCTGCAACATACACACATATCTAGGCTAACATGCAAATACATGCAATGCATTGAAATCATGTGTATCAATGCATTGAATAAGTGTACCTTTTTTTATCTATTTTAAAAATATGTGTGCAAAGTACACGCAAACGTATAGTAGGAGTTATTCATTTAAGCCACAAGTTACACTTGCAAATCAGCCAAATTTAAAACTTGTGCAAGTAAATGAAGTTAAACAGTTTACTAATTTGTCCACCAGTCCTTTTCCAAGTCATCGAGACCTTTCTGGTTGGCCAGTCTGAACTCTCCCATGTTCACCCCGACCTCCAACCCAGTCAGTACTACCCAATAAACACATTTCACTTATGCCAGATAAGTAGCATATGCAATAATATACAAGTTAGGTGGCAAATGTATGCATGTAAATATTTTTTAAATTATCAGCTTATGTGCATAAGTGTTGGCTCTGGCCAGGAATGAAAATAAGAATATAAGGTATGCCATACCGGGTCACACCAAGGTTCCATCAAGCCCAGTATCCTGTCTCCAACAGTGGCCAATCCAAGTAACAAGTACCTGGCCAGTACCCAAACATTAAATAGATCCCATGCTACTAATGATGGCAACAAACAGTGGCTATTCCCTATTGATTAATAGCAGTTTATGGACTTCTCCTCCAGAAACTTATCCAAACTTTTTTTAAACCCAGCTACACTAGTTGCCTTAACCACATCATCTAGCAACAAATTCCAGAGCTTGATTATGCATTGAGTGAAAAATAATTTCTACGATTTGTTTTAAATGTGCTATTTGATAAATTCATGGAATGCTCTCTAGTCCTTTTATTATCCAGAAGAGTAAATATCCATTTCACATTTACCCGTTTAATCCTATCATAATTTTGTAGACCACTAGCATATTCCCCCTCAGGCATCTCTACTCCAAGATGTTCAGCCCTAATTTCTTTAGCCTTTCCTCATAGGGAGCCATTCCATCCCCTTTATCATTTTGGTTGCCCTTTGTACTTTGTCCAGTGCAACTATATCTTTTTTTAGATGTGGCAAGCAGAGCTGTACATAGCATTCAAGATGTGGTCTATCTATTGAACGATACAGAGGCATTATGACATTATGCCTCTGTATAATTATATTTGCCATTCTCTTCCTAATAATTCCAAACATTCTGTTGCTTTTTTGACCACCCCAGCACACTAAGCCGACGATTTCAATACCCCCTTTTTACAAGTATATATGTGTACATGAAAGTGTAAGAATGCACAGATTTTTGACTTTTATAAAATAAGGAATATGGAGGTAATTTTATAAGGAGTTACATATGTAAATTTAAGATACTATTGTAGCAATTTTAGAAAGCCATTTATGCACATAAAGTGCACTTATATGTGAATATCCTATGGACAATTCAATGGCATATATTGTAGCAATTTTCAAAAGCCCACTTATACGGGTAAAGTTCATTTACACATGTAAAACCGAATTTTAAGTGTGTAAATGCTTTTTAAAAATCAGACCTTACGCTAATTTTTGCATGCATTACATTTTGAACATTCACCCCTTTCCCTGCTTCATGTAAATGTGTGCTGGAAGGGTGAAGAAGTGGGAAGAGATTTTGTAATTAGTGTCTGAGTATGGGTCAAAGACATCAGACTTTATGAAATGCCCCAAGTCTATTGTCCTGTATGCTTGTCTTATTAGATTATAAGCTCTATTGAGCAAGGACTGTCACACATCTTGTATTCTTGTTCAGTGTCTTACACAGTACATTCATCCTGAGTGGATTTATGGAGGGAGAAATTTTATTTCTGGTAATTTTGTTTTTGTTGCAGAAAGAAATCAGAAGAATTAACTTACTAAATAAAAAATTCCATGGCTGATGTAATACAATAAATGTAATGAATGCAAATCAAATCAAGAAACATTCCATGTAAATGCACCAAAGAGACAAATTGTTCTTTAACAAAATATTCATGAACATAAAAATGGTAATACTTCATCACACCCAATTAATTACGTTACATGGCTTGTCATTACAATACAAAATACCTCAACAATGTGCTTTGGCCAAGAAATTAGTCTGACTCTAGAGGAGTGAATTCTCAGAATGATGTACAAAAAATAAAGATTCAGTTTGGTGTTTTAAAAATCTCAGTGTTTCCCAACTGTACTGCTGTAGTTGGTGGAGCATTGCAGAAGCAGCTGCGGATACTGGTGTAGAGCCAGAAAGAATACTGACAGTGAGGAGGGAACACCAATCAAAGTACCTCAGGGTTAGGTTATCTCAAATCGTACTCTAGTGAATCTGTGCTAATACAGTTCACATATAAGGTGAAGGCTGAACATTTTTTATAGAGTAATAAGACTTGCTTGTATGATGTTTTCTAAAAAAAATGTTTCATGATTTGATTTGCTTTTATTACGCTTATGATATTACATAATATTAATTTTTTTGTTCTTGAGTCAGTTAATATCTCTCAATTTCTTTCTGCAATGTTGTCTTGGTTAAGAACATAAGAACATAAGAACATAAGAAAATGCCATACTGGGTCAGACCAAGGGTCCATCAAGCCCAGCATCCTGTTTCCAACAGTGGCCAATCCAGGCCATAAGAACCTGGCAAGTACCCAAAAACTAAGTCTATTCCATGTAACCATTGTTAATGGCAGTGGCTATTCTCTAAGTGAACTTAATAGCAGGTAATGGACTTCTCCTCCAAGAACTTATCCAATCCTTTTTTAAACACAGCTATACTAACTGCACAAACCAAATTCTCTGGCAACAAATTCCAGAGTTTAATTGTGCGTTGAGTAAAAAAGAACTTTCTCCGATTAGTTTTAAATGTGCCCCATGCTAACTTCATGGAGTGTCCCCTAGTCCTTGGGGAATAGCTAGATCCTTTCAATTTTGTTAATGTACCATCACTCTAGTCTAGTAGAGTGGGTCACTGGCCACACAGTCACACATTCTTGCATTCTTATTCATGAGGAAATAATCAAACTGCCTCCATTTCGGTAAATCTCATTGATAGCTTCTACCTGCAGGGTTTGCAGAAATAATCAAAGCAAAACTACACAGGTAGTTTTGCTTTGATTGTTTAACACAAAAAATGTAGCCACACAAATCTGTGCCTGCATTTTCTATGGGAAGTTTTTAAAGGTGAACATATGTGGGCTGTTTTGATTATTCAAAATTACCTATATTGGGGACGGAGCAGAGGAGATTTTCTTAGAAAGAACTTCCTGACTAGCCGAGCCGGATTACCTTTTTGCTGGGGTAGAGGAGACGCTTTTCCCCGGCCCCTGGGGCCCCGCCCACGAATCGACGACGCCGACGTCATCAGCTTGGGACTGGCAGTACAAAAGCTGGTCTCCCTCGGCGCGTGTCGCCGTCCGGCGCGAGTCGCCACAGATTGGAAAATCTTGCCGTGACGCAATTTCAGCCCTCCTGTCTTCCTTTATTCTAAATAGAATTTCTTAACAATGCCACATAAAAGAAAGGGGAAGGTGAGGGTTTATCCACCCGACCCCTCACCAACCACAGGACAGCGGGTAATTACTGACTTTGCGTCACCCATTCCACTAGGGACAGCGAGCCCCGCTAGCGGTGAGGGAAGAGGAGTCCCTTCCCCGCTTGGGGATATATCGCTGTCCCCACCAGAACCACGATTACCACCGAATGCTACCTCAGCGTGGACAACTGGGCAAGTTGTGTCGCCAGTGCAAACTATCACAGGAGCGACTTCATTGGGTGGACTGCCAGGAAGTCCCGCGAAAGTGGAGGGATCACCCGATGCCTCGAGCCCCCTTGAAGCTGCAGCAAGGAGTGAGTACCGAAATGAGGATATGCTGCAGAGATTTAAAACAGCTGTGGGTGGAGGAGAGGGAACGGGTGGTCTAGTAAGAGGTCCCATAGAGGTGAAAAGACCGACGGAAATCACAATAGAGTCCCTATGGGACCTGGTTGCGGGGTTAACCATGGCATTTAATGAGCAAGCCCAAAAAACGGAGGAAATCTCACTCAAAATGGACTCTATTGATAAACAGTTACATCTGAGGGGAACAGAACAATTACAAGAATTACAGCAAGTAAAATCAGAGTTAAAACAAATGTCTGACATAAATGCTATATGCGTGAAAGACCAGGGGGTTCTAACAAGATGACTAGAATCAGTAGAAAATTATCTCAGACAATTAAACTTAAGGGTTTTGAATTTCCCGAAAGTGGTGGGGGAAATCCCATTACTAACTTTTAAGAGATATCTGAAGGAAATCCTACAGATCCCAGAAGAACAGATACCATCTGTAAAAAAGATTTTATTTTTAAGACAAGGACAGAGCCAAATACAGATATCCCCAGTTGGGGATACAGGGAACTTTAACAACTTATCTCAGTATTTGGAAAGTTCTGGACTTGAAATATCTGAAAGAACTGTACTTTTTGTTTCTCTGTTTTCAGAGTATGATAGAGCCATGATAATGAAACACTACTTTAAAGCAATTAATACAACATATTTGGGTGGATTAATCCGTATTTTCCCTGACCTTTCCAGGGTTACACAACTACGCAGAAAATTATTTATAACTATGCGCCCTGAAGTTATAGCTCTTGGTGCAAATTTTCTTCTACGTTACCCTGCAAGATGCGTAGTAAAGCACTCTGGGAACACTTATGTTTTCTTTAACCCAGAACAGTTAAGGGGCTTCATAGATGCCAGAAAGGAACCCCCTATAACCTAAAAGATCTGGTTCTAATTTATAAATGAATGGGATGTTAGCAGAGTGCTAGTTTAAATTTTTCTTATTTACTCCTTTTCTTTTTTCTGTTCCTTTCCCATGTTACTTAGAAAAAAGGGGATAAATATTTTCGTTTAAAAATAATTGTATATTACAATTAATGTGGTGTAATATTTTTTTCTTATGATTTATCCTCCTGTTTGAATGCAAAGGGTTCTTTGTGTATAAGTTGTAAAATTGAATAAATAAATAAAATTAAAAAAAAAAAAAAATTACCTATATTAATACCTCCTTTAACCAAATCATACTGGGTATGCCTCCAAAGAGACATTGGCAAAAGTACTTGCATTGCTAACATATATGAGTACTTTTACCCATATTTAGCATAGGCAGTAATCAAAAAGCCCATTTTATTTTGGTAAAACAGTGTTTTATCCATGGAAATGCCCTCTTAGGAGGTAATTTTCAAAATAATTAAGTGCAAAAGTCACCTGTACTCACATACACACTTTATTATAAACATCAAAAGCATGCACATATTTTCGGTTGCACAAACACATTAACCTGCACAAAAAAAGAGGCCATCTAGGGGCATTCAGGGGTGCGACTTAGAAGAAGACATGTAAGTTGCTATTTTATAAGAGATTTATTCAAATACATTAGGCAACAATTCTATACAATTATGTTCTTAATTATCTAGGATAAATGATATCATAATTGAATGCTTTTGACTGGTACGAGGTTGGAGTGAACTAGAGGAGTTCAGGGTGAAAATTTAGGAGGGTCTCGATGGTCTGGAGAAAGACTGAGTGAACTTGTGGATGTATCAACAAACTGATGATTTCAAATTTGCAAGCTTGTTTTAAAATATGCCAACATCTGCCAATAAATCATAGTTTTACATGTGCAAGTTATATTTTTTTTTCATCCATAAAATGTAACCTTATTTCAGTGTAGGACTCAATCCTTTTGGGACCATAAAAATGTCAAGGCCAAATAACAATATTACAGTCACTGCTCCTTGGGCACTGAGATGTGGGTTCTTGATCTCTTGGGGGGGGGGGGGGGAATCCTTCAAGGCCCAGGGCATAGGTGAAATCCCTTTCATGTGTGTTACTATGACTTTTTGGGGCAAGTACACTGACAAACCAGGCTGGACTCACTGGGGCGGATTTTCAGAGCCCTGCTCGCGTAAATCCGCCCAAAACTGGGCGGATTTACGCAAGCAGGGCCCTGCGCGCCGGTAAGCCTATTTTACATAGGCCTACTGGCGCGTGCAGAGCCCCGGGACTCGCGTAAGTCCCGGGGTTTTCGGAGGGGGGCGTGTCGGGGGCGGGCCCGGTCGTCGCGGCGTTTCGGGGGCGTGTCGGCAGCGTTTTGGGGGGCGGGTACGGGGGCGTGGCTACGGCCCGGGGCGGTCCGGGGGCGTGGCCGCACCCTCCGTACCCGCCCCCAGGTCGCGGCCCGGTGCGCAGGAGGTCCGCTGGCGCGCGGGGATTTACATCTCCCTCCGGGAGGCGTAAATCCCCCGACAAAGGTAAGGGGGGGGTTTAGACAGGGCCAGGCGGGTGGGTTAGGTAGGGGAAGGGAGGGGAAAGTGAGGGGAGGGCAAAGGAAAGTTCCCTCCGAGGCCGCTCCGATTTCGGAGCGGCCTTGGAGGGAACGGGGTAGGCAGCAAGGCTCGGCGCACGCCGGCTATACAAAATCAATAGCCTTGCACGCGCCGATCCAGGGATTTTAGTGGATATGCGCGGCTCCGCGCGTATCTACTAAAATCAGGCGTACTTTTGCTTGAGTCTGATGCGCAAGCAAAAGTAGGCCTATTCGCGCTTTTTGAAAATCTACCCCACTGTGTGGGTGTTCAAATAGAAACATAGAAATGACGGCAGAAGAAGACCAAATGGCCCATCCAGTCTGCCCAGCAAGTTTCACACTATTTTTTCTCATACTTATCTGTTACTCTTGGCTCTTAGTAACCTTTTGGTTCTATTTCCCTTCCACCCCTACCATTAATGTAGAGAGCAGTGTTGGAACTGCATCTAAGTGAAATATCTATCTTAATTAATTAGGAGTAGTAAGCGCCACAATAAACAAGCTACACCCATGCTTATTTGTTTACCCAGACTATGTAATTCAGTCCTTGTTGGTTGTTGTCTGTATATAGATCCACTTTTCTTCATTACCCCTGCCATTGAAGCAGACAGTTATGCAGGATATGCATTGAAATTGAAGTATCAGTCTTTCTCCCCTGCCGTTGAAGCAGAGAGCTATGCTGGATATTCATTGAAAGTGAAGTATCAGGCTTATTTGGTTTGGGGTAGTAACCGCCGTAACAAGCAAGCTACTCCCTTCTTTTTTGTGAATGCAAATCCTTTTTTCCACATTTCCTCTTGCCGTTGAAGCTTAGAGCAATGTTGGAGTCTTGGAGCAATGTTGGAGTTGCATTAACCGTGTGTATGTTTATTGAATAAGAGTATTATCTCCAGGTAGCAGCCATCATTCCCGCGAGCCACCCGCTCTTCATTCACGTCCTCTAGACTTTATGGATCCACAGTGTTTATCCCACACCCCTTTGAATTCCTTCACAGTTCTGGTCTTCACCACTTCCTCCGGAAGGGCATTCCAGGATCCACCACCCTCTCTGTGAAGAATTACTTCCTGACATTGGTTCTGAGTCTTCCTCCCTGGAGCTTCAAATCGTGACCCCTGATTCTGCTGATTTTTTTCTGACGGAAAGGTTTGTCGTTGTCTTTGGATCATTTTACGTCAGAAAAAAATCAGCAAATAAAGGTTTACTGTGATTTATTTGTAAAATAATTAAGATGAATAAAAAAATATATAATGTCCGGATACTTTCAGCTTTAACTCTGGTATGGTAATACAGATTTAAAGTCTTTCTATCCATGTGAAGTGTCTCTCAGTGTTGGGTCACATGACTTGCTTACCCTCAATGGGGTGGAATGTGAAGTGTCCCAAAGTAGTTGGGGGTATCCATCCCTACAGTACCTGAGGTCCAAGAGTACTGGTGATCATTCCAACCTGGCCGTGTCCTATGTTCTCGAGTGGAAACTCCTTTGGGGGTCTCCAGATGTTCTTCACTCCTCTTCTTTCCCTTGAACTCTTCTTCAAAAAATAGATGGATGTAGACATTCCTTGAGGAAAGGCCTCTCACTGGAAAACAGTTCTTAAAGTTATCCTGCTCAAGGGTAAAGAAGGGTGGCAGGGAGAAGAACTACCTTCCCTAACTCAGGTATATAAAAAGCAGGAAAAAAACTTTATCTGCAACTTCCTCTTTGTGTGAGCGAAAAGGCATTCAGATCCCTCCTGGCCTCCTGGGCAGGGGAAACAGCCTCCCAGAAAAGCACAGGTCTGCAGGAAAAAGGCTACAAAAAGCTCAGAAAGAACATGCAAAACACACTCTTTCTCTCTACTCCCTTCCAGTTCTTACAAGGAACCAGCTGAGCAGTGCCTCTTCAGTTCTAGATTGGGCCCTATATTGGGAAGCACACTAAGACATTCTGAGCCTCTCAAAAGAAAATCTAAACTGTCATACCACTACTTAAACTATTCCTCCCTTATGATACAGGATCTCACCATTCCACACAGCATCAGAGGAGATACTGATGTGAATGGTACGCCCCTTATGTTAAGCTCTCTACCTCAGGATTTAACTAGAGCCATCAAGTGGAGACTCAAATATGCATCTATACAAAAATATATGTTTGTTTATAAAATAGGAAAATAATGTGCTTTCAGTGCATTGCAGGTATAAACATACGTGTATCAGTTCGGAGGTAGACCATGCGCATATTTTACATTCTGCGCGTACCTGATGCACGCTGCATATAAAATACTGTAGTAAATCTCTGCATGGCCATATACGTGTTTATATGGGGCTGTGTGGAGTTTTCTGAAAGTTATTCTTGTAAAGAAGAATTTTAAAAGCCCAGCATGTGCATCAATTAGGGGATGCGTGAACAAATCAGGCCCACGCATGCCCACAGTGTTTTAAAAGTGGCCTAGATACACAAAAAGAAGCAGTAAAAAAAGGAAGAACACCTCGATGTTTAGAAAAAAGATGGATACCCATCAGTAGTGTCATGAACAGTTGATGACACCACTGAGGCAACATGAAGGGGGAATGAAGCAGAAAATGTTGCAGAAAAAAATCCCAAATATATATAAAAAGACCAAGAATCAAAAAGAGTGGTATCAAGATAAAGAATTAAAAAGCATGGGAGAGGTGCACAGCAGTACCAGATTGGCAAGAAGTCCTCAAAGTGTGCCAGGAAGATACAGGCAGAAAGAAGTTAAGAATATAAAGGGGTATAATCTCGCAAGGCACCAAGGCTGAGTGGCACAAGGATCTGAAGGTGTAGAATGAGGGGCATAGCATTAAGGCAGAGTGGCATGGGAGTCACCAGTCATTCTGTTGGATCATGCAGACAACCATAGAGAGGGTGGATGACTCTTCCTGATAAATTATGGCTGCACCAGGATGATCCATCAGTCCAGTAGGATATGTTTGTATCACAGAGTAAGCCACACACATCATAGCTAGTTAGTAGGTAGATACCCAAATGCACAGTACGGAGGAACTACTAGTGGGCCATGAAATCAGTTATGGTTCATGAAGCGGTGCCACAAGTGTTCAAAAGAATGGATAGCCTTAACAAGAGCAAGAAATGTCAAGAAGGTGAATATCATAGATGAAGTATGGTCTTAGAATCCTGAGGAGTGTTTCAGTAAGTTTGTAATGCAATCTATGACTAGGGATTCAGTGGTAATGATTTGAAAATGGCATGCCTCATTGTTAATGTTTGGAACATGGTATGCCTTATCTTCTGTAAGTGACAGACCTCATTGTTAATGTTTGGAACATGGCATGCCATAGATGTAAATGGCAGGCCTCATTGGCAATGGTTGAAACATGGTATGCCTTATCTGCTGTAAGTGACAGGCCTCATTGGTAATGTTTGGAACATGGCATGCCGAAGCTGTAAGTGACAGGCCTCATTGGTAATGGTTGGAAAATGGTATGTTGTAGCTATAAGTGACATGTCTCAGTGGTGAGGGTTTGAAAATGGCATGCCTTAGCTGTAAGTGACAAGGACACTTTATTCTCAAGTGGTGGGTTTTTTGTAGAAGAGGCAGAGGAGCTCAGTGGAGTCATGCCCCAGTGGTGTTTACCAAACATCACCACTGAGGTACGATCCCACTGACCTCCGTGCTTGCTTCACTTCAATACCTCTTTGGAGCAAAGCAGGCAGGGGAAGTCATGGGATTGTACCTCTGTGGTGATATTTGGTAAACACTACCACTAAGGCATGACTCTCCTGTCTCCCCTTGTCCGCTTTGCCTCAACAGCTGTTTGGGGTGAAGCAGACAAGGGAAGTCAGGAGAGTCATGCCTCAATGGTGGTAAACACTCCTGATAGCTTGGGGCTTTGATGACACTCTGCTGTTTGTCATAATGTATACTTTACCTCTTGGGTGTTTTAATGCCACTTGCTGTTTGTCAAAACTACACTATATGGCTTGGGAATTGTTATTGCCATTCTGCTATTTATCATATCCCACACTCTAGCAATAGTGATCATAATATGATCAAATTTGATTTAATGACTGGAAAAGGAACAGTGTGCAAATCCAAGGCTCTCGTGCTAAACTTTCAAAAGGGAAACTTTGATAAAATGAGAAAAATTGTTAGAAAAAAACTGAAAGGAGCAGCTACAAAAGTAAAAAATGTCAAAGAGGTGTGGTCATTGTTAAAAAATACCATTCTAGAAGCACAGTCCAGATGTATTCCACACATTAAGAAAGGTGGAAAGAAGGCAAAACGATTACCGGCATGGTTAAAAGGGGAGGTGAAAGAAGCTATTTTAGCCAAAAGATCTTCATTCAAAAATTGGAAGAAGGATCCAACAGAAGAAAATAGGATAAAGCATAAACATTGGCAAGTTAAATGTAAGACATTGATAAGACAGGCTAAGAGAGAATTTGAAAAGAAGTTGGCTGTAGAGGCAAAAACTCACAGTAAAAACTTTTTTAAATATATCCGAAGCAGAAAGCCTGTGAGGGAGTCAGTTGGACCGTTGATGATCGAGGGGTTAAAGGGGCACTTAGAGAAGATAAGGCCATCGCGGAAAGATTAAATGATTTCTTTGCTTCGGTGTTTACTGAAGAGGATGTTGGGGAGGTACCTGTAATGGAGAAGGTATTCATGGGTAATGATTCAGATGGACTGAATCAAATCACAGTGAACCTAGAAGATGTGGTAGGCCTGATTGACAAACTGAAGAGTAGTAAATCACCTGGACCGGATGGTATACACCCCAGAGTTCTGAAGGAACTAAAAAATGAAATTTCAGACCTATTAGTAAAAATTTGTAACTTATCATTAAAATCATCCATTGTACCTGAAGACTGGAGGATAGCAAATGTAACCCCAATATTTAAAAAGGGCTCCAGGGGCGATCCGGGAAACTACAGACCGGTTAGCCTGACTTCAGTGCCAGGAAAAATAGTGGAAAGTGTTCTAAATATCAAAATCACAGAACATATAGAAAAACATGGTTTAATGGAACAAAGTCAGCATGGCTTTACCCAGGGCAAGTCTAGCCTCACAAATCTGCTTCACTTTTTTGAAGGAGTTAATAAACATGTGGATAAAGGTGAACCGGTAGATATAGTATACTTGGATTTTCAGAAGGCGTTTGACAAAGTTCCTCATGAGAGGCTTCTAGGAAAAGTAAAAAGTCATGGGATAGGTGGCGATGTCCTTTTGTGGATTGCAAACTGGCTAAAAGACAGGAAACAGAGAGTAGGATTAAATGGGCAATTTTCTCAGTGGAAGGGAGTGGACAGTGGTGTGCCTCAGGGATCTGTATTGGGACCCTTACTGTTCAATATATTTATAAATGATCTGGAAAGAAATACGACGAGTGAGATAATCAAATTTGCAGATGACACAAAATTGTTCAGAGTAGTTAAATCACAAGCAGATTGTGATAAATTGCAGGAAGACCTTGTGAGACTGGAAAATTGGGCATCCAAATGGCAGATGAAATTTAATGTGGATAAGTGCAAGGTGATGCATATAGGGAAAAATAACCCATGCTATAATTACACGATGTTGGGTTCCATATTAGGTGCTACAACCCAAGAAAGAGATCTAGGTGTCATAGTGGATAACACATTGAAATCGTCGGTTCAGTGTGCTGCGGCAGTCAAAAAAGCAAACAGAATGTTGGGAATTATTAGAAAAGGAATGATGAATAAAACAGAAAATGTCATAATGCCTCTGTATCGCTCCATGGTGAGACCGCACCTTGAATACTGTGTACAATTCTGGTCGCCGCATCTCAAAAAAGATATAATTGCGATGGAGAAGGTACAGAGAAGGGCTACCAAAATGATAAGGGGAATGGAACAACTCCCCTATGAGGAAAGACTAAAGAGGTTAGGACTTTTCAGCTTGGAGAAGAGACAACTGAGGGGGGATATGATAGAGGTGTTTAAAATCATGAGAGGTCTAGAATGGGTAGATGTGAATCGGTTATTTACTCTTTCGGATAGTAGAAAGTCTAGGGGACACTCCATGAAGTTAGCCTGGGGCACATTTAAAACTAATCGGAGAAAGTTCTTTTTTACTCAACGCACAATTAAACTCTGGAATTTGTTGCCAGAGAATGTGGTTCGTGCACTAAGTATAGCTGTGTTTAAAAAAGGATTGGATAAGTTCTTGGAGGAGAAGTCCATTACCTGCTATTAAGTTCACTTAGAGAATAGCCACTGCCATTAGCAATGGTTACATGGAATAGACTTAGTTTTTGGGTACTTGCCAGGTTCTTATGGCCTGGATTGGCCACTGTTGGAAACAGGATGCTGGGCTTGATGGACCCTTGGTCTGACCCAGTATGGCATTTTCTTATGTTCTTATGTTCTCTACCTCTTCAGAGTTTTGATTTCCCCTGAGCTGTTTGCCATGCCCTGCACTCTTCCTCTTGGGGGTTTTGATGCCATTTTACTGTTTGCCATATCCTACACATGACTCTTGGGGATTTTGATGCCTCCCTGCTGTTGCCATACCCTGCACATTAAGACTCAGGGTTTTCATGCCAGAGCTGATGCTATTTTACTCCTCTCATTGTGCCGTGGAGTGTTCATAGCACTGTTACTACTGCTTTATTGCTCTTTAGGTGCCTTTGCTCTTCTGTAGGTTCTTTGTGATGTTCTTGCCACTACTGTTTTTGCTCTTTACTCCTTTTTGGGTGCCTTATTGTTTCCATGCTATTATCGTGGCTGCTTTGCCCCTCTTACTGGACCTTTGGGTGTTAATGCCACAATTGTCTATGCATTTGCTCCTCACTTGATGCCTAGGAGTGGTTTTTTTTTCTATTTGGGTCTGTTGCTCCTGTCACAGAACCTTAATGCATTAATGCCACTCTTCTTGCTGCATTACTCTGTATGTATATTTTGTGGATTTAATCATCAATACTCCTATTACTCCAAGCCTCTCTTGGTGCTTTAGCATTTCTGCCTCTTGTCCTACCTTCTTCAATATTCTTTTCACATTCCCTTACTGCACCTTCTGATAATTGGTCTTCACATGCCAATCCAGTGCTTTACACACTTGCTGCATCTCTCATGCTCCTTTGGGGGTCTTCATACCATATTTGTTGATGCCTTTGTCCCTCTTTTGGAGCCTTGGGATATTTTTGCCATTCTTGGTGCTCTTCTTCTCCTCTCACAGTACCTTGGGCTTTTGCTGACTCTGGCATGGATTTATCAAAATGCACTAAATATCACATGCGATAGGAAAAGAGGTGTGTTTTATGGTAATAGGCAGTTTATCACAATTTGTGCTAATACCTATGCAAAGTAAAGAAAGAACCTGGCGCAAAAACCCTACCCCTAAGCACTCAGCCATTTACAAAACTACACTACATGCCTACAGACTCTCTACCCTCCAAACTAAGCGCGATTATTACTCTGCAAAAATCCATAATTACCAATTCAACACAAATGATTTATTCTCATATGTGGCAGAACTCACTAAATCTACCCTCCCCCCCCTCGCCACAGATGAACAATAGCAAATATGAAGAACTTGCCCTCTATTTCAAAAATAAAATATCAAACCTCCTCCTACGCTTCCCTTCCAACCCCTCTCCAGCCAATCCGCTCCCCAAAAATCCCAACCTCAACTTCTAGTTTCTTGATTTAACCTCCGCCAAGGAAATCGAATCCATATAAAAAAAAATCAAACCTGCTACACACACCTCTGATGCTATCCCCACTAAAGCACTTCTTTCCATTCCCTCCATCATCGTGAAACCCCTTTCCAACATAATCAACTGCTCCCTCTCCCATGGCAAAGTCCCAGACCCCCTCAAACTTACTGTTGTCAAGCCTCTCTTCAAAAAACACACCTTGACCCCACCAACCCTTCAAACTACCATCCTATCTCTAACCTTCCCTTCATATCTAAAATTATGGAAAAGATAGTCAATTCACAGCTCTCTGACTATCTGGAAGGCCATAATATTCTCCACCCCTCTCAATTCGGCTTCCGTAAGTCTCGTAACATGGAAAGCCTCTTACTTTCACTGACTGACACTCTCCTCATGGACCACGCACAATCCTTTATCCTGGCCCTTCTTGACATATCATCTGCCTTCGACACTATCAGTCACAAAATACTCCTTACTCACCTAACTGAGATTGGCATCTCCGGCACAGCCATCCAGTGGTTTTCCTCCTACCTCAATAATAGAGGCTACGCTGTAAGGATTGCAAATTCCGAATCATCACACATCCCCCTTACCCAAGGCATCCCACAGGGCTCTTCACTATCCTCCACGCTCTTTAATATATACCTGTTACCGCTCTACCACCTCCTCTCTGACCTTGGTCTTTTTTCTTATATGCAGACAACATCCAAATCCTTTTCCCTATTCAAGAATCCCTCAAGAAATCTCTAAAGTTTGGGAAACATGCCTCACCTCCATTAACACCCTACTCTCTAACCTCCAACTTGCTTTAAACTCCTCCAAAACTGAACTCCTTATGATTTCAAATCACCCTGACCGGACGTCACCCTCTGGTTGTGACCTCACCCTCCCCTCAAATGCTCTTCCCTTCTTCATGCGAGACCTCTGTGTCTCTCTAGATCACCATCTAAACTTCAAAAACCAAATTAACACAATCATAAAGGGAGGATTTTTCAAGCTCCACATCCTCAAAAAATGTAAATCTCTGCTCCACTCGCAAGACTTCCGCACAGTCCTGCAAGCGACAATGCTATAAAAAATGGATTACTGCAATTCCTTACTTCTATGCCTCCCCTACTCTACTATTAGACCCTTGCAAATGTTACAGAATGCTATGGCAAGAATCCTTACAAATACACATAAAGCCAACCACATCAGCCCTATTATTAAGGAACGCCATTGGCTTCCCATCTCCTCCCGCATCAGATACAAAACTCTCACCATTATTCACAACTCCCTGCACAACCACAATCTCTTCTGGCTTGAGGATGCTCTTCGATTCCGCTCCTCCAATTGTCCTACTAGAACCGCACTCTCAGGAACCCTCCACTCCCCTTCCCTTAAATGTGCTCACCACACTTCTACCAGAGAAAGAGCCCTATCCATTGCAGGCCCCTCCCTCTGGAACACTATGCCACTTGAGCTCCGACTAGAACCATGCATTCAGAAATTCAAAACAGGGGTTAAAACATGGCTCTTTAAAATGGCCTATCCTGACTCGGATCCTATGTTGTCCCCCTGCTCTCTCTACTCCTTCAGAGAAAAAACTCTGTCATTCCTGTACTTATAGCCTTCCCTTTATTCCTTTAATTGTACTCCGATTTGTCTCTCATATCTCTGCACCTCCTTATTTACCACCTTTTATACCCAGTATATACCCCTTTCCCCTGTCCTTAAACCCTACCTTCCCAATAGCAACCCCTGCTAGACTATATATATAGATGCCTTTCTGAATGTATTTAATTTGTAATGTCATATATAGTGTCTTCTGTATGTACTAGTTAAAGATAATGTATATTGTTGTATATAGTGCTTTTTGGAGTGTATGATTTATATATAGTGTATAAGATCCACAGTCCCTTTTTGGGTGTATAATTTGCAATGTTACACATTGCCCCTGCGTGTACCAAGCCTATTTTACATAGGCTCGGCCACGTGCGCAATTCCTGGGGCTTCGCTAGGGGGGTGTGTTGGGTGGGCCGTGTGACATTCAGGGCATTCCGGCGGGCATGGTGCTGGCCTGGGGGTGCAGCTGAGGCCTTTGGAACAGCTCCCGGGTCAGGAGATGGCGCGCCAGCAGCCCACTGGCGTGCGTGAGTTATGCCTGCCAGAGGCAGGCATAACTTTTACAACAGTAATGTGGGGTGGGTCAGGTAGGGGAAGGTGGAAGGGAACAGGCAGCGTGCACCCGCTGTTTTTTAAAATGTACCCCCATTATGTTCTTTTTCCATCATGTACTGTTCCTATTCTCCTCTCTGTACTCCACCCTCATTTTTTGTATTTATATCTCTATAGGAGGCCCACCTAGTAACTCGAGGTGAGGTTTGGGTATTAGTGTAGGGGTTAGGGGCCACTTTGACATTCAAAATGAGACATACGAACAGAACAGTGCACTCTTGTGAAGATTTGATGACCTTTGGAGTGAAGAAACTCACCCAAAGACGAGATTTGTGCAATGTTCTCTCAACCTAGCTTGATGGGCTCTCTACCTGGGTAACATCAAGCTAGGCTGAGAGAACATTGCACAAATCTCATCTTGCTCAAAATAGAATGTACTGCTTTTCCCATTGACCTTAATGGGAGTCAAATGAATGAATGACACAAATAAAAACAATCTGTTCTTTTGGAAATGAATGCAACTAATTATGGAATAATACAAAATGAATTATGAACTGAAACAGAACATCCTTACTGTGTACTGAATGTAGTTCTGTTTGTCACATAAAAAAAAAAATAGCAGTAATATTAAAAGTGTGCAGAGAAGGGCAACAAAAATTATAAAAGGGATAGAAGAGTTTCCATAACAGTAAAAGTTTAAAGGTTTGGACTCTTTGGCTTGGGGAAGAGATGGATGACAGGGGATATGGTACAGGTTGGCAAAATCATAAGTAGTGTAGAACTAGTTAAAGAACGGTTATTTACTCTATCAAACAATACTAGAAGAGCAGAGGATATTTAAGTAAACTAACTTGTAGCAGATTTAAATCAAATTTTTACAACCATGTTTGCAGTGAACAAAAAGTTAAGTTATGGAATTTGTTGCCAGAGAATGCGGTCAAGACTAATAGCATATCCAGAGTTAAGAAAAGTTTGAGTAAGTTTCTGGAAGATAAGTCCATAAACAATTATTAGCCAGATAGACTTGGATGTTTCTATGTCATACTTCTGGCAGTGAGCGGTAGGAAATGGACTTTCCTATGAGAATCTGCTGGGTTCTTCCATGTGATCTGGACTGGCCACTGGACTGACGGACCATTAGCCTGTCTTAGCATGGTAACTGCTGTTCTTATGGTGAAAAAAATAACTACAAATATATATTCCATAATTCAGATTGCCTAGACGTCAGATGTTTACTGTGTATGGATTGCATGTAAATTATGTACTCCTTCTCACAGCAATAACTGTATTCAGCAACTACTTGTTAAAGTCTTGTTTTCAAAATAAATATAATAAAATGTTCCTGTAGGCTCTAAAAATTATTTTACACAAACATAATTGCAGGGCTAATGGGTTGGTGCTTTATTTACTGCTTTTGTGAACTACTGCTGCATGACTTTAAGAGCTAAGTCATACCTACTTCAAGTACAGGATGAATGGATTACTGTAGATAATTGTTATCACCTGGCAAAATAGCTTTACTATAGCTGAAGAGATTTGTTTTATCAGTGTAAATTCACATTAACTTGAATAGTAGGTATTCACTTGAGATCATGGCCATCAGCGTTAACAATAATGGAGTTGTCTTGACTTTACACTAAATCTATGACAAAATACTCAGCTGGAATGTGATTATAGGCTGAACAGTAAGGGCTATATTTCCAAACGTATGCAGGCAAATACCATAGTGAGTATAATTTTCATAAGCATTTCCATGGGTAAAACAGTGCTTTACCCCAGAAATGGCTCATTATAAAATTGCCTGCCCAATATGCAGGTAAACCTATCCACACATAGGGGTACATTTTATAACATGTGCATGTGACCTACATGTGCGCGCTACCTGGCGCACGCACATGTATGCCCAGTTTTATAACATGCGCGCGCAGGCTGCTGGTACATGATCCCTCGACACCACGGCAATGGCTGCTGTGTTGCAGGCTTCTGGCCCTGCCCCTCCCCGCCCAATCTGTGCCCCGCCCCTTTTGTAAAGCTCTGGGACTTACACGCAACCTAGGGCTTTATGCACTCCACTGGGCCTTTTAAAAATAGGCCCGGCACGCTTAAGGCTGGTTACGTGCGTAAATCCTCTGGACTTACGTTCGTAACCTTTTGAAAATCCGGCCCATAGCCTATATGTCGGTACGTTTATTTGCAGTAAGAAGAGGTGTTCCTGGGGGCCGAGTTGGGGTGGAGTTTGCACTTCCACGCACATTTATGTATTTTCCAAAATATGTTCATAAATGTTCCCAAGAAATACCTGCACAAATATTTGCAGGGATAATTGGGTGCAGATATTATTGGTGGGGACATTTTCAAAGAGAAGTATCCACCTACTTTCCCTTTGAAAACTGGTGTAAGACATGCACATGTTTGATAGGAAATTAATGTGGACTATTACAACATTGGTGCCCTTTGCACCAATCCTCAAAGTGAAAGTACACATATGCTTTTGCTTTGAAATTTTTTTGTGGATACAAAGTTCCATTGGGACTTTGCACCTGTTCTTTTGTACAGGTAATTTTTTCATACAAATAACATACATGGATCTGAACACGCAATCTGCATGCAATATTTTCTTTCGCTGACCTAAACATGCTCCTGGGAAAACCTCCCCTAAATGTAGCTAAAAGTACACATTTTGCAACAGAGCACATTCTTTTAGCTACATTGAGGGAGTGCAAATTTCAGACAGCTGATTAATGCACATGCATTGAATATCTTTGAAAACTCTCCTCCCCAATGGACAATATTTCACAGAATTAGATACCTTTAACCCTGGATTTATAATTTGCCCTGGACAGAAAGGATAAATTATTACAGATGTGAATCGTGTGCCAGATCGTCTTAACGATCAGATTTGGGTGGGGGGGGGGGGGGGGGGAATCTGATCGTTAAGATATGTGAATTGGAATCATTTCCGATTCCAATTCACATCGCTAATTTTTTTTTTAGGGAGGCCCGCGCCGCTAAAAAAAAAAAGCAACCCACCGGACCCTTTAAATTGACCCCACCCTCCCGACCCCCCCAAAACCTTTTAAAATTACCTAGTGGTCCAGGGGGGCCTCGGGGGGCCTCGGGGAGAGATCCAGGGGGGGCCTCGGGGAGAGGAGAGATCCAGGGGGGCCTCGGGGACAGATTTCCCGTTCCCAGGCATCAGATGTTCTAAAAACAAATGGGGCCAATGTCCCTTTACCCTTACCATGTGACAGGGTATCCGTGCCATTGGCCGGCCCCTCCCCGTGGCCCCCCTGGATCTCTTCTCTCCCCGAGGCCCCCCTGGATCTCTCCCCGAGGCCCCTCGAGGCCCCCCGGACCACCAGGTAATTTTAAAAGGTTTGAGGGGATCAGGAGGGGGGGAGCGATTTAAAGGGTCGGGTGCTTTTTTTTTTTTAGCGGCACGGGCCTACCTAAAAAAAAGGGTTGGGAGGGTGGGGGAGGCTAAGGGGGGTCGATTTAAAGGGTCAGGTGTTTTGTTTTTTTTATCGGGCCATCGGCGCCATTTTAATTAGTGGCAGTCAAAATGGCGCCGATGGCCCGAGAGCGGGAGATCGTGCCGGGACCCCCCCCACTGGACCACCAGGTAATTTAACATTTTGGGGGGGTTCGGGAGGGTAAGTAATTGGTTTTAAAGGGTCGGGGTGGGTTTAGGGGTTGTTTTGGTGTGCCGGTTTTCCTGCCCTCCCCCAAATAATTCCCGTGCCCTATTTAACGATACAATACAAATGCCCCTGATGATAAATTGGGGGCATTTGTATTGTATCATGCACTCTAACGATTTAGGACGATTTTAAAATTATCTGACGATAATTTTAATCGTTCAAAAACAATTCACAACCCTATAAATTATAGCCATGTAGTTTCACTAAGTCAGAGTTCCTAAAGCACGTTTGGATCAGAGGAGAATTTATTATTATTATTATTATTATTATTATTATTATTATTTTATACAGTTCTATCTACTTTGATTAATTTATTTGGATACTGTGGAATATAAGAAATAAATAACAATCACAGATATACATATAGACATGCATCAAAGGCAATCCTTGCTCTATGGAACTTACACTCTAGGTACACAAAAAGACAAATAGGCAAAAGAAATAAGAGACTGGGTAAAATATTTTAAGTGCATGAATGGAAAAGTGAGAGTCAGGTGGGTAATTAGGTAACATTGACTGAGGAAAGAAACTAATATAACTGAGTAGGGATGTGCAGCAGGGACGGATTCATCCCATTCGGTATTCGTATTCGTCGGGATGCAAACCCATTGCATCAATTCTCAGGGGACCCCGATCCGTTCATTAGTTACATATGTATTCGTTTCCCAAAAAAAACCCCATCCCAACCCTTTAAATTTAATTTACTACTACCCCCCACCCTCCTGACCCCCCCCTCAAGACTTGCCAAAGGTCCCTGGTGGTCCAGCGGGGGTCCTGGAGCAATCTCCTACACTCGGGCTGTCGGCTGCCGGTATTCAAAATGGTGCCGATAGCCTTTGCCCTTACTATGTCACAAGGGCTACCGGTGTCATTGGTCAGCCACTGTCACATGGTAGGAGCAATGGATGGCCAGCGACATCTTGTGCTCCTACCATGTGACAGGGGCCCTATGACATAGTTCGCCATACATTTTGTGACCCCCACGAAAACAACGAATATGGCATATACTTTGCGGTTTGCCAATATGATGCAAACAAATGCAGACCCCTATAACTGAGTAGAGCTGCAGGAAATTGGGCCTCTGCCTTACAAGTCTATATAAGAAAAACAGTAAATGGGTTGGGTGAATGTGAGGATAGGAGAGGGTGAGATATAAAAAACACCAAAGCATAATTGAATTTTCAATTATAAATGCATAGTTTGTCTCCCGAAATCTCATTTGGAATACTGTATACAGTTCTGGAGATTTCATCTTTAAAAGGATATGAACAGAAGGTGGCTACTGAAATGAACAGTGGCTTTTGTTTTAAAGCATATGAGGACTAGGGATGTGAATCGTTTTTTGACGATTTAAAAAAATCATCAGATATTTTTTAACTCATCAAAAATCGTTAAGAGTAACGATACAATAGAAATTCCCCTGATTTATCGTGAAAAATCGTAAATCAGGGGAGGGGGAGGGCGGGGAAAACCGGCACTCCAAAACAACCCCTAAACCCACCCCGACCCTATAAAACTAATCCCTTACCTTCCCCCACCCTCCCAAACCCCCCCCCCCAAAACTTTTTACGAGTACCTGATGGTCCAGTGGGGGCGCGGGGACTGATCTTCCGCTCTCGGTCCATTGGCGCCATTTTGGCTGCCACTCAAAAATGGCGCCGAAAGCCCGATAAAAAAAAACCCACCCGACCCTTTAAAAATGACCCCTTAGCTTCCCCCACCCTCCCGATCCCCCCAAAGCATTTTAAAATTACCTGGTGGTCTAGTGGTGGTCCCGGGAGCGATCTCCCGTTCTCAGGCCGTCGGCTGCCACTCATAAAGATGGCGCCGATGGCCCTTTGCCCTTACCATATGACAGGGTATCCATGCCATTGGCCGGCCCCTGTCACATGGTAGGAGCACTGGCTGGCCGGCACCATCTTTAAAGATGGCTGGCTCCATCGTAAAGATGGCCGCCGCCATCTTTAAAGATGGTCGCCACCATCATAAAGATGGCCGCCACCATCTTTAAAGATGGTGCCGGCCATCCAGTGCTCCTACCATGTGGCAGGAGCCGGCCAATGGCACGGATACCCTGTCACATGGTAAGGGCAAAGGGCCATCGGCGCCATCTTTATGAGTGGCAGCCGACGGCCCGAGAACGGGAGATCACTCCCGGGACCACCACTAGACCACCAGGTAATTTTAAAATGTTTTGGGGGGCTCAGAAGGGTGGGGGAAGCTAAGGGGTCGTTTTTAAAGGGTCAGGTGTTTTGTTTTTTTTTATCGGGCCATCGGCACCATTCTTGAGTGGCAGCCAAAATGGCGCCGATGGCCCGAGAGCGGGAGATCGGTCCCTGCGCCCCCACTGGACCACCAGGTAATCGTAAAAAGTTTTGGGGGGGTTGGGGAGGGTGGGGGAAATTAAGGGGTCAATTTTAAAGGGTCGGGCCTCACTAAAAAAAAAAATAACGATGTGAATCGGAACTGATTCCGATTCACATCACCACCGATCAGATTTTTTACCCCCTAGCCGAACCCGATCGTTAAGACGATCGGGCACACGATTCACATCCCTAATGAGGACAGACAAATATCTGAACATGTATACCCTAGAGGAAAGGCAATATAGGGAAGATATAATAGAGATGTTTAAATACCTCCAGAGTTTCCATGCAGAGAAGGCTGGTCTCTTTGAAAAGAAAGGAGGCTCTAGGACAAAGGGTCATGGTATGAGTGTGAAAGGGGATAGACTCAGGAATAATCTAAGGAAATATTTCTTTACAAAGAGGTAGTGGATGCATGGAATACCCTCCCTGTGGAGGTTACCTTGCTAGAATTTACCTAGATAAGGACTGAATATAGCCGGATAAGCCATTTAGATCGATAACTATTACGTTATTTGTCTAAATGGCTTTTGAATATGGACCTTAATGTTACTAAAGCTACAGCCCTATTTGTTAACATTTAATTGTTGTGTGCTTTTCAGGCCGATTCAGTAAAGTCCGCGGGAGAGTGGGCGAACACCCACTCTCCCGGCGTGCGCGATACAGTATGCAAATTAGGTGGTGCGGTAGAAACAGGCAAAAGGAGGCACTAGGGACACTAGCGCGTCCCTAGCGCCTCCTTTTAGCCCGGAGCGGCGGCTGTTAGCGGGTTTGACAGCCGACGCTCAAATGAAACTAATGAAATGAATAAATGACATTTTTTTTTAAATTTCAAACCTAATCAAATGAATATGGGTCCTAACAAAATAAATGAACGAACCGAAACAATTTTTTTGGGTCTGCACATCCCTAACAGTGTAGCAGCAGCAGCAACAAGAGAGGTTCCTCCTAGCAACAACACAGCAAGGTGCTGGGGGCCAATACTCTGGGCACGGGTTCTCAGTAGCCGTGCTCTCAGTCTCCTGCTACTTGCATGAAAATTCTAGGAAACCCAATAAAGGGTTATAAATAGCATTACAATTGTAAGAAATGTTTTAGTAAAATAATTGACAGTGAATATGATCTTTAGAAACCTCTAGTAATGGTATTTTAAAACATGTTTAACATATTTGATCCTTGTGATTGTTCAAGCAGTTTCTTGAATATGGTGGGAATGCTGTCTATTTCCATTAAATCCTTAATTTGATGCATGTAAAACTTGAATGGAAACTGGATATATTGCATATCTCAGGAAAGAAGTACTTGTCTCTGTTAAACTTCTCATGTGGTTGCTGTGTGGGTTTGTTTTGGCTTTGTAAGATAAATCTCACATGTATAACTGCATCGTTTAGTGATAAATGTTTATATGCATAATTCAACAGAGACCTATTTTTCACATTATTGGAAGCAAAAAAAAAAGGAAGATGTTGTCACGCAGCTTTCTGAAATTAATAAAATCTTAAAGTGTGATGTGCTATGTGGTTTGCCTTCCAGCAGAATGATAGGTAGCATATCTGATTCTATTCTCAAGCTCCTCTTTAAGTGAACTAAAATTAATTTGACAAGAACATACTGGAAATAAGTCAGGCATTTTGCAACTGAAAGGGAAACAATCTCATTGTTCCTTGCTGTAAAGAAGGACATGCAAATAGTTCAAAGTCAAATTCAAATCAGATGAATTTCATCCTGGTTTGGCTATGTTGGAAAATTTGGATTTTTCCCAGATTTGCTGGGGAAAGCTGTCAGCCTCGGAAAATACAAATCAGATATGTGGAAACCTTAAGATGATCTGTTTATTTGAAGAAATGTTCTCTGGATTTTATTTACAGGAAGAGCAAGATCACAGGCAATAGATCACATTTATCTGTGTTTGAATAAAAAAATTGATTGGTTTACAACTAATAAACTGAAAGAGAATCCACTAAAAGCTGAGGGGAAGTGGGTTACAAAACTCTCACTTTCCTTTACTGTACCACAGTAAATTGTTGAAGGAACAAGGATCAAGGTGGAAATTCTTGATGTATATGTGGATTCTGATTTGGACTTTCAAAAACAAATTAGTAATGCTGTGTGATATTGCTTTAGTAATCTTAGAATGGTTCATAATCTGTGATCCTGCCTCACAAAGGAAAATCTTGTGTTAGTGAAGGCTTGCCTGGATTACTACAATTCATTGTATGCTGGGCTCAGAAATTTGTCCTTAAATCATCTACAGTTTATTCAAAATGCTAGAATGCTTTGTAATCTTAGGCAATTTGATCATATTTCTCTACCAACTTCATTGGTTACCAATAGTTTATAGAGTGCAATCTTTTTAAAGCTCTCTATAGCTCTTGTCCTTGTAATTTAACCATGCAGATTCCCCATTATTTTCCAAAGAGATAATTAAAATCCTCCCAAGAAATATTCCTCAGACTGCTCACAGTGAAAGATGCCTGGTTGATGGATGCCGAGTAAAAAGCTTTTTGTTATCTGGCTCCATTTCTATTGAATTCATAGCTCAAAGACATCCAGTCTATCGAAGACTATGTTAGTTTTTGTAAAACCTGTATGACCTAGCTATTTTTAGAGCATTTAATTAAATGTGTCAAAAAGAGTTGCCAACATTTTTATGCATTTTAATATTTCAATAATATGTTTTTATTTTAGTCTATGGTTTGTTGATATCTGGCTATGTTTCATCTTAACTTCTGCTTATATTTTTGTTGTATGTAATGTATGCACTCAAAGCCTAGTTGGAGGAGCAGTTTTCTTTCCTCAAGTCCTAACAGACCAGTCCATATCAGTGGGCTTTCTCCCTCCTACCAGTAGATGGAGGCAGAGTGCAAGACTCTTTCTCTGATGTCTCCTATATAGGCTGGCCCAGAAGGGAAGGAGTCAGTAGTTTGTTGCAAATGCTTGTCTTCTGACTTCCATGTAGCTCCTGATTGCAATCCTTAGTTATGGTTACCTTTTGCTCAACCCACAGTAGCTGCTGGAATTAGGAATGGCTACTAGAGGATTGCAATCAGTAGTGCATGTAGTGAAAGCTTTGCAACAAACTGTTGACTTACTATTGTTTCTATGTATAACCGACATGGCTTAGATTATATGCTTGCAGCACAGGATGGCTTATGCACTATTTTAAACAATTCAGAATATTTTGAGGGAAGATTAACAGTGCAGATGGGACACTCTCTTTTCCTGGTTCTCTAGGCCTTGATAGTTTTATTTTTTTTATGTTTCTGTGTCTCATGCCTTTGCTCATGCCTGTAACTCCGACCAAGGATGCCTTTCATTATCTCTCAGAATACCATTGTGCAAACCCAATATGCAGAGCCATGTGCTCCTAATCCAGAATCCCCTATACAAACCCGGTGGTAACAATAGTATGCTAAGGCAAAGACGGGTAAGGTCTGGTGAGCCCACCACTAGGATGGGCAGTGCTGGGCAACCTAAGACAGCCAGGTGCGGGCCATTCGGGATGAAGAATTAGTAGCGCTAATTCTTCAAGAGGGGAATGAAGATAACCTGGATTAAATAATTAAATAATGAAAATAGTGGAACAGTTTCGCACAGAGAAGGAATGTGTATTTGTTTTTAACAGGCTTTGCATGAGAGAAGCAAGCAGTTTGTGTGGAGCCAGCTCAAGGCCTAGCGTACCAAGATAACGGTACTTTTACATCATTAGTTTAGGTAAAAGGTTTAGTCCAAATATGGAAGTCATTCCAAAACAAAAATCAGACACTGTTAGCAAAATCTGTATATAAAAATGTAATGTGTAAGTTGAAAACTGAGCAGGCTTTGATGCGTCACTGTTAAGACGCTACAAGTCACTCCCAGGAAACGCTGTATCTTTCCTGAATTCTTCTTCTGCCTTTTACTTTGCTTTTCTATAATAAATAGTATTATTGAGAAATATAAAGACTGTGAGTGTTTTCTATAACAAACCAGCCTGCGCAGCGAAACCTCTGAGTGTCATAAGCCTCAGTTAGTAAATTGGGAACTTCTTGTGAGGTAAGAAAGGTAACAACTAGTAAAGTCCCTGCCCAGCTGTTAAGGCAGGTAATAATTAAATAGTCCCCGAGACAGCCGCCTCGGGACTATAAACACTCCCCTCTTTCTTTCCCCCCTTTTTTATTTTTCTACTGGAACAAATCTCTGATTGACCCTAAAGAAAAAACAAACCATATGGCCTGATTAACATCTGTTTAACAAGAGCAGCCTTTTGCTTGAGTCTGGACTCGCTCTTTCCTTCCCCCAGAAGGGTCTCTCCCTTGTTACATGTTGCTCTCTCCCTTCCTATTATGTCTCCTTTCTTTCTCTTATCATATCAATATCAACCTCCTTTCCCTTTTTATTGTAAATATAACACCAAAAATTCAAATAAAACAACATAGAACCAATTAGCCAAAACATTCCTTGTTATCATGGGTGGATTCTGGACTGGGCTATCAGGACTTGAGGAAAGAAAATTAGCAGGTAAGGCCTAATTGTATGTTCCTCTTTGTCCTGTCAGCCCAGTCCATACCAGTGGGATGTACCTCAGATTTATTCATCCCGGGTGGGAAATGCCCAGTGCTGCTTCTAGAACTCCTATAGTGAAACTTGTCTCCTTTTTCTCCTAAATGTCTATCCTTTAGTGCTTTGTGAATGTGTGTATTGAGGACCATCTGGCTACCCTGCAAATGCCCATTGGGACTATTTCTCTATGTTCCACCCAGGATGCTGCCTGTGCTCTTATGGAGTGTGCTCATAGACCCTCTTTTATGGGTCTATTTCTGAACACATATGCCAATACTATGGCCTCCTTGTTCCATCTAGCAATCAATGCCTTAGATGATATTTCTCCTCTCCTTTTACCTGCAAATAGAACAAACAACCTGTCTGACTTCATTCATTACCTCCAAGTAACTCAAGATAGCTCTGTGCACGTGCCAAAACCTTAACTCCTTTCTCTTCTCTACATACTCCACCATTCTAAACCTTGGCAGTGTGATCACCTGATTAAGGTAAAAGGCTGACACTATCTTGGGGAGAAATTAGAGCATTGGCCAGATAGTCACCTTTTCTTTTGAAATCCACAGATATGAGTTTTGAATGAAAGGGTCTGTAACTCCGAACTTCTTCTGGCCAAACAAACTATCGCCAACAGAGCTGTCTTCAATGTTAGGTCCTTTATCAAAATCCTTTTGAGAGGTTCAAATAGGACTCCTTCAGGACCAGCTTTAAGTCCCATGGTGACAACAATGACTTAAATGGTGGCCATTCATGCTTTGCGCCTCTTAAAAACTGGACCACATCAGAATGTACCACTATGTACCCACCTTTCAGTAAGCCTTTGTAGCAAAAAATTACTGTTACTTAGACCCTTAATGACTTCACTGCTAGGCCTGTCTCCTGTCCCCAGGGGTGGATTGGCCTATTGGGGGATCAGGCATGCCCTTGTGGGCTGGTCTACCTGCTTATGTGGTCTTCTACAGCTGCAAGATTCTCCTGACGCAGGAATAATTCTGAGGCGCAGCCTGTGCTATGATTTTTTGTGAACATTGCACCATGAAGAAAGCATGATTTTATACATTGTATTATGAAGAAAGCAAAGAAGTTACCAAGATTACTAAGCAGAGATAGTAACTTTCAAAGCAGCGCAGGGGTCACACATGTGCACGTGTCCATCATCCCATGCCCAAGGACAAAGCTATTTTATACATACACACATATAAGCATTCATGTTATAAAATAGCCTGAGAGCATGCACATGCACACTCAATTTTAAGTGGGTGCGCACCTGTGTGTGGAAAACCCACGTTTACCACGTAAGTGGGGATATTTTAAAAGGGACGCGTGCCGATGCCATTGCCACTAAAACCAGTTTGTTCCCAGTTTTCCCAATTAAAAGATAGGTCTTTCAAACCCCCCCCCCCCCTAGTTTAATAGCCTTCCTTTCCCCCTGTTATCCCCAACCTTTACAAACCCTGCTGATTTGCCTAGATTTTGTTTTGTTTTATCCCTTACACATCATCCATAGCAGAAGTACAGCGACACAGCAGGGGACCCCAGCACACACCAATGCATGTAAGTATTTACGTGCAAATTTCAGGCTAAAATCCTGGAACACCCAAACCCCACCCAGACAATGCCCATTCCCCACCCCTTTTGAAAACCTTTTCATTTGTGCACTTAGCAGGAGATACGTGGATGCCCGGGCAGCTCTTAATATCTGTTAGGCATCCGCGAGCCCGATATATTCACACATTCCCTATTTGATGTGTGTATTGGTCTTTAAAATTCACCTGTGTTTTGTTTCATTTTGAATATTTTACTGCATATATAAAAACACTAGAGATGTGAATCGTGTGATCGATCGTCTTAACGATCGATTTCGGCTGGGAGGGGGAGGGAATCGGATCGTCACAGTTTGGGTTTTTTAAATATCGTGTAAATCGTGTAAATCGAAAACCGGCACACTAAAACATCTCTAAAATCTACCCCGACCCTTTAAAATAAATCCCCCACCCTCCCGAACCCCCCCAAAATGCCTTAAATTACCTGGGGTCCAGAGGAAGGGTCCCGGTGTGATCTTTCACTCTCGGACCTCCGTGCGTTGTAGAAATGGCGCCGGCGCTACGTTTGACCTGTCATATGACTGGGCAAAGGTAGCGCCGGCGCCATTTTGTTTTTTTGTCCCCCGACGGCAGGAGCATAGGAGATCGCTCCCGGACCCCCAGGGACTTTTGGCCAGCTTGGGGGGGCCTCCTGACCCCCACAAGACTTGCCAAAAGTCCAGCGGGGGTCCGGAACAATCTCCTACCGTGAATCGTTTTTCCGTACGGAAAAACGGTTCGACTGCAGGAGGTCGTTCCGGACTCCCGCTGGACCCCCAGGGACTTTTGGCCAGCTTGGGGGGGCCTCCTGACCCCCACAAGACTTGCCAAAAGTCCAGCGGGGGTCCGGAACGACCTCCTGCAGTCGAATCATGTTGCCGTACTGCCGGCGCCATTTTGCGGTGCCATTTTGCGCAAAATGGCGCCGGCCGTACGGCAACACGATTCGACTGCAGGAGGTCGTTCCGGACCCCCGCTGGACTTTTGGCAAGTCTTGTGGGGGTCAGGAGGCCCCCCCCCAAGCTGGCCAAAAGTCCCTGGGGGTCCAGCGGGGGTCCGGAATGACCTCCTGCAGTCGAATCGTTTTTCCGTACGGAAAAACGATTAGCGGTAGGAGATCGTTCTGGACCCCCGCTGGACTTTTGGCAAGTCTTGTGGGGGTCAGGACGCCCCCCCCAAGCTGGCCAAAAGTCCCTGGGGGTCCGGGAGCGATCTCTTACGCTCCTGCCGTCGGGGGACAAAAAAACAAAATGGCGCCGGCGCTACCTTTGCCCTGTCATATGACAGGTCAAAGGTAGTGCCGGCACCATTTCTACAACGCACGGAGGTCCGAGAGTGAAAGATCACACCGGGACCCTTCCTCTGGACCCCAGGTAATTTAAGGCATTTTGGGGGGGTTCGGGAGGGTGGGGGATTTATTTTAAAGAGTCGGGGTGGGTTTTAGGGTTGTTTTAGTGTGCCGGTTTTGCCGCCCTCCCCCTTCCCCCGATTTATGATTTTTTGACGATAAATCAGGGGAATTGTTATTGTATCGCGGCTCTAACGATTTTTGACGATTTAACATATATCGGAAGATATTTTAAATCATCAAAAAACGATTCACATCCCGAAAAAACACTAGTATTAAAATCTATAGGCCTGATGATGAAAACATGTGGCGGCTCTAACACAGTAATAGGAGTAAATTGAAAATGATATGTGTTACTCCTTGCTGCTTTTCTGAAGGTCCTTTATTAAAATTATTTTGTTCTTGGTGCAACTTGATATAGTAACACACTTAATACAGTGGTGGCAAGATTTTCACAGTGTGAGATCTTTGAGCAATTTAATCTTTTTTGTTTTATTTTACATAATTTCTATGACATTCAAATGTATAGCAAAACACAACTAATGTTCTCTCTATTCACTATGAGGTCGATTTTCAAAAACGTGCGCGTGCGTCCATGTCTGCGCGGTTTCAGGCGTGCACACATAGACGCGCTGATTTTATAACATTCAAGCGTCACCATGCACGCATGTTATAAAATACGATTCCTGCACGCACATATGTGGCCGATTTTAATATCAGCGCACACATGTGCAGCTGGGTGTCATGTCACGAGTGCAGCGGGGGGATTTGAAAAAAAATATACGTGGCGATGCAAGTAGGCCTTTCCCAGTTTCCTCCCAGTTCACTCCAGTTAAGGAGTGGACTGGGAAGAAACATCCCTATCCCTGTAACTATCCTTCCTAGCTTTTCCCCTCTCCTCTCCTCTCCTCTCCTCTCTGACCCCTACCCCCTACCTAGCTAGCCAAAATTGTATTATTTTATAACTTACTGCTCCTTCTGAGCAAAAGTATCTTCTGCACGCCGGCCACTGTTCCGGTTGGCCCCCGCCTCGCCCTTCCCTACCCAGACCCCACCCCCGCCAGCCCCTTTTGGATGTCCCAGCACTTCTGTGCGTACCGAGAGATGCGCCCATGGCTGGGCCATTTCTAAAATGCGCTCGGCGGGTGCATGGCCCGGCCACGCACGTATCTCCCGGATTTTACCTGCACAGCCTTTTGAAAATTTGGCAAAATATCTCCATAAAATTAATCACATACTAAAAGATGTTATGAACAGAGAAAAAAATGTAGGAGTCAAATGATTTTACTCGTAACAATTTTGGGCCCTGGAAAGTGTTCTGGGGGTCTAGGAAGGTCCTAGGAAAGCCTTGTGTCATTCCCTAAGAAGCCCTGGAGAAGCCCTGGGTCAACCCCGAATAAACCTCAGGGAGGCCCCAGGGAAGCTTTGGATCAATCCCAAGGAGGTGTTGGGTCAGCCCTGGGAAACTCCAAACCAGCAGCGGAAGATTTGTTTCCCAGCTTTTTTCCAAAACAAAGGGGAAAACCAATGAAATCCCATTGGTGTTTCTTTCATTCCATTTTGAAAATGTTTGAAATAGATATGCATTGCTAACATTTACATGCATATTTTCAAAAATAAAAAATATGCACACAAATGTTTACCCAACCCCAGCTCTACTCCCGGGAATGACTCTTTCAAGTACATGTAAAAGTATGCATGCAATTGCTTCTGCAGGTATTTTTATGTGTTCAATTCAGGGTAATTCTCAAGAAACCCTTTTGTGTATGTCAATGCTTTTGAAAGTTACCTCCAGAAAGAGGGATACAATCTACCCATCTCCAGTCATCCAGAAGCACTCCAATCTCAAAAGACTGTTTGGACCGATGCTTCTATGAAACCTCTCTGAACGCCCTCAGTATTCTGGGATATATTCCATCTGGCCACATAACTCTGTCAACTTTCAGTTTTGCTAATTCCATGAAAACCTTCTCTTCCATAAATGATGTGTGTTTTACCCCATTATCCAGTGTACCCTTCTTATTCGTCAGTGATCCTTTTCCAGTCTCTTCTTTGGTGAACCCTGAGAAAAACTATTTTATTTAGTGTTTCATCTTTTCCCATGTCACCTACTACACCATTCTCTTTTTCTCCTCTGACCCTATTATTTCAATTTGCCCTTCCTCTTTTTAATGACAGACATGAAAAAGTCGTCACCTTAGTTATCTTTTCTTATGCTTTCACCTTTGCCACCCTGCCTGTCTTTCCATCACAGTAAGTTTTAAGAGCAGATTACAGATTTGCCTGGGATATTTAAATACAGAGGAATTTAGCCTAGAGGAGGTGGTTGGGGGTGGGGGTGGAGGGGAGGAGGAGTAGACTATATGACTTCTTAAAGTTTTTATCCTGTCCTATTATATTATGATTCTATAAAGCTAATGTGATATCCTAACATGGTTATTCCAGCGAGCATTTGATGCGGAATAAATGGCAGGGTTCCCACGAAAGCAAGTAGAATCTCTTGAAGGGCAGCACCTTTATCTTATTTTATTCTACTTTTAATTTTACTTTTAATTATCTTAACCATATCTGTAAGTTATAATTTTATACTCCTAGGTTTTATAATTCATATTTAGATGGCATTTTAGAAGTTTTTAATTAATTTACTGTCTTTTAGTGAATTTTATATTTATGAGAAATTGTAATTTTTCTTTTCTCTCTATGTTAATGTAATGTAGAAATTGTGAACCGTAGAGATGGACTTTGTCTAATCAACGGTATATAAAAACTGTTTAAATAAAATAAAATAAATAAATAACCAGTTGTGATCATGAGATGTCAAAATATTGCACTTCATTCTTTACAATCCTGTTTATTATCATAACTGAATTAATTTTCAAAGACGTTACAATTAACATATATGTATGTAAGTAGATTGTACTTGCATACATGCTGTTTTTAAAACATCAAAAGTACATGGGTATTTTTGGTTTTGCGCACACATTTATCTGCGTACAAAGGGATCGTCTAGGGACATTTTGGAGCAGGGCCAAGGGGAACGCTCATAAGTTGCTATTTTATAAGAGATTTAAACTTAAACATTAGGCAACTTATTTGCACAATTTTATACCTGTTAATTATCTAGGACAATTGATATCAGACTCATCTGTTGTTTGCTATTATTGGTAGGAAGTCTGGGTGAAATGGGGAGAGTTCAGGGTGAAGTACTAAGAGGGTCTCAATGACCTGGAAATGGACTGCATGAATTGGTGGATGTATCGACAAACTTGTGATTTCAATTTCACATGCATTTTTCTAAGTTATGTCTACTTCTGCATATAATTCGGGGTTTTATGTGAACAAGTTCTAATTTTTTTGCACATAAAATATACGTGTATGTTTATAAAATAGGTAGAAAATGGATGTGCTTTCAATGCACTGCTAATATTCGAGAGAAATGAAGCACATGCACGAATACAGGGAGGTAGACATATGTTTATTTTATAATCTGCATGGACCAGATATATGCAGGTTATAAAATGCTATAGTAGATCTTCACATGCCCATATATTTGTATATATGGGATTGCATGGGGTTGTTTTAAAGTTATCCTATAATTGCACATTTAACCATATTAGAATTTTAAAAAATGCAAGAGGTAATGAAGTGAAATAAACTTTATTATTTCAGCTGAAATATTCACACTGTCCAATTTTTGTGCTCATCAGACAGTTTGGTTGGATATAACAGCCAAAAAGGAGGGAAGTCACACAAAAGTCAAGGTCCTAGATTTCCAAAACACTAACCAGAAAAATGGCTACATACCTCGAGGAGGAGCTAGAAAGCTGGGAATAAATGGGTGAAGTTCAATGAGCTATAACAAAGGCAACAAACATTTCTGTAAAAAGAGTAAATAAAGGAAAGAGAAAAAGGAAACCAATCTGGCTCGCCGAGGTGGTAGCTGAGAAAATAAAGACAAAAAGATTGGCATTCAAAACTTACAAGGAACTCTAAAAAAGAAACACATGCAAGATGATCTGCTGAAACTGAAGGAACCAAGGAAGGAAATCAGAATGGCGAAAGCTCAAATGGAAGAAAAGATCACCAAAGAGGCTTTCAAGAGTACAGTTAAGAGTGATATAAGTACTAGGGTTGTGCACAATTTTTTTTTTCGGTTTGTTTTCATTTTCAGGTTCAGGGTGGACAATTTATGTCCACTCCCCGAACCCAGAAACATTTTTCATTTTGCCTTCAGAAACAGACCGAAAAAAACCCCCCAAAATGCCCCAACTCTTCAAATTTATTTAATTACAAACACCCCCCCCCTCCCACCATCCTGATCCCCCCCAAGACTTACTAAAAGCCATGGTGGGCCAGCGGGGTCCCGGGAGTAAATTCTCCCTCTCGGGCCGTCGGCTACCACTAATCAAAATGGCACCAGTGGTCCTTTGCCCTTACTATGTGACAGGGGCTACCGGTGCCATTGGTCGGCCCCTGTCACATGGAAGGAGCAATGGATGGCCCGCACCATTTTCTAAGATGGCACCGGCCATCCATTGCTCCTACCATGTGACAGGGGCTGACCAATGGCACTGGTAGCCCCTGTCACATGGTAAGGGCAAAGGGCCACCAGCGCCATTTTGATTCCTGGCAGGCCCGAAGGCCTGAGAGCAGAAGATTGCTCCTGGGATCCCCACTGGACTACCAGGGCTTTCAGTAAGTCTTGGGGGGGGGGGGGGGGGAATCGGGGTGGTGGTGAGGGGAGTTGTAATTAAGTAAATTTGAAGGGTTGGGTTGGGTTTGGGTTTTTAAAAAAATAAATGTGCTCCTCCTCCCCACACTAACCTGAAAATGAATTTTTCCCCGAATTTCGGGAAAACTCCGTTTCGGGACTTGGGTCTCCCGAACCAGGACAAATTAGGCAATTTTGGCCCAAGAGTCCACCTCCAGCACAACAAGATGCCATGATATGAAATTCCTAGGGAGAAGATTCTGGAACAATACATGTCAGGAAGTATTTCTTCATGGAATAGTTGATGATGTATGAAATGCCCTTCCAGAAGTAATGGTGAAGATAAAAATGGTAATAGAATTCAAAAAGGCATGGGAGAACCATAGAGGATCCCTGCTGACATTAATAGAAATAAAGAAATTTGGTAATTTTTCTATTACACCTATAGTTTACATTTAGGATTGAAGATGTCCTTCATGAAGTGGCAGTTGCTATTACCCTTAACAGTAGGCTTTTGGAATGTTTTGTATGGAGTGGCAGTTGCTATTACCCTTAATAGAAGGCTTGGGGTTGGCCTGCATGGAGCGGCAGTTGCTATAACTCTTAACAGAAGGCTTGGAGGTAGCATGCACAGATTGCCATTTGCTGCCACCCTTAACAGAAGAATTGGGCATGTCCTACATGGAGCAGAAGTTGCTATTACCCTCAACAGTAGGCTTGGGGTGGCCTATATGAAGTGGCAGTTGCTACTACCCTTAACAAATGGCTTGGGGATGGCCTGCATAGAGTGGCAATTGCTATTACCAACAGAAGGCTTGGAGGTGGCATGCATAGATTGGAATTTTCTACTACCAACAGAAGGCTTGGGGTGTCCTGCATAGAACAGCAGTTGCTATTACCCTCAACAGTAGGCTTGGGGTGGCCTGTACGAAGTAGAAGTTGCTACTACCTCTAACAAATGGCTTGGGGATGGCTTGCATATAGTGGCAATTGCTATTACCCTTAACAGAAGGCTTGGGGGTGGTCTGCACAGAGTGGCAACTGCTACTACCCTTAACAGAAGTCTTGGGGGTAGCTTGAATGGAGTGGCAGTTGCTACTATCCTAAATCAAAACTAAAATAAAAATTAATAAAAAAGTGCTGAGCAGACGGGACAGACCATATTGGTCTTTATCTGCTGTCATTCATTGTGTTATTATATTACTTTCATTTTAACTTTGTAAAGTACAGCTTGAAATGTGCAAGATGTATCAAGGTCAATTTTTCTTCATCTGTTCACATGAATATGTTTTTTTAAAAAGCTAAACTGCTAAATAGATTTAGATTTTTTATCATTTTATCTCTCTTGTACTTTAAATCTAAACTATTTGTGAAAATGATTACCTCCTGGTATATAGGTCAAGTGTCTTTTTTTCGAAAAAGGGAAGCTCCTTCCTAAATGACATGTATTACTCTATTTTATGGCCTTCAGTCCTGCCTAGTCCCCCTATTTGAGATCTATTACCAGTCTTTTGAAGAGCAGAAACTAGAATAAAAGATTTTTGGTACTGCCCCTAATTTCTCAGTCTTTTTTTTTTTTTGTCCCAATTCTATTCTGTGTGAACAAGGTGAGTTTGATTGAATTAGTAATTCTTTCAAGTAGTCTCCTGCATTAGACTTTTAAAACTGCAAGATAGGATTAAACTAGATATGCAGCTCTGCTCTCTTCTAAGATATTTAAAGTCCAGTCCTATACTGACAGCTGCCCTAGATAGTCACCAGTGATTGCTTCAGCAAACTGACTGTGAGAGCGTGACCTCGGCATTTCTGCTCCCACTTGTTTGGAATTAGAGTGGTACCAGTCACATCTAGATGCAGGAAAGAAGCATGTTAGCAAACTGAAAGTTTAAGAGTAAGCCAGTCTTTTGACTTGTTCCATTACTAAATGTTGAAACTGAAAAAATTGCCCTCAGTGTAAGCAATCAAAAGCACACGATGTATCACTTTATACAGGAGGAAAAACTTCAGATGCCTGATCTCAGCATTAACTGCCTGTAATCATGACATTTTGGGCACCAACATTAGTGAAAAACCCTCCTTAATGCAAGTGGTATATGTGATTATTTTTCAGCTTTTTTTAAAATCTTTTTTAGTGAACAGCATAATTCTTTAAAACCTTTGAAACAGGTGTTACAGCCTAATTTTAGCCCAATATTGACCAAATGTAATGTGCTGAAAGACTTAACTTGATTTAAATGTGTGCTTTTGATTGCTATACTGAGTGCAATTTTTTTCAATTTCTTATTTTTGTGCTGTGTTTTTCTTCATTGTTTCTTGAATCCATTACTAAATGTTCCATACTTTCAAAAACCATTGTGTCACTCTTGTTGGTTCTGCCTTTGTGAATCTACTTTTGTATTCCTAGCAACCACCAATAGATAGTCAATTAGTTTTGATTTCAGTTATTTAAAATCTTTTTTACAGGGAGTCTCAAGAACATTATAAGTAGGTCAAGTAAAAGTATTTTACCCATATCCCTCTGATAACAGTATTTAATTTTGTCTGTAAAAGGCCTAATTTTGGACAATACCTCAAGATTTGAATATCTATATCCAATCCCTGCTTTATGTAAAGTACTTGTAATAGTGTGATTGCTGTGTTAGGCTACTTGAATGCGCAGAAATAAAGGATGACAAACAAAAAATAATATAATGTGATACCTATCATTCGACTAAAAATATATTTCTTCACTAGCTTTTGGGAGTTTACTGGAGTTCCTCAGATCCAAAACTGAGAGATGACATTGTCAGAAAATACAAGTGAGTCATAAAATACTACTTTGCTATTTTACAATAATAATAATATTAACATTATTATTCAAACGTATCTATCTTTTCAAGATTCCAACAACTAATACCATGAAATTAATATGATAACATGGGAGATCAAAAAAGAAAAGTCATAACAAGATGCAAACAAAACAATAACATAACAAAAAATGTTGTACACTACTCGATATTTTAAATCAATAATATTTTGAAACAATTATGCAGCAGAGAATATCTTGAATATTTGAAATGAAGGACCATCATACCACACTGTGGATACTGAATTTTAATGCCATTCAGTGTTTTCACCACTTGAGGTCATATATAAGCATCAGTCCAAGACTGGAACATTTCTTTTTATATAATTTTTAAAGGCTTTTTTGAATGCTTATAAAAGATATACTTCCCTTAGAACAGGTTAAATGATCCCAAAATGATATGACTGATGTGTTTGAGAATCTCCGGCATCTAAGAAAACTCACACTGGATTTAAAGTGACTTATCAGTACCTATATGCTCCTTACAAGTAAAGAATGAATTGGGAGCCCCTGAGGCAGTTACATGAAACGTGATATCATTTCGGGCTCATTAAACCTGTTCTAAGGGAAGTATATCTTCTATAAGCATTCAAAAAAGCCTTAATAAATTGTATAAAAAGAGACTTTCCAATGTTGGACTGATGATTATATCTGACCTCAAGTGGTGAAAATACTGAATGACGTTAAAATTCAGTATCTGTGGGGTGGTATGATGATCCTTCATTTCAAATATTCAAGGGAGGCTCTGCTGCATAAATGTTTCTAAGTATTATTGATTTAAAATATTAAGGGGCAGATTTTCAAAAGCCTATACGCGTAAATCCATAGGATTTACCTGCGTAGGTGGGGTTATGTGTGATAGGCCTATTTTAGAAAGGCCCGGGGACGCGCGTAAAGCCCTGGGACGTGCATATGTCCTGGGGCTTCGAAAACAGGGAGAGGAGGGGGTGGGGCAGGGTCAGAGGCTCCCGGCACAGCGGCTGTACCGGGGGATCGCATGCCAGCAGGGTGCCGGCAGGCGCAATGTAGTACAAAGGTCCGGAGGGGGGGGGTCTAGATTAGGTAGGGGGCGGGAGGGTTAGGGGAAGGGGAAGGAAGGTTAGGTTAGGGGGTTGGGAACGGGGGAAGGCTGTGGCATTGGCACACTCAAGTTGCAAAATTGTGCACCCCCTTGCGCGCGCTAGTTTTGAAAATCTACCCCTAAGTGTAGTGTGCAATGTTTTTTGTTATATAAATACCATGGGCAACCAGGACAATCCATCCTTCCTCTCACTCACATCTTCCTTCATAAAATCATACATCAATATTATCACTTGACAAACCATTACAGACATGAAAGAAACAGAGAAACAGAGAAACGTGATAGCAGAAAAAGATCATATGGCTTATCTTTTTCTGTTCTGCCAATCCACACACTCATCTCTTTCCCTTTCCTTTATTCCCCTTCTCAATCACGTCCCTCTTCTTTCCTCTCCTCACTCTCTAACCTCCTTCCCTTACCCTCACTGACAAGCCCCTTGCTTCCTTCTCTCACTCACTTCCCATTCCCTTCCCTCTCTTCCCTTCTCACTCACCCCCTTTCTTCCCCTTTCACTTATGCACTACCTCCCCTTCCCTTTCTCTCAAACCTTCCCTTCTATTTGCACTCACCCCTTCCCTTCCTTTTCACACCTCCTCACTCACAACCCACTCACTTCCTTCTCATTTACTAACCCCATTCCTTTCCTTCTCTTCTCTCTCAACCCTTGCCTTCCCTTTTCGCTTATGCACCCCTCCCCTCCCCCTTTCCTCTCACTCAACCCCTTTCCTTTCTCTTCCATCTCACTTTCCACTCACTCCTTCCCTCTCACTTGCATCTTCTCTCTTCCTTTCCCCTCATTTGCAACCCTCCCTCCCTTTCACTCACTCCCTTACTCCCACTCCCCCTTTCACTTCACCCTTCTTCTTCTCCTCTTCCCTTCCCACTGAGAAAGGAGAGAAGTAGAGGAAAGGAGAAGGAAGGGCAGATGAGCTGAGGGGGAGGTGCTCTTTTTCTTTCACACTGCTTCCCCTTCTCCCTCACTTTCACTGCCTTGCTACTGCCGATGCCTCTCATAGCTCTTCCTGCGTGTGGGGGATGGCACCTCCTATGGCATATCACTGAACATGCTGCTGCAGTTTCTTTTATACTTTGTGGAGAATGGGAACGCTGCAGGCACATTATTGAAGCTGCACTGGAGACAACGTTGATATTGGGCTTGAGTTCAGGTTGAGGTTGCTATGGCAGGAGTATTTTGGGGACCACTTTTTCCACCCCAAAGGTTTGCTGCCTGAGGTGGCCACATTTCCCTGTCTAATAGAAAAACTGCCCCGGGATCTGGGAAGAGGAACGAATGTGGCTCCTCAGAGACTTATGCAGTTCCTTCATTTTCCAGGCTCTGGACGTGTAAGAGAGCAGTGACAGCTGGCCACAGTGGTAGCAGTTAGACTGGTTGTAGTCGGTTACACAGTGTCAGCCTAGACACAGGTAACAAATATTCTATCATCAATGATGGAAATCATTTTTTCTACATACCCAGTTTTTGAAGCCACTGATGATAGGCTTTTTAGAGCTGGACATTTTCTGTGAAGAATCTTTTTTCTTTAGCACTAAAAAGTGCTGTTTGGGGGCTGCAGAGGCAGCGAGGCATCAACATAGTTTTATAAAGTTAAGCAAAAACTGAAGATAATACAGGTATTTAGTAAAGAAAAGCAGATAGGATATATATTTGAGCTGAAGTTCAGAGGCTAAAAAGACTGAGGGGCTTTTGAGGCAAACCCCACATGAGAACTCCCATGCATGCTCAGTAAAGCACAAGCTCTTAGAGATATGAGAGAAGGGTCCATGTCTGTTCTGCTGGTTACGTCTCCCACGTGTCATGGCTAATTCAACCTTGCTTGTAGACAGAGAAACCATATTAGGTTTCATTGTGTATTTTCTTTTGAAACGGCACCCTGAATAGGTCACCAATTAAAAACCTGTAACTAAATAAATGCATTTATAATGGAGCCTTTAGGCATGCTAACATTTTGTCTGCTTTTGTTGTGAACCTGCCCGCGACGAGCACGGGCAGTCTCCCTGCCTTCGCAGCCAGTCGGGCCGCTGACTCGCCTCTCTGCTTCTCAGCTGTTTTCAGTGTGGCAGGACCGTCACCAACGCCGTCCTCCGTGGCACGGAGGACGGCGTTCCTCTTCGGCCCTGTGCGGCAGGGCCGAGTCCCGGGAGCCTCTCCATGCGGCTGGGGCTGCCGCTGCCACTCCTGCTTCTGTCTTCGCGCTGCCGGAGTCCTTAGACGGCAGGGAGGCCATCCTTGCTTTGCTTGCAGTCTGCCTTGTTCCTCTTCGGGTCCTTGGAGGCAAGGAAGCCGTCCTTGCTGCTGCCGGGTTCTTCAGCCGACAAGGAAGCCGTCCTTGCTGCTGCCGGGTTCTTCAGCCGACAAGGAAGCCGTCCCTGCCGGTGTCTGCATCTAGCCTGTGCTGCTCCTTGCTTTCTTCATGGCTGGAGCTGCTTCCGCAGCCTGTCTTGTCTCATCCTGGGCCCTCCACGTGGCTAGGATGCCACTATCATATCTGCTCCTCTCCAGCTCTCCTTAGGCGTGGGCACGCGCCTCTCCTCTTCTTTTAAAGGGCCAGCCAGGTGTGGCCCCCTGATAGCTCCTCCCCGGGCATAGCCCTCTTCAGCCCTACAAAAGGGCCCAGCATCATTCAAGCTTGGCCTTCGCAAGGAGTTAGACATTCCTGGGATCTTCCTGTCCTTCACTCCAGGATTCTCGCTGTTCTATCGCTTCTTCAAGGTCCTGTGTTTCCTGTTCTTTTTTGGAGCTCCATATCTCGTCCTGAAGTCCGTGATCCATTCCTGATGTCCTTGATCCTCTCCAGATGCCTGTCCTCCACTCCTGATGTCTGTCTTCCAGTTCCTGATGTCCGTGATCCAGTCCAGATGTTTGTCCTCTGTTCCTGATGTCCGTGATCCGTTCCTGATGTCCTGAACCCAAGGTTCCTCATCACCATGTTTCCTGGCATGCCATGTCGTGGTCCGCGACCAGCCCCATGGGCGGGCTGAGTAGGGCGCTTCATGGTACAATGCCTTCTTCACTACCGCAGTATAAGCCTGAAGGGTAATCCTTGCTTGAAGCCAAGTCCTGTCTTGGTCCTGTGTCCTGAATCCTTGCTTGAAGTCCTGTCTTGGCCCTGTGTCCTGAACCTTGCTGGCCCTCGGAGTCCCTTGTGTCTGCTCCGTCCATGCCAAAGAGTCTGCCAGAACCTGTGCCATCCCAGTGTGGTCCGCGACCAGCCATTGGTGGCTGTGTAGGGTGCGCCCCGGTGCAGGCCTCTTCAGTTTCTGAGACATGCTCTTCTCAGTTATTCCACTATTTCGTCTAGAGTCTACGTCGGTCCCAGCTTGGTCCACGACCAGCCCCGCAGGTGAGCTGTGTAGGGCATGCTATGTCACAGTCTCAACCCAGTTCTCACTCCTGACTCCTTGTCTTCAGAACCTCGCTCCTGACTCCTTGTCTTCAGAACCTCGCTGCTGTCCCCTTGTCTTCAGAACCTCGCTCCTGAGTCTTCGTCCAAGTACCTACGTCTTCACCTGAGTCTTCGTCTGAATCTTCACGTTCCAGTCTTCATTTGCCCCTGGCCTTCGTCCGGCCTGCTGCTTCTTGCCGGTACCCAGCGGTAGGTCCGAAAGGGCTTGGAACGGTCGGAGGACTGTTCATAAGACCAGCATTGCATTGTTGGATTTCCCAAAGCATGCAGGTCCGGTGAAGGGTCAGTTCCTTCAGTCATCCTTGTCTTCACTCCAGCCTTGTTCCTGCTCTGTATTCCATTGCCTGTCTTCACTTCAGCCTCGCTCCTGTCTAGCCCATGCTCGGGCATGCTTTGCCTGCCTTGGCGCCTCTTTGGAGTTCCTCTGGGGTTGAGCCGTGGCCCAAGGACACATAATCCCCTGGAAAGTGGAACCGCTCTCCTAGCACTTCCGTAAGAGCTTTCGTGCACTAATGGACCTGAACTTTAGAATTATAGAAGGTTCCTGTAGATTATTTGTTAATAGAGATGTGTAAAACTAGCTGGGAAAAGTTTGTAGATGATTCAGTGAAACTACACAAATTGTACAGGTTTGCTGAATTGCTTCAACCTTTTTTTTTGCTGAAATCCACGGTGGATTCCAGTGAACCTCCTGATCCACTGCAGAGTTCTTATTGGTTCACTGAAATTCACAGTGAACCCAATAGAAACTGATTCTAGATCATTGAATTGGCAATAAATTACAGCAGATTCAGTTCTGAGTTTGGGAGTTCTGTATGCATGTCACTAGATGAGGTTGTTGTTACTGTGGAAGATTTATGCTAAATCTCAGCTAGACAAAAACAAGACCTGGGATGACAAAAGTCAAACCCCCTCTCCAAATGAATAGCAAAGCTTACTGAGTTCACAGAAATATATGTAAGTTATCTATTTTACACAGCGCAGTCCTCATTTACTTTCTCCGCTTAATGAACTTGAAACCTTTAGAGAAGCAGTTTAAAAATGAACAAATGAAGTCTTTAATGATCTTAGAATACACTATAAAATGAATGGAAACTGGCTGAGATTTGTGAGGGAAGTTAAACGAGGACTATGTTGTAATATAGTCGTAAAGTGTGCAGCTCATTTCTGTCAAAAAAGCTAATTTAAGCAATATACAACTGTTGAAGTGATGTGAATTAGATATAAGAAAATAAATTCTCTGAGTGTAAATACTTCTCCATCTTGTTGTCTTGGAAACCGTTTCCCATATGGTTACTCATCACCTTGTGCTGAACTTATTTATGCTATTGCAATCCCCAGAACAGTAGCAAACCTGATATCACATCTGTATTTTGAAATTATTTATGACATTATAATCTCCTGCATAGGAACAGCCTGGGATAACATTGCAAATCTCAGCAACACTAAGATATCCAAATGTATTCTTTTATCATTCACTCATTTTTATGAGGTCAATAATCAAAGCCTTTCTGAGTAACTTTTCAAGTTCAAGCACAAAAATCAGGTTTGGAAATGTTATCCATGCCAAGTGTGTAAATTTTGTTTGCAGACATTTTTGGGTGCATAAAAATAATCTGGATAAAAAGGAGTGTCAATGGAAGTTTTCTGGGGCAGCGCTAAGCTTTGGTCAGTGAACGCACATATTGAGCGTGCTCCATCTATAAAGGTATGAGCACAAGTCTGGTAATAAAAATAATGGTCTTTTAACTATACCTAAATACTTTTTACGAGTATATTCAGCCACAGACCTGTCCCATTGTATATCCAGAGAACGTCATGTGCATAATTTTCACCAGATATATTTGCTGCTTGCCAGTTTATTGAATTTTAAACTCTCAGGGGGCATATTCTGTAGGGCAGTAAGTGGACACGTTATCCAGCTAACATCCCACCAAATATACTTGTTTAAAGTTATTTGACTACATATAGCTGGATAACTTTTACCCTAACCAGTCATTTGAATACAGTCAGTTAGACTTAGTTATCTTACCTTTTGTGGCTGGATAACAAGCTACTTAACCAGATGTCTTCAAAGATATCTGGGTAAGTAGCACTTATGTTTAAAAAGAAAAAAACAGTTCTGGCCTGATTCCCACATCCCATCACATCTTAACCCCACTGTCAGGAACCCACCCCATGAAATAATTATTATGCAGACATATTATTGCTGGCGGACCTGGCCCTTCAGCTCTCCCCCTCCCTGCCCACTAAAGATAAAACAAAATTGCACCTTCTCCCTCCCTCTAAACACCTCTCCCCTAGGCCAGCACAGTATCCCAGAAGCCCACTCACCCACTCATCTGGTATCTGCAATGTTGCCTCCTTTTTTATGCTGGGATAGCTGTGCAATGTGCTGCTTCCAGCGTTACTCTGGTAATAACGCTGGAAGCATACAGTTATACTGATAGAGTGCACTTCCAGTGTTATTACCTGAGTAATAACTCTGAAGTAGGTCTACAGTTATCCAGCTAACTTAAGCCTGCTAGAATTGAAAATTGCCTAAGTTAGCCAGATAATATTACTCCTCCGTGGTTTGACTCTTTTTTATCTGGCTAGATTTTAGCCAGATAATGACTTATTTGGCTAAAATATATCCAGATAATATGTTGAATATAAAAAACCTTTCTATTTAAGAACATAAGAACATGCCATACTGGGTCAGACCAAGGGTCCACCAAGCCCAGCATCCTGTTTCCAACAGTGGCCAATCCAAGCCATAAGAACCTATTCCATGCTACTGTTGCTAGTAATAGTAGTGGCTATTTTCTAAGTCAACTTAATTAATATCAGGTAACGGACTTCTCCTCTAAGAACTTATCCAATCCGTTTTTAAACACAGCTACACTAACTGCACTAACCACATCCTCTGGCAACAAATTCCAGAGTTTGTGTGTTAAGTGAAAAAGAGCTTTCTCTGCTTAGTTTTAAATGTGCCACATGCTAACTTCATGGAGTGCCCCCTAGTCTTCCTATTATCGAAAGAGTAAATAACCGATTTACATTTACCCGTTCTAGACCTCTCATGATTTTAAACACCTCTATCATATCCCCCCTCAGCTGTCTCTTCTCCAAGCTGAAAAGTCCTAACCTCTTTATTCTTTCCTCATAGGCGAGCTGTTCTATTCCCGTTTTCATTTTGATAACTTTAAGTTATCCATCTAAATTACTTTTGAATATTGACCTTGGATATTAGACAAGTACTTTAGATTGATGAAAATAAAATGACATGAACCAACATTACAAATATGGCTGCAGTGTGGCCTTCCTACCTGCAGGGGACCTCAGTGGCCTATAGTCTGAGCTGCACAGGCTTATGCCTTGCAGGTTCTCTAAACAGGTCAGCCATATCCTTAAAAGCCTGCCTTATGCTCACCACCATTGCCTCTGCTTGTAGTCTCCTTCCTCCTTTTTCTGGCCCTCCATGGTTCCTGTCTTGGATTTTGGCCGTCTCTTTTAGAAGCCCTTTTTGCTCTGTGTATACTAGTTCCTGTCTTGGTTGTTTGTGGCCTTAGTTGTGGCCTTCTGGTTTTCTTTCATTTGTCTTATCTCTCCTTGTCTTGACTTGTTTGTTTGTATTGTTTATCTGTCTCTTGTGGATACCTTGTTCTAAGTGTGTGACCCTGCAATTAGTCGTGCTCTTGCGGGTGCTCTTAAATCTCTGCTCTTGGACCATCCAAGTCCTGATGGCCACCATAAACCAAGGCTCAACCCGAGGGGGACGTGACTGATACAGGTGAAGACTCCAGCCTGTCTTATCCCTAAATCCAGACCTTCCAGCCACTCCTATCCTCGAAACAGCATGCAGGTAAGACTGAAACTAAGACAGGGCATTGAACATACAGACCTGGACAAGACAGGATATGGAACATACAGGCTGAAGGCTGCGATATTGAAAGGCCCTGACAGGCAAGACAAGGAGCGGCCTAGATAGGCCACAGAGCAAGTTAAGGCCTGGACAGGCCAGTGGTCAGGGGTAAGCCTAGATAGGCCACAATGCAAAACAGAGAGCAGAAGTCCCTAGGCCTCAAGGCAAGGAGCAGGGAGGCCCTTAGGCCACAAGTCATGGCTAGGAGAGAGAAGGCCCAGAGGCCATAGGGCAAGGCAAGGATAGGCCTGGGTAGGCTGTAAGGCAACTGCCTAGGGTAAGGAGCCAAGGGAGACGATGCAAAATCATCTTGGGTTTCGTAAGGCAGGATTATGTAGGACTGGAATCTGGGTATGGTGCAGGCAGAGAGGATGAGCTGACAGGGACGGCATGAGATGGATCTTTGAGAAGACTTTTGCTGGTAAGGAGGCATCACTGTCATGGCACAATAAGACTTTGTAGCAAGTGAAATCATAACACAAATGCCATTTAGACAGATAAAGTAATAGTTATCCATCAAAATGGCTTGGTCAGCTATATTCAGTCATTATCCGGCTAAATTCTAGCCAAGTAACTAGAATTTAGCTGGATAAAAAATGGGCATTTTGTGGGTGTTCTAGTCAGGAGTTGAGCAGGTCTACAGTTATCTGGCCTTGTGTGGCCAGATAAAATGCTACTTAATCATATATCTTTAAAAGATAGCCAGCTAAGAAGTGCTGTCAAACTTTAAAATAACATATTCAGATTAGAGGGTGGCCAATTCCCCCCCCCCAAAAAAAAAAAAAAAGCATGATGATAAAGCCTTGCCAGGCCATAGTCTCTTACTTCCACTCACCCCCCTCTCCCCAAATCTATTAAAAACTGAAGTGCTCAACATGCAGTCCCTGGTCTCAATCAGTAAACATGCCATTCAGCTGCCTTCCTGCTTCCCCCCCCCCCCCCACTTATAGCAAAAATCATGGTGCCTGTCACCCTTACCCCCAACCCTCCCCATCCCAGCCAATACCTTTTTTTATCTGTGCCAAGAGTGAGGGACCCTCTGCTTCACTCCCAGTGCTGCTCTGACAGTGGCAGGATTAATACATGAGTGATACCATAGGGAGTGGTGGTAAAGGAGTGATTCAGAGGAGTGGGGTGGGGCTTCAGAAGCAATGTTGTGGGAAGTAGTGGTACAGAAGTGACACCGCAGGGTGTGGTGGTACAGAAGCAATGCCATAGGGATTTCTATAGGTTTTTATGGCTATGGGGGACCTCTCAGCTTGTCTAGTGACAGCCTTTTTCATCATCTTTTACAAAACGTCTTGAATGCTAACCTCCCTCTTCCCTCCTTCTGTCTTGTTCAGTTTGCTGTATTTTGCATATCTATTTTTAATTAAAGCTTTGGCCTGAGATAATAGACCTTTGTGGAAGCAAATGCCATGGTGTCAGTCTGCATCAAATCAATAGCTGCAGAAAATGGGTAAAGCACTTCCTCATCAGGGATAGGAGAATCCTAACATTTCTGAACAAAGCGCTGACCCCAGATTGGAAGGCAGCAGGGTATCTATTATCTCCTACAGTTGCATCCATTCAAGAGTCTGCAGAAAAGCATTCGGAACTCCAGAGGCAACTCTAAAGGATACTTCTGTGCAATAGCCTCTGTGTTCCTGTAATGAGCAGGACAGGAGAAATGGGAGAAACTTTTATTGTTGTCAAAATGCAGATCCTGTAGTCAGAGTATCGATTAAAAGATCAGAAAATAATCAACTGTGCCAGCTCGATGGCTCATATGGAAGGTCCCTGGTGCTTGATTGAAGCCCAAAGTCTTTCAAATGAATTGATAAAACACTACCTACAACACAGTAGCACTTACTGAAATTAAGTGTAACTTTAGAATTGTTTTTCTTTTTTCTTTTATAAGCTCTTTTAATGTTTTATAACAATTTAGAAAGTGTATGCCACAGGAATTATATAGAGGCATGTTTCCCATTATAATTTTAAAATATATGTGCAAAAGTCAGGCATCTCTGAATTAAAGATCCCCAAACACTATAATCCAACAGCCTTTTATATTGTTATATTACAAAATGGCATGATGTACGGCTTTCCTACATGGAGAGCACCAAAGGGAACAGGCTCCACTGGAAACAGATTTAGTGATAAAGCTTTATAACACAACAAACCAGGAAGAAAATATCACATAGTGAATCCATTTATCATTTAAGTAGGGTATATCCCATAAGGCGGAGCACCAATTGTGCAGCAGAACAAATATAACAAAAACATGCATACTCATGTAGAGCTGGTTAGGTCCCACTATAGTTTTAAATACAAGAATATTCCAGCAATGAGAGTGCCCAAGAGCATGTAGTGGCTAATGAGTGATAGCTACAGACCTTCATTAAAAAGGCTGGGACTTTGAGAAAATCTTTATAAATGTCTGCACAGACATTAGAAACATAGAAATGACGGCAGAAAAAGAACACTCGGCCTATCCAGTCTGCCCAGCAAGCTCCCACACTTATTACCCCAAATGTATCTGTTTCACCAACCACAAATTTCAGGGCCCTTGTTGGTAACTGATTCAAGTTTCCTGCCATCCCCTGCCATTGATACAGAGAGTAATGTTGGAGTTGCATCGAAGGTGATCATAAGGCTTAATGGTTAAGGGTAGTAACTGCTGCATCAAGCAAGTTATCCCGATGTTTGTTTACGCAGATTGCACAGATCATTCTGTCCACGTTCTCATTAATATATTTGGTCATAGCCTCCGTTTCAGGAGCAGAAAGTGGGTATACTCTGCTTCTGTGTAGAATCTGTCTGGTGACCAATTCTATGGAACAATTGTAGGAGCGATGAGCCAGCAGGAACTCCACCTGCTATTTGCTGAAAACATCAGCGAACTTGATGTATTATGGTGGCAGACCCAGAAACTCTGAGGAAATTGTCTGTGCCTCAGGCACCACAGGCGAGACTTGGGCTAGGCATTGCTCATGACAGCTAGGGCTCCATCTAGCGATTTGCTACATGGTCCAATCAATGTGTGGCTGATGTAGCTTGAACCATGGCAGGCCCAAGATAATTGCATTGATAACCTTGGACAACACATAGAGGCTGATTTGCTCTCCATTTAGTACCCCCGTTTGCATGGTCATTGGTATTGTGGCTCTCCTAACAAATCCCAGCCAGAGGTTTCCATAAACAGAGGAGATCAAGAGTGGGGTGTCCAAGGGAACCATCGGTATGTGGTAGTGTTAGACCAGAGCCTCATGGAAAAAACTGCCCCCAGCACCAATATACATAAAGTCAAGAGCATAAAGAAGATCCCCAAGAGATAAGTGTACTGGGACTAGCAGGTGTGGAGAGGTACAAGGTTGACTTAAGGTGGCCTCTCCCACCAGGCTTAGGTCCTTGAGTTTCCCTGTTTATTAGGGCAGTAACTTGAGATTTGCCCAGATGCAGAATAATATAAACACAGGTTCAGGTTACGGCACCTCTGTTTCTTTTCAGCTGACAGCTTGAAGCCATGCACCTGCATGGCTTCCACTGATACAGGTCCCAGCTATAGAGGAGAGCAGAAGGTTAAAGGATGCTAGAAATTTAGAGTGAGGTGAACAATGTGGCAAGAAAAGCTTCTTTCCTTCGCCTGTTCTTGAAACCTCAGGTCTAGCAGTATGGCTAGACTAATCAGGCCTTCCAAGATGTCAGGCAGGTCCCAGGCAGCTAGCTTGTCTTTATTGCACTCCAAGAGTCTTTGACAGAAAATCACAATCAGGTTGTCACTGTCCCATTGATGTTCAGAGGCCATGGTGTGGAAGTGCACAGTGTATTCTTCAACAGATTGGGAGCCTTGCTTAATCTGTAGTTCAGATGCTTTGGAAGCCCTGCTACCAAGCTCATCAAATATTTGCTTGAATTCTTGCAGAAGCGTGCCAGGTTTCCCAAGAGTGGCACATCCGTTTCCCAAAGGAGTGAGGCCCAAGCCAGTTTAGTACCACCCAACAATGACAGAATATGTTACTTTGACTCAGTCTGTCAAAAACAAGGATGCCTGCAATTCAAATTGCATCGAACATTGGTTGAGGAAGCCTCTATATTAAAATGAATCTCCATCATACCTTGGAGGTGAAGGCAAGTGGCACATGGGAGTAGCAGACTGCAAGATGGGTGCCGTAGCTGAAACCAGAGCAGGCAGAGCTGCAATGCCTTGAAGATATCTGGCAATAGTATTAAGCTGATCCTGCTGGAGCTGTGTACTAAGCCAGCAAATGTGGAGGCCAGAGTTAAGTCTGCCAAGCTCTTGGCCTCAGCAAAATGTGAAGGGTGGCAGGTGTGTGAATCATTTGTGTTGTGGCGTAGTTGATGCAGCTTCAATGGTGACCCCTTGAGACCTATGCTGGCAGCTGGTGAATGCGCCCTGTGGCGGCACAGTCTGGAGCTTCACCTTTACCAGCCACCTCCCCCCCACCAGTTGAGGCCTTGGATTCTGGTGACTGACAGGACTTATTCAGGTCCCTAGGGTGGTGAAAATAACTAAAGTCTAAAATCATACCAGGGTCAGGGCAGGCCGCAGATGAATGGATTCAGAGACTGGCCAAGGTTAGGGCAGGCAGCTAGCAAAAATGGTCAGGTATGGGCAAGGCATCAGATCCAGGCAGCAGGCAATTGTGGTCAGGACCAGACAAGCGGTCAGGTCCAGATGGCAAGCAATCTTGGTAAGATCCAAGCAAGAGGTGAACATCTAGAGAGCAGGCCAAGAGTGGACGAAGGCACACTGAAGACACTGTACAAGGTAAATAGGATAAGGCAAGGCTGGACAAGGTGAGCTGATTGAGGCAACCTGGCCAACAGACAATTCTCTGTCAAACTAGGCAACTCAGAATCTACCCACTTTTCCCTCTCCCAAGGAGTCCCCCAAGGCTCCTCCCTCTCCTCCACCCTATTCAATATTTACCTCCTGCCCTTATGCCATCTTCTATCTGAACTCGGCCTCAAATTCTACATCTACGCAGATGATGTACAAATCATTATACCAATTCAAGAATCCATATCCACAACACTAAAATTCTGGGAGAAATGCCTCACATCCATCAATTCCCTTCTCACTAACCTTCACCTTGCCCTCAATTCCACAAAGAACAAACTGCTCCTTATCCACAGCCACCAAACACTCAAGCTCTCCCCAGCCAATGATCCAGTTCCGAGCACCCTCACCTCACAGCTTCCAGTACGAAACCTGGGTGTTCTAATTGATCAACACCTAAACCTAAAAAGACACATCAATTCCGTCCTAAAAGAAGGCTTTTACAAGCTCAATGTCATAAAAAAAACTCATATCCTTACTCCACACTCATGACCTCCGAACAGTCATACAAGCAACCCTCTCATCCAAACTAGACTACTGCAATTCTTTGTATTTAGCCCTTCCCTATTCCACGATCAAACCTCTCCAAATGCTGCAGAATGCCACTGCCAGAACCATCATGAATGCACACAAATCCGACCACATAAACCCCATCCTCAAAGAGCTCCACTGGCTCCCTATACCATCTCGCATCCTATTTAAGACCCTCACCATAATGCACAAATCCATATACAAAAACAACTCCACATGGCTTAATGAACCTTTCCGACCCACACACTCCTTCATATCCCATCCCTCAAGAATGCTCGCCTCACCTCAACAAGGGATCGCACCCTATCTATTGCTGGCCCCACTCGTTGGAATGCCCTACCTACAAACCTCCGCCTAGAGCCCAGTCCCTTTAAATTCAAGAAAATGCTAAAGACCTGGCTCTTCCATCAGGCATATCCAGACTAGATCTATGTACCTTTACACCTCAGCTTCCTCGCCTTACCTTTAACCCCATGCCTCTCCTAGTTAGTACATTAATATGCCGTTCTAAGTTAGTAAGTTAATTTAACTATCCTTTTTATCAGGCTCTCCAGTATAGCCGCCTCCTACGGCAGCACCTTGCTGCAATATGTTCCTTATTTTGTCTCCCTCCCCCCTCCCTGTTCATTGTATTTTCCATCTATTGTTTGATGTAAACTGATATGATGTGCTTACTAATGTCGGTATAGAAAAGCTGTTAAATAAATAAATAAACAAATAACTAAATAAATAAATAAATCCCATGCTCCTACCATGTGACAGGGGCCGACCAATGGTACCGGTTGCCCCTGTGACATAGCTTTGCCCTTACAATGTCACAGGGGCTATCGGCGCCATTTGGAATATCGGCAGCCGACAGACCGAGTGCAGGATATCACTCCAGGACCCTCGCTGGATCACCAGGGACGTTTGGCAAGTCTTGTGGGGGGGGGGGGGGGGGAGTGTCAGAAGGGTGGGGGTTTATTCGTTAGTGAAACGTTGTATTCTTGGGGGTTCACCATACGTTTCATGACCCCCACAAATACAACGAATATGGCATATACATTGCGAATTGCCAATACATTGCAAATGAATGCACACCCCTAGAAGATAGTGTGGCAGGAGCTAAAGGAAGGAGAGACGAATGGCTAGTAGAGAATTCACAATTAATCTTGTCAGTCTTTTCATGTAGGAAGTCAACCATAGTCTAACCAGACAATGAAGGGGGGATGACAGGCAAAGACAATTTGAGGAAGGAGGTGAGTGTATTAAAAAGCAGGAGTTAAAGGAAAGGGTGTTTGTCAGATGGACAGAATAATCATGCATGGCAAGTTCAATGGCAGACATAAGAACATAAGGCTTGCACAACTGGGTCACAGCAAAAGTCCATCAAGCCCAGTATCTTTTTCCAGCAGTGGCCAATCCAGGTCACAAGTACCTGGCAGGATCCTAAAGGATAAATACTGTAGATACCATGCTGCCTATCCCAGGGATAAGCAGTGGATTGTCCCCAAATCTACTTTAATAATTGTTTATGGACTTTTCCTCCAGAAACATGTCCAAACCCTTTTAAATGCATCTACACTAATAGCTCAGTGAATTCCAGAGCTTAATTATTTGTTGAGTTAAAAAGAAAAGGTGAGTATAAATGTGAAATGTATGAAGTGAGCAACTGAAAAGGTATTCTCACAATTTTTATTTCTTCTCTTAGTGAAACTGGTTCCCATCAAGGTAAGATATCATTCCTAAATTAAGGCCATAGTTGGATTGTGAGGATCATAAAGTTTACCCTTTTGATAGGCACTGTTCTGTTCTGTTTGAAATGAGTCTTCCTTCAGTATATACAAAAGTATCTAAAAACCATGATATTGCATTTTAAGCTATCAGAACATTTACAAGCTGATACTAGACAGTTCAACACACGAAGTCATTGGTTTATAACATATCTATGGGTTTATATTCCAAATGAGTAAACACTACTGCACAATATTAACTGCTCACCCTTAATAAATAAGACTAAGCAAGGCTTGATGCATTGGCAGTCAATCCATATCATAAATGAGCAATACAGTAGCAATTAGATTCATATTTTAACAATCATTCTTTGAAATGTTTTCCTTTTCAGTTCCAGGTACATTGTTTAGAGACCTGAACAAAGCAATCAAGGTTTTTTTTTTTATCTGGTAACATGGTACAGCGACAGTGGCCAAATCAATCTGATCTAAGAAATAAGCTTAATAGAAGTCTTGCTGTAGCAGTGATTCACAGCTTTGTGATGCCAAAAAAGGCAAGACAAGCACTGAATAACCTTGGAGGAAAAATTAGTATAAAGGTTCAGTTGAAAGACTTAATCTGGTTCCTCAATAACTATAGAAAGTGTTTGTGTCACAACTGATTGTAGCCGATGGGGGTAACTTTCAAACCATTTCTGCACATAGGGCCTAAGTTTCAAAGGCATTTATGCATGTTTTTGAACATTGCCCTGGGGCTTGTGCACTTAAAAGTATCCATGGAAGTGATTTTGAATGAACTTTTAAGTGCTCTGAAAGATGCAGTCTCGGGCAAAAATTGGGGTGGAAAACAGTTACAAGGATAGGGATAACTTTCAAACACCTCTGTGTGGCAGCAAATATTTGTGTATATGGCCATGTGGAGATCTACCATAGCCTAGTATGCTATAATCCTAGAGTGCCATATATATGCATTGCATATTATAAAATTAATGTATCTCTAGCATGCAATGTGCACGTCTATGTATGCTTGCACACAAATACATGTAATGCATTGAAAGCGAGTATTTCAATATATTGAACACATAGGGGCGGATTTTCAGAGCCCTGCTCGCCGGTGCGCCTATGTTCAATAGGCCTACTGGCACGCGCAGGGGGGCGTGTCGGGGGCGGGCCCAGTCGGCGCGCCGTTTTGGGGGCGTGTCGGCAGCATTTTGGGGGCGGGCCCGGGGGCGAGGTTACGGCCCGGGGCGGTCCGGGGGCGTGGCCGCGCCCTCCGTACCCGCCCCTAGGTTGCGTCCCGGCGTGCTAGCGGCCCGCTGGCGCGCGGGGATTTATGTCTCCCTCCGGGAGGCGTAAATCCCCCGACAAAGGTAAGGGGGGGGGTTTAGACAGGGCCGGGCGGGTGGGTTAGGTAGGGGAAGGGAGGGGAAGGTGAGGGGAGGGCAAAAGAAAGTTCCCTCCGAGGCCGCTCCGATTTCGGAGCGGCCTCGGAGGGAACGGGGGTAGGCTGCGTGGCTCGGCGAGCGCCGGCTATACAGAATCGATAGCCTTGCGCGCGCCGATCCAGGATTTTAGCGGATACGCGCGGCTACGCGCGTATCTACTAAAATCCCGCGTACTTTTGCTTGCGCCTGATGCGCCAGCAAAAGTACGCCAATTCGTGCGGTTTGAAAATCTACCCCATGATTTTCCTATTTTAAAAATATATGCATATATATTTTACATGCATAAATAAAGTAGGACTTAGTCACGTAAAACCCAATTTATGAAAGTAAATTGGAAAATTTTAAAACATGTGTGTGTAATTGAAATTAACCAGTTTACCAATTACTTTACTGGTTCATCCAGTCCTTCTCCAGATTATCGAGACCCTCCTTTTTATTCAGCTTGAACTCTCCCCAGTTCACCCAAACCACTCACCTAGTCAATAATACACAATAAACAAGCCTTATATCAATTTTGACAGATAATTAGCAGTTGTAAAATTCTGTGAGTAAGTTGCTAAATGTGCATGCATATTTTTAAATAGTAACATATATACGTAACTGTCGACCCTGCCCCCAGAACACCCCTAGACCTCCCCTTTTTTACATGCATATATGTGAGTGCAAAATGCAAAGTACGCATGTACATTTGACTTTTATAAAATAGTGATTGTCTGGGTATAGGCTACTTATGCATTCATATTCAAATTTTTATGCACATAACTCTTTGAAAGTTATCTCCATAGTTTCAATTTTCAAAAGTATGTATACAAATGTATGTGTTCACATTCATACTTGCTTCTGCATACACATGTTCATTCTCTAAATAGACTTACATGCATAACTCTGCTTTGAAAATTTGGGCTGAAGTCCTCATGTATTTTTTAGATGCAAATCTCAGCCCCATGGATGCTGTTAATGAATTACCCTCATAAAACAACGGTATATGGCTTGTAATAAAGTTTCCTCAGGCTTGTGCACATAAACCATATTCTCATAAATTGTCATACTGGTTAGTTGTGCACATCATTTCTGATAATTTTTGAATACAATTTTAACACATAAGTTTGTTTTTAAAAAATTGGCATGTGTTTTTGAGATGCATAAGTTACACAGTTTGTTATAAAACTACACTCTCTCGGCCGGATTTTAAAAGGGTTACGCGCATAAGTTATGCGCGTAACCCTTTTAAAACCCCCCTGCGTGCGCCAAGCCTATTTTGCATAAGCTCGGCGGTGTGCGCAAGCCCCGGGACGCGCGTAAGTCCTGGGACTTTGCAAGGGGGGCATGTCGGGGGCATGCCGGGTGGGCGGCGCAATTTTCAGGGTGTTCTGGGGGGCATGTCGGGGGCGTGGTGCCGGCCCAGGGGCATGGTCGAGGCCTCCGGACCAGCCCCCGGGTCGGGTGATGGTGCGCCAGCAGCCCGCTGGCACGCACAGAGTTACGCCACCCTCTGGCTGGCGTAACTTTGTCAACAAAGGTAGGGGGAAGGGTTAGATAGGGCCGGGAGGGGGGGGGGGGGGTTAGGTAGGGGAAGGGAGGGGAAGGTGCGGGGGGTAGAAGGAAAGTTCCTTCCAAGGCCGCATTTAGGAGCGGCCTCGGAGGGAACAGGCAGCGCGCGCAGGGCTCAGTGCGCGCAAGTTGCACAAATGTGCACCCCTTTGCGCGCGCCGCCCCGGATTTTATAAGATACGCGCAGCTACGTGCATATCTTATTAAATATGGCGTACTTTTGTTCGCACCTGGTGCGCAAACAAAAGTACACATGCGCAAAGATTTAGAAAATCTACCCCTCTATGTTTAAATGGTCTCATGAATGTACTTCAAGTTTTAATAACATCATATGTGAACCAAGACAGAACTTTCATTTATTATGATAAGAAAAACCTAATTCAGTCTAAAAATGCATACATGAAGATGCCAAAGTACTAAACTGCACTTAAACTTGGAAATGTGCAAATGTGCTATATAACACTTTTAAATGTTAACTTTCGAACAGCCATGTAAGCATATATGTACGCACGTATGCCGGCTCACTTGAATGGATGCGCAAAGTATAAAATGGGTAGTATGTGCATACATGTACGCACAATTTCATATGGGTATGCACATGTGTTGTGCATGCAAATTCCAGCTCTACGCTTAAGTGGTTAGATTTTATTGCATACACGTGCCGATGCAATTGCCAGTTTCCCCAATCTATTCCCAGTTCGCCCAGATAGGACTTCCTAACCCCCCCTAATTAACCTTCCATCTCTTTTAAACTTTATCCCCACCCTTCAATCCTCGCTAACTAGCCTCATTTTTTCAATTATATTAGTTATATGCCATCCATTGAAGAAGTAAAGATATGTGGATAGGGACCCTGGCACACGCTTGTGCACATGAATAGTTACATGCTCTTTTAATGCTAAAATCTGGGAATGCCCATGCCTCACCCAGACCACACCCATGCTCTGCCCATTTTCCCCCAAAACGTTTTGTGTGCGTACCGCAAAATGCGCGCGTACTCACGCGTTTTTAAAAAATCCATGCAGCATACGCTGGCCCGAGAGACACACATATATCCCAGATTTGGCATGCACCAAGCTCTTAAAGTTTACCCCTTAGCTTGTGAAAACTAGGATTACAGAAGCTATTTACATTTTTTCATGTGTAAATCAATGTTCTTGTTCTAACAATGATTTTATTGTGCAAACTTTAATTTTTGCAAGTTTAAGCACAAATAACCATATTAATGAGGTTTTCTGATGCAAACCTATGTAAAGCAGCTCATCATCTATGAGCACAGAATCTGGGATATTATGTAGGATAATCAATGTCATGGGGTGGGATGGAATTCATGGAGGCAATTGTTATTCAGGGAGGCAGCTGATTCTTCATTTGTATTGATGTTAACGTTTGTTTTTAATTTGTATTTATTTGATTTTATTTATTTTATTAATTTATTTAAAATATTATAGTTCGCTGCTTCCCAATATACATTGGTCCAGTGTGGATCACATTAATATATCCATAAAATACATATTTTAAAACAACACAATAACAGGGTCATTCATCAAAGTGTGTTAGGGCTTTTATGCGGGCATTAGGGCCCTAACACCTGAGATAATGCCATAATGCATGTATTATATATTTTTACATCACAAGATGCATATGCATACTTTGAAAATGTTGTCAAAGGAGAGGAGTTTATGAAAATAAGGGATATTTAATGTTGTGTGTGATAGGGTAACACACATTTTAATGCTGGAAATAACTACATCTTTTTTTCCTGGTGTGATGCTGTGTGATATGCCTAAAATCGGATTTGTGATATTTATTGTAAATCCTTTTTCTGGTAGGAGAGGGAGAGTAGAGTGGAATGGAGTGGAATGGAGTGAAAGAGAGAAAGAAAGAGGCTCTGGAATGGTGCATATATTAGTCAACTACCAATGGCACTGGTAGCCCCTGTCATATGGTAAGGGCAAAGGGCCACTGGTGCCATTTTGATTACTGGGACCCCTGCTGGACCACCAGGGACTTTTGGCAAGTCTTGGGGGGGGGGAGGGTTAGGGTAAGTCTTTGGGGGTCAGGACGATGGGGGTTTGTAGTTATTTGAAGGGTTGGGGTGGGGTTTTTTTTGTTTTTTTTAATGTGCCCTTTCTCCCCTCCAAAAAAACAATAGAAAAACCATACGACATTTCTTGGGTTTTCCTTTCATTCTGTCAGCCCCCTGAAATGCAACGAAATAGGAAATATCGTCTTTATTTCCTATTTTGTTGCAAACAAATGCACATCCCTAATAAATAGTTTACTTATATGAGAGCCTTATAAAGAGTCTATCTCTCTTTCTCTCTCCCTCCCCTATGCAAACAATAAAATAGTACATGATGCATTATTTCAAATATTACCCTATTCATGTAAAATGATGAATCTATGTCTAAAATTACAGTGCTTATCCATATGCCTTCCTAAAAAATAACATTTTTAACTGATTTCTAAACATACAGATATGTATGCAATATACTGTATCCCACCTTGAAAGGTAGACCTTACAAGTAAAAAATGGTTTTGAATAAATAAATAGTGATAACTGCTTTGCAAATTCACTATCACAAAAAAAGAAAAAATTACTATGCTACACCTTGGGGAGGTGCAGTTAAGAGAGCAATATTCACAGACTTTGTCCAAGTAACTTTTTAAGTGAGTCAGACAAAAACCAAAATGTGAAAAGTCCAGCATACAGGAAGTTGGAAGGTACCCGCTTTAAACAACTACTAAATTTAAATTTCAAGCTACAAGTTTATCACCATTTAAGGGAATTCAGAGCCAACAACACGACGGATGTCATGACAGTTTTGGGACTTTAACACCTAAATGTTTAAAAAATATTTCAAAAAAATGAATATGGAGGCGGTAGGAGGTTAATGATTATATTTGCAATGATTGGTGCAGGGATGCCTACACAATATATATGAAACCTTCTGCCCAGTCTAAAAAAATTTTTTTTAGATAGGATTCTAATAGTCTTTAAAAAAGTTTTTTCTTCCACTTATTGTGTAGGCACTGGAAATAACAATGAAATGGATACAAGATACAAATAAACAAACAAAAAAATAATTTTTATTCACAGTGATAGAACAGTTAGTTCTGTTCTTTGCATGATTATAAATTTTGTCTTATGCATAAGATAAGCCATACTGGGACAGACCAACTGTCCATCAAGCCCAGTATCCTGTTTTCCAACAGTGGCCAATCCAAGTCACAAATACCTGGCAAGTACTCAAAAATTAAATAAATCTCAAGCTACTATTGTTTATTAATTAATAGCAGTTTATGGATTTTTCCTCTACGAACTTATCCAAACCTTTTTTAAACCCAGTTACACTAACTGCTGTAACCACATCCTCTGACAATGAATTCCAGAGCTTGACTATGCACTGAGTGAAAAACAATTTTCTTCAATTTGTTTTCAATAAGCTACTTGCTAACTGCATGGAGTGCCCCCTAGTTCTTCTATTACCTGAGAGAGTAAATAACCGATTTACATTAACCTGTTCAAGCCCTTTCATGATTTTGTAGACCTTTATCATATCCCCCCTTAGCCGTCTCTTCTCCAAATTGAACAGCCCTAACTTCCTTAGCCTTTCCTCATAGGACAGCCATCCCAAGCCCCTTATCATTTTGGTTGCCCTTCTCTACACTTTCTCCAGTGCAACTATATCTTTTTTGAGATGCGGTGACCAGAATTGCACACAGTATTCAAGGTGTGGTCTCACCATGGGGTGGTACAGAGGCATTATGACATCCTCTGTTTTATTTGCCATTCCCTTCTTATAATTCCTAACATTCTGTTTGCTTTATTGATCGCCAAAGCACACTGAGATGATGATTTCAATGTATTATCCACTATGATGCCTAGATCTCTTTCCTGGGTGGTAACCCCTAAGATAGAACCTAACATTGTGTAAGTACAGCAAGGGCTATTTTTCCTTATATACATTACTTACTTGTCCACATTAAATTTGATCTGCCAATTGGAAGCCCAAACTACCATTCTTGCAAGGTCCTCCTGCAGTTTATCAGAATCTGCTTGAGATTTAACTACTCTGCATAATTTTGTGTCATCTGCAAATTTGATCATCTCTCTCGTTGTACCCCTTTCCAGATTATTTATAAATATATTAAAAAGCATCAGTCCAAGTACAGATTCCTGAAGCATGCCACTGTTTAATTTTTCCACTGTGAAAACAGACCATTTAATCCTACTCTCTGTTTCCTGTCATTTAACCAGCTTGTAATCCACAAAAGGACATCGCCTCACAAAAGGACATCACCATCATTTTTTATCCAGCTAAATTTTTGCAGGTAAAGAATGTGTTTCTGGGGGCGAGGCCAATCTTCAGCCAGTGATATCTAGTATTCAGCACTACAGGGTTCAAATTTGCTAGTTAAGTCTCATCAGAAAAATACCTGTTCTAAATTTAACCAGATAGCTTTGTACATGTGACTTAACCAGGTATATTCAGTGGGAGACTAATCTGGAAAACTGTCACTGAATATGTGGGTATAGTTACCCAAGTAACTTTCGCACTCACTGGCCTGCTGAATGTCTACCTCTAACTGTATTGCAATAAAGTCTGAAAATTATTAATTAACATTCTTTCTGGGCTCACTTACATATCTTTTCATTGCCCATAACTATATATTGTATAATACGTGTTAAAGCGACTACTTGGGCAGTGTTGATGCTGTTTAGTACTAAATTGCCCTTTCAGCCTTGGCTGAAAATGGCTACTTAAATCTAATATTCATCCCTGCTGTGAGCATTCATCACATCACTTGTGATTTCTTTGAAAATCTGATCATTAGAACCCTTATTCCCTCTTTTCCACATCCTAATATAATAAAAATTCCCCAGCAGCTTCCACCTTCACCTCCCCAGCAAGAAGAACCTGACAGTTTCCACACCACCAACCCTTGAGTAAAAAGATCTTCAGTGGCATCCCCTTCTTAATCAGAAAATGGCTGACAACCCTCTTGTATTTTAAAGAGAGTCTTCCTTTTCTGCAGCAGGAAGGATGCTGTTGTGAGGCCGGAGGCGAGTCACTTGTTCAGAGATGTGAGCCCTTGGGCCACAGCGTGGCTCAGGAAGGAGCCCCAAGACACACACCATGGGAGGTGAGAGTGTTCAGGCACGTGCTGGAGCTGGAACAAGGCTGGACCAGGATCAAGACTTGGAATACCAGGAACAGGAACAAGGCAGGCTCAGCCCTCCACTAGACCTGCATGCACTGGTGAGACCCAGCATTGCAATTCTGGTCTCAAGAATAGCCCTCCGGCCACTCGGTAGCCCTTCCGGACACACCGCTTGGGAACGACAAGTGTGTAAGGCCAGATGGAGGCTGAGGGCAGGAACAAGACGAGACATGGAACTCAGGAACTAGGAAACTAAGACAAAGACTCGAGGAACTTGGAAGACTCAGACAAGGATACGTGGAACTTGGAAGACTCAGACGAGGATTCAGGATAATTGGAAAACAGACAAAGACTCAAGGAACTTGGAAGACTCGGACAAGGATCCAGGATACTTGAAAGACTCAGGCGAGGATTCAGGGTTCGGGCACTAGTACAGAGTGAGTACTGAACCACAGCGTGCCCTACACAGCCCCCCATGACTGGTCGCGGACCACACCGAAAGTGAAGCAGACTCCAGATAAGAAAGTGAAGACTTGGAACTGGAAATATGATGAAGATTCAGGTGATACCTGCACCGAGGTGCGCCCTACACAGCTTCCCATGGCTGGTCGTGAACCATGCTGAAGCAGAGCAGGTTCTGGCGTGAGTCTTGGGCATGGACGGAAGCAGGTACAAGGTACTCCGAAGACCGGGAACAGGATTCAAGATTCAGGATTCAAATCTCGGAACTTGGATTCAGGAACAGACTTCGGAATTAAAATTGAGGGGCCTTCTGGAGACATGCGCTGCAGACATGAAGACAGGCCTTGTGCCAGGAAGCACCCTACATAGCCCTCCCATGGGCTGGTCACGGACCATGACAGTGGCATGCCAGGGAAGGTAGACGAGCAGGAAACCTGGAAGAATGAAGAGAATTCAGGCAGCACAGGAACAGGGCTCAGCCAGAACAGGGCTCCAATGACTGGGAACAGGAACTGGGTCAATACAGATTTAACCTCAGGATGGTCATCTGGAGGCAGAATCCGGCAAGCGAGGCTAGGCAGAAATGCCCTGAGCCAGGAACTGGAAAAAACAGGATATCAGGACCAGGACTGGAACATGGAACATCAGAACTTCTGGACAAGGAACATCGGGAGACCAAAGAGACAATGAAGGAAGCTCCAACAAGGAACAGGACCAGGAACATCACATGAAGGAGACCAGGAACATCTAGGACATCAAACGAAGAACCATCTAGACAAAGGCAGACTTTCAGATACTTGAAAGGTTTTAATGATCCAAAGGCAACGACAACCTTTACCATAAGAAAAAAATCAGCAGAACCAGGGGTCACGATTTGAAGCTCCAGGGAGGAAGATTCAGAACCAATGTCAGGAAGTATTTCTTCACGGAGAGGGTGGTGGATGCCTGGAATGCCCTTCCGGAGGAAGTGGTGAAGACCAGAACTGTGAAGGACTTCAAAGGGGCGTGGGATAAACACTGTGGATCCATAAAGTCAAGAGGCCGCCAATGAAGAGTGGGTGACTCGCCAGAATGATGGCTACTGCCTGGAGACAATACCCTTAGTCAATAAACATACACATGGTTACTGTGACTCCAACATCACTCTAAGATTCAACAGCATGAGGAAATGTGGAAAAAAGGATTTGCACTCACAATGACGGGAGTAGCTGGCTTGTTACGGCGGTTACTACCCCAAACCAAATATCCAGATTACTACCTCCACCTTCCTCTATTCCTGATGCCTTTCAACTAGCTTGATCACTCCATTCTTATACTTCACTTTCAATGCATATCCAGCATAGTTCTCTGCTTCAACAGCAGGGGAAAAGAAAAACTGTTACTTCACACATCCAGCAGAGCTCTCTGCTTAAACGGCAGGGGAGAAGAAAAAAGGGTTCGCACTCACAAAGCGGGGAGTAGCTGGCTTGTTACGGCGGTTACTACCCCAAACCAAATGTACCTGATACTTCACTCTCGACGCATATCCAGCATGGCTCTCTACTTCAACGGCATCGGAGAAAGACTGATACATCACGAATTTCCAGCATAGCTCTCTGCTTCAACGGCAGGGGAAAAGAAAAACTGATACTTCACGCATATCCAGCATAACTTCAACGGCAGGGGAGAAGAAAAAAGGATTCACACTCACAAAGCGGGGAGTAGCTGGCTTGTCACGGCGGTTACTACCCCAAACCAAATGTGCCTGATACTTCACTTTCGATGCATATCCAGCATAGCTCTCTGCTTCAACAGCAGGGGAGAAGATAAACAACCAATAAGGGCTGTATAACATAATCTGGGTAAAAACAAATAAGCATGGGTGTAGCTTGCTTATTGCGGCGGTTACTACTCCTACTACCTCTAACTAATCAAGCTAGATATTTCACTTGGATGCAGCTCCTCCACCGCTCTCTACATTAATGGCGGGGGTGGAAGGGAATTAGAACCAAGAGCTAAGAGAAACAGATAAGTATGGGAGAAGAAATGAGGGAAGCTTGCTGGGCAGACTGGATGGGCCATTTGGTCTTCTTCTGCCGTCATTTCTATGTTTCTATGTTTCTATGTTTCTATGTCAGCAGCGGCACCCCCTCCTGCTCAGAGGACCAGGACAATAGCAGGAGCTGGGATGGTGTTCAGCCGTGCAGGAGCAGCGACAGTGGCACTTCAGAGCCGCGAAGAAGACATGGTCAGCAGCGGCATTCTGCCATGAAGGTGAGACAGTTGGTGGCCCCTCCTGCTGCGTACAGCGGCTTCGGGCTGTGCAGTAGCAGCAGCAGCGGTCCGGGGCAGCATAGGCCATGTCAATGGGGACCAGTGGCGTCAGAATGGTGAGTGAGGGCCTGCTCACAGGATGGGCTCCGCGAGCAGGATCGTAACAGATGCAAGCTCCCTCCTGCTGGCACCACTCAGCTCCGCTGAGTGAATAATGTCACCTAGCAATAAGCTAACTAAGTCATTCTGCAGAGCTCAGTGATGCCAATAGGAGGGAAATCACAGCTCTTCTGCCCTTCTTTCTTTTAGAATCCAGAGGGCTGCCTAGGTTTTTCTGGTTAACGGGGATGGAAAACACTTGGGATTCTCTTTCTATCCATTACTTTCTCTTTTTCTCTCCTTCATCACCATCTCTCTCTTTTTGCAGATTCAGTAGGTCCTCCTTTCTCCTTTTCCATCCAGATCAACCAGAACCAGTGATGGAATTCTGGCACCTTGAGCAGTAATTGAGACTACCTGGGTATCTCTCCCCCCTCCCCCCCCCCCCATTTTAATAGCCTCTGTTCCAAACCTGGTTATTGTGGGAATGTTGCTGAGGCCATGGGCTATGCGCACTTGCGCAGGGCTTCTTCTTTGATTCTGTATTATGGGCTTTAAATTAGGCTACTAGTAGGTATCACTCTTAATGAGGATTATAACTCCTTCCTCCCAGGGGCTTTGAATATTGTCAACACAGCATCCCAGCCCCAGCCGACCTGAGGTGCAGAAAGCCTCATCTGTTAATTGAACATTAGGCTCATATGTTTTAAAAATTTGTATAGCCTGCAGCAACTGCTCTCACAAAGGAGATTATAATTTATTGATATTCACAGTTAGGGATAGCATCAGAGATTTTTCAGATTCTAAGAATAATGCATACTTGAAAAAAAGTAGTCTTTATACAGAAGTCATTTATAGAAGGTATAAAAAGTGTTTGCATGATATGCATCAATGAATGCTTCTGTGATAGATGTGCCTAAAGTGAATTCTGTTAAAGCCATAGTTCATGATAAGCAATAAGGAAAGAAACTTCTATACAGCACCAAATGGAACTAAATCATCTGAGCACCAGGTTAAGAAGGGAAATGATCATCTGCCCATGTAGTCTTGGATATAATCTTAAATGTTTACAGTTGAGTATTATTGATACATGCTATATGCTATACAAAAGAAAGACTAGAAGTTCAGCATTTTAAGATTCATTATATTTATTTGGTTATGTATAAGTAGCAAAGATGGGTTAATGTCTTAAGAGGTCATTTTTCAAAAAGTTGTGTAAAAATGGATGAACAATTCTCTCCCTCCATCTGACAAAGTATGCAGGATGTCTCTCAATGCATGCACTTTCAGCCACATTAGATGAGGCATTCCCAGGGGCATATTTAGGCTGAGGAAGAAAGCAGCATGCAACAATTGCATTTTCAACTCTAAAAGTGTTATTTTCCATGATTGTTTGAATCAGAATCTGTGGAAATGGCAATTTTATAAGAATGATTTACCCATTTAACTTTCATTCTCAGTATGAAAAGTCAGAAACAATATAATATATGGATTTTATGATTAATTAAATGCAGACCCAATTCAACTATTTGTGTTTTTCTGCTGTGCACATCACCCTAAGTGGTAACCATGATTTAAATAGCTAATGTGGATACTACTTGTTAGACATAGTAAGTAAAAGAACTATGTTAATGATTGGACCTATTCAACCTTTATTAGCATAGAAAGCTGACATCCAGCAAGAAATAAGTAAATTATTAATACAAAATTTAAAATATATGAAAATGATTGAAAAATTCAAGCACATTGTACAACATCTTTTCATTGTGAATCCTTCTACTATCCCAGTCCTTTATTCATTGCTTATCTATTGCATTAGTTAGATTTTTTATTTGTATTTACTTAGATCTTCATCTGTGCATGCAGCACATCCACTCATGGCTTTCATCAGGATAAATATACACTCTTCACACAACTTTCTTATAACTTTTAAAAGATGTAGAATAAAATCTACACCTGTTTAATGGATGTAGATTAAAAATGAGATTGGTAAACGTACTGCATTTATATTAAAAAAAAAAAACAATCCACTGAAGAAGGAAGAGAAGTGAAACTTCTGCAGCTGATGTGTCAGGGTCAGCAGGGGTGGGTCTATAATGAGGCAGGGTGAGGCGGCCACTTCAGGTGGCAGAATTTTGAGGCAGCAAAAAATGCCCTTCTCAGAATGCCACTGTGGCGTCTGCCTTATGCTGACTGCCTCTGCTCTGGCTGCCTCACACTCATACCTGGGAACTCTCTGGATTTGGCCTGGATACTCCAGAATTCTGAACGAATTGCCGGGTATCTGGGCCAACACCCAGATACTCCAGGTGCCAGAAGAGAAAAGGCCTGGAACAACGCACATTTGAAGAAGGAGGAGCATCAGCACTCGAGCCTCCGGAAGAAAACATGAAGCCCGGTGCTGCACGGCAAGAAAGACGAGCAGGAACGTCACCCTCCTCTGCAGGAAACTGAAGACGTAGGAGGAGGAGCAACAGTGTTGGGCCATGTGCCAAAAATAAAACAAGTGCAAAGTAGGCTGCCCGACTGGAGGAGGAGAAGGAGGAAGTGGAGCGCATGTCCCATGGACCTGGGGGAAAAGGGGGATCCTGTGGCTAATGAGAATCGAGGTGAGAAGAGACAATGAGAGTGCATGTGTGTGTATGGAAGAGGAAGAGAAGTGAATAAGTGTATATGTATGTATGCATGTATGGGTGTGTGTGGAAAAGGGAGTGAGGGGCAGCGGGGGGCAGCAGATTGCCTTGAGCCGCCCCTGAGGGTCAGCATATGAAATTGTAAGGAATTTCAGAAAAGCAAAACTAGTGAGAATTTGACACAACATAGTTACACAAATATGTATTCATGATTTTGATATGCTGTGAAAAATCAAGGTCTGCATATGCAGTGCTTGTATAAGGGATTTTTTTAGAACTATAAAATGAATCAAATCCTTAATGGCAATTTTGTTTGTGACTAAGCAGAAAGTGCAATTTATATCAGAACATGAATTTAGAATTCAGACTGCAAACATAGCTAATAAAAAGTACCCTTCATTCCAAGGAGACCTAGAAGCATAGTCTACTACATCCATTAGCACTGTTTAATTTTTAAATATTCACAATTTAGTGGGAGAAATGGGCAATATAAAAGAAAGCTGTATTCATTGAAATGCTTCTTTTTTTATTTCACAAACAGTTATATGACTGTTAATGAAGCTCCTATTTATTTACAGACATGCAAGTTGTGCGCTTTACAGATGCTTTTAGGAGTGCATTTTTAGTGCAGAGTAGAGAACCTGACTAAGCCTGCCAAATTTTGACTAAGTTAAGCATATCTTCAGTCGAGTCTAGCCAGTTAAGTTTGTCATTAAAAGTGAACTTAAATATAACAGGATCACAAAAAATAAATGCAATTCGTCTTGCTCATAGGGATATGCAGTGACTTTCTCGTCTATGTGGACATTTCCTCCAAGAACTTGTCTAGAAACATTTCTAAACCAGCTCTGCTAACTGCTTTCACCTTCTTTAGCATCAAATTCCACAGTTTAATTGTGTGCTGAGTGAACAAAAAATATTTTCTCCAATTTGTTTTAAATGTGCTATTAGATTCATGGAGTTTCTTCCAGTCCTAGTACTATTGTAAAGGTTAAAAAGCCATTCCCTATTTACCACGTCCACCCTACTCATGATTTTATAGACCTCTATCAGATCTCCCCTCAGCCATCAATTCTCCAAGCTGAACAACTCTCATTTGTTCAACTTTTCCTTACAGGGAAACTCATAAGTTGAAGTTAGTTGACAGCTCTGTCAAATATTGTTGTGTCGGCCGATCACAGAACCCGTGGCCGGTCTTCCTCACCTCTTGCCGTGGCTGGAGCAAGAACGGGCCCTTCCACGACATAGAGGGAGTGCTTCCTGTGCTGCCCTCCTCTCGGCATCCCTGCCTGCAGCCCTCAGTGTTGTGGTGCGATGGAGGCACCGCTGCCGTCCCTCCTACAGTTCTGCCCCTTGGCAGATATGCCGCCGCTGGCTGCCTCCACTTCCGGGTTCTTTGGCGCGCGCACATGCTCTTCACCTGACTTAAAGGGCCCGCGGCGCACCGAGGCCGCTGGGTCCATCCAGGTGCCATTAATCACCGGGCTATTTAAGGCAAGCTCTGACAGTCAGAGCTTGCCTTTGCAATAGGTTCCCTCATGTCCTAATTGCCTCCAGGTGCTACTTCAGTTTCCTGAATCCTTTCCTTTGAATGCTTCCTCAGATTTTGACCTCTGCCTGCCTGACTATGTTGCCTTCTCCAAGGCTGACCTCTGCCTGCCTGACTACCTTGCCTTCTCCAAGATTAACATTTGCCTGCCTGACCATGCTTGGACTGATACCTGGAACTGACCCTTGCTTTGGCTGACCATCCTCGGACGGATACCCTGTCTTTAACCCTTGCGCTCCATTTGGACACTCTCTCTGCTTCTCCTGAGACCACCAGGCCCATCTGTCTTGATGCTATCTGCGCCCTTTCTCGAGCTAGTCCACTAGGCACTGCCTACCCTGCCCGGAGGACCTTCAGTTCCTGCCTCATACCCGTGGTCTCCGGTACTCTCTGTTCCAGTCTAGCTCATCTGTTCACCGTCAACCATGCACCTCTACTCTTTGTGGACTCACCTCTCCACCATCTCTCTGGGAGACTCCCAGAGGCCCACCTAAGCCCAGGCAGCCCAGGAATCCAAGGGCTCAACCCGCGGAGCCCCTGGGCCATTATTGGTGAAGCTCCAGTTTGCCTCTGTCTCCTTGTGTGCTCCACCTCCTGGCGGCAGGCGCCCTCTGGGATCCCTCAGAGGGCTGTACCACTCCTGCGCCAGGCCAAGGGTCCACCTCCAGTGCAACAAATATTACTTATGTAACCAACTGAATGACTAGCTGAAGGAAAGAAACGGGTTAGAACCCTGTCAATCTGGCTTCAGACCAAACTTTGGAACAGAGATAGCACTTGTATCCCATCTAGACAATCTCCAGGGGAGCCTTAATAGGAGACTTGCCTCATACTACTGGACTTCTCAGCAGCACTCTACATTTCACTACTGACCACTCGTTTATACTATCACAGCTAAAGCAAACATGCATTATCAGTAAAATATTAACCTGGTGTAAATTGTATTTATCAGAGAGGCAGCAATCCATTCAGGTTGTCAGCTCCAACTCCCCCAACTTGCGGAGTACCACAAGTATCAATTCTATCATCTATTCTTTTCAATATTTACCTGAAACTACTGGCTCAGCAGATTTGGTTTCTGAACTTTAAATTCTATATCTGGAAAGATGATGTGCAGTTCCTCATACCATAAAATGTGATCTACAAACAACTGTGAGGAAACTATCTGCAATGCATCACTTACAACCAACCAAGCAACAAACAACAAGTTTTGCTTGAAACTAGGCAAAGCAGAATTTTTATAAGTACAAAAAGCAAATATTGAAGTTATTAATCTGAAAATCCTTTTTGGGAACTATGAACATAAGAGCATATGATATGCCATATTCAGCCAGAATAAGGGTCCAAAAAGCCCAGTATCCTGTCTCCAACAGTGGTCAATCCAAGTCACAAATACCAGGCAAGTACCCAAACATTAAACAAATGCCATTCTACTATTGACAGCAACAAGCAGTGGTTATTCCCTATTGATTAATAGCAGTTTATGGACATCTCTTCTAGGAACTTATCCAAACCTTTTTTAAACCGAGCTCTACTAGTTACCTTAACCACATCCTCTGACAACAAATTCCAGAGCTTGATTTCTTTTAAATGTGCTACTTGCTAACTTCAAGGAGTGCCCCTTAGTTCTTGTATTATCCAAAAGAGTAAATAACCAATTCATATTTACCCATTCAAGTCCTTTCATGATTTTGTAGACCTTTATCATATCCCTGCTCAGTCATCTCTTTTTCAAGCTGTACAGCCCTAACCTCTTTAGGCTTTCTTATAGGGGAGCCTTTCCATCCTCTTTATCATTTTGGTCACCCTTCTCTGTACTTTCTCAAGAGCAAATGTATCTTTTTTGAGATGCGGTGACCAGAATTGTACACAGTATTCAAGGTGCGGTCTCACCATGGAGCATTATGAACATTATGACATCATCAGTTTTATTCACTATTCTCTTCCTAATAATTCATAACATTCTGTTTGCTTGTTTGACTGCCACAGCCACTAAGCAGATGATTTCAATGTATTATCCACTATAACGCCTAGATCTTTTTTTCTAGATCACAACTCCTAAAATGGAATCTAACATCGTGCAGCTACAGCATGGGTTATTTTTCCTATATGCATTACCTTGCACTTGTCCATATTATATTTCATCTACCATATGGATGCCAAATCTTCCAGTCTTGCAAGGTCCTCCTGAAATTTATCACAATCTGCTTGTGATCTACTCTAAATAATTTTGTGATTTAACTTTTCTGAATTATTTTGTGTCATCAGCAAATTTGATCACCTCACTTGGAACTATACTTGCTACTACACATCCATGTAACTTAAAAAACTGCCAATATACAAACTCTTACCCTACATTGAAAAGATGAGTCTGACCATTGTAGTCCATGTCATAATAACATACTGTTGTGTCCATTGGTCTCAGATGGCTTCTACCTCTGTGCCTCACCTTTCTTCCGTCTCTCTCAAGCCTTGGGAAGATGGCTGTTGCCGCATCTTCATGCCACTCTCTCCAGCGTCCCCAGAATGGCAACGGCGATGGTGTTCACCATGTTTCTCCTGAGAGCTTCCTAGGGTTCGCACGCGCATGCCACTCACGTCTTAATCCACGTCATGGTGGGAACCTCGGGGGCGTCCCCTTCGAGTGATGTCATGACATCCTGGTATTTAGCCTGCCCTTCGTTTGCTAACAAACTGAGTTAGCAAGGATCGAGATTGGATTTTATTGCCTCCGGTCTAAGCTTTTCTGCCACTTCCTTGCTGCCGCTGGAAGCTCTCTCTGCCCTTCGGGGTAATTCATCACCCACTTCTTGGTGCCTACAATTCATCACCCGCTTCTTGGTGCCTACAATTCAACTACTTCTGCCTGCCAGGATCTTCATCAATACAGCTATCAACTTCAGTGAGTATTTAACCTTGTCAGTCTGTCTCACCTTCAACTTCAGCACTGGGAGTCTACATCCGGGACTTCCTCTACTACCCTGCGCTGCCAATCATCTACTCGAATGTGAGACTGGTCTCCTCTGCTGAGGATCCCTGGACTACTTCTACTGAGATACCTCACTGCTGCCGCTCCCTGGGCAGTACCACCAAGCTGTATAATAAATACAAATTCTCTGTGTCTGCGTGTATAGAGTCTAGCCTAGTACTGTGGTTCCTCACGGGGCTCCTCCCCGTGGGAGTGGCCATCACCGCAGTACCCAAGAATCCACTCCAACACCTCAAAACCATAATACATCTTGGCTGGACTACTGCAACACCCTGTATAACGACTAACAACAAAAGCCCTTCACCACTGCCAGCTAATCCAGAATGCTGCAGTATACTTTATAGAAGGCTCAAATATATAACCCCAATTTTACTAACATTTTACTGGCCCCCAGCATCTTATAGGTTCAAATTTAAAACCTTATGCCTAACCTTCAAAGCCTTAAAGGGAATGGCTCAGACTACCTGAAGAACATACTATCTCTCTACACACTTACCAGACTTCTAAAGTCATCTAAAGGAGCCTCCATAATTATTATTTTTCTTAAGGAAATAAAGTGCTCCAACACCTGACATAGGGCTTTATCAGGAATACTCCTCTTTCTAAGAAACTCACTACCAGAAATGCTTTTCCAAAATAAAAAGAACCTCCTGGTCAGGAAGCAAGTGAAAAATTGGCTCTTTAGCCATGTATTCTATGGTAAGCGTGACTGCAGCCCACACACATCCTGCCTACAACCTGTCATGTAGTCCTTAACTGACATCAACTGTACATCCAAATCCACTTGCAGATACTTCTCATTTTACTAATGTATACCCTATAAATTGAGTCTATTTATATCAATCCCTATCCTAATACTGATAATTTATTTCAATGCTAGGTAATAAAGCTGTCCTACAAATACCTACTCTATAACTGACCCTATTATTTCATTATCTTATTATTGTCACTTATCGACATTTGTGTGTTAATCAACCAGCATACTGTATATTTTATTGACTTCAGTGTTATTAGTTATGTACCTGCTGTACCGATCTCATCTGTCTATTAGTGGCTAAGGCCTAATATTCTTTTCATTTGTATCTATATTCTCAAACTTGTATAATGCCATTTTATTTAATCTGACAATTTAGCTGTACCAATTTATTATTTACCTCCTTGTATACCACCTATGATAGATTAGACCTTTATCTTTATCTTTTATTCACATTTATTAATCGCCTAAATAAAACTAGGTGATGTACAAATAAAACATACGTAAAAATGCTGATTATATATAACATACATCTTTCAACAAAAAACATGGACAAATGAGAACTGGACAGAAAATATTTGCAACAGTGCCATAACTTAATAAAAGGCTTGCCTAAATATCCATGTTTTTAATAGCATCTTGGAAGTTTTCAGTCTGCTAGTCGCAATGCCTCTGGAAAGGAGATCCTTATAACAGGGGTGGCAACAGAGAAAGCACACTCTCTCGTGCTGCACAGCCTGGCATGGACTGGTGAAGGCATGTCAAGGAGGCCCCTTTGCGAGGAACGGAGTTGTCGAGTGGGGCAATACAGATGTAGCAATGTATTGCACCAAGAGGTGATGGAGTCTGAAATCAGTTTATAGGTAGTAACAGCAACCTTGTACTTAATTCATTCGGTAATAGGTAATCAATTTAACTCTGTCAGCACTGGTGTAATGTGATCCTGTCTTTTGCTGCCGGAAATGAGTCGAGCGGCAGCATTGAGCAATAATTGAAAGGGTTTTAGAGTTACTGCATGTAAGCCCATCAGTAGGGAGAATGCATGCTGCCTGTAATACTGTTTTTTAAAATCTGCCGTTTGAACTTTTCCAATGTTATATTTATTGTTATATATAGCATTTAAGATACATGTATCAGTACCTTATAACTGGAGGGGGAACTATGTTGTCCTGACCATCCCGTGCTTAATTCCATTTGTATACGGTCTTGGGTGAAAGTTCATTTTCAAATAGGTGTTTAATAAATCATAATAAATAAATAAATATTTGCTATTCTGTCCTGCTTAAAGTTACAGCATAAATACATAAGGTTACCTTTTGAAACTGATTGTTCCTATCATGAGTTTGAGGCTATATTATTATTCTATTAGTTTATTCTTTACAATAATTTCCTTACAGGGCCTTTTAAAACTTAAAGCTGGCTTATGATATCAGTCTCAAGCAATGTTTACCCTGTTAATGATATTATACAATCGGCTGGTAATTAAATATATAATAGAGTGCACTGCTCTAAGTTGTTGACCTTTCAGATAAATCTATGGGTAATTGCCCAATAATGGTACGAGCAAGGAGATAACAGCTTGAGTTTCATAAGCAGTAATTTATTGTTCAATAACTGAAGTTATGAAGTGGTGCTGGATCTCAGTGCACAATGAAACAATCTAGTAACTAATGACAATTACATGAGTGCTTTTAATATCCCGTAAAGCTTTCTCTTAAACATTGCTTATTAAAAGGTTGATTGAAATATCTATAATTGTTGTTTATCTCCCTTAGGAAGGTGATAGTTTGTTAAATCTAATTGACCTGTTTAACTTTTTCAAGCATATATGCTGCCTCTCTGTTGGAGATGCATGCTAGACATAGGGATGTGAACTGGCATCTAAAAGTTTTCATATGACTTCAGTTAGAATTTACAAAATTATTAAGTGTATACATTATTTCAGTGTTTCCCAACCAGTGTGTCATGATATGCTGCTGTACCTTCAGAACTGATCAAGTGTGCCATGGAAAAGTCAACAATGATATATTGAGATTCAAACTAGCACCTGGGCTCTGCTCTAAGCATCTCACAACAGCAAGGGCCACCATCAGCAATGACTCTTAAATGTATAGGACATCCATTCTGAGAACATGTACAATCATGCATGCCTCTTCCTCCTAGCTACAGCATGAGTCCTGGAATGTGGTCATTAATGAGCAGTATGCAGGATATATGTAACCAGGACCTGCTTTGTGCAGCACACACAGATCACACAGCATTTCCTCATTTTCTTTCTCTTGAGCCCCTTCCTCAAGTTCTTCCAGCCTATGTCTTATTCCCAGGCTGAGAGGCAGAGAGAGCATGCTCTTAGCACTAGATAGGACTCATTCTAAGTGTTGTGATTGTGAACAGCAGCAGTGGAGTAGCTGTGGCAGCCAACATAACTGAACTGGCTGCCCACTAGGGGTGTGCATTCGTTTTCGACGTATTGTGAATCCACAACGTATATGCCATATTCGTTGTATTCGTGGGGGTTCTGAAACATATGGTGAACCCCCACGAATACAACGGATCACCAATGAATAGGCCCCGACCCTCCTGACCCCCCCAAGACTTCGCAAAAGTCCCTGGTGTTCCAGCTGGGGTCCTGGAGCGATCTCCTGCACGCGGGTCGTCGGCTGCCAGTATTCAAAATGGCGCCGATGGCCTTTGCCCTTACTATGTCACAGGGGCTATTGGCACCATTTTGAATACCGGCAGCCGACAGCCCGAGTGCAGGAAATCGCTCCAGGAATCCCGCTGGACCACCAGGCAAGTCTTGGGGGGCGGGGGGGAAGTCAGGAGGGTGTCGGGTTGTAGATAAATAACTTTAAAGGGTTGGGATGGAGTTTTTTGGGTGGAACAAATGTATTTTTGACATATGAATGGATCAGAGGATTTGGGCCCCTATGAATCCGAATCTCGAATGGGACAAATCCGTCCCTGCTGCACATCCCTACTGCCCGCATCACATTAACTTCTTCCTACTGTTATGCTTGGATTAAAAAAAAGTCTATTGTGACAGTTTTATTTCTGTCTTCACCCCCTCTTTTCCTTTGTTATAAACTTTGGAAGAGAGACTAGAGAAGCTTTTAGTGCACTCCTAGTTGTTCTTTTGACCATACAAGTCCTCTCCATGTCCACATTGCCTGCCCATTAAGTTGGTATGCCACACATTATTTTCAAATGCAGGTGTACCTTGAGCTTGAAAAGGTTGGGAAATACTGCAATATTTCATGGCACCCTGACATATAGGATTTGTTTCACTCACTGGATGTTTGGAAGCTAGAAAGAAAATATAGACACAAATATTGATAGGTTTTTATACATTTTAAATGATCAACAACACAGATATCATCATGCATAAACTTTCAAAAACTCTCACTGACCTCTTCTTCAGATGTATAAAAATATATATTTGGAGTATTAAGAAGGAGTTATCACAGAAGCTTTATTGATGCCCATTAGTCCACCCAAAAATATCTATTCACCTCTTGACATTCATACCCTAAATCTACCACCCTGCATCAGAGTGGGATACCTCTGATCTGGAACACAAAACTGGTTAGGAATCTTTAGCCTGGAGGAGAGGTAACTGTGAATGGATGGGATAGAGGATTCTAATATCATCACTGGTGTGCAGCAAGTTAATAGGGTACAGTTACATAAGAACATAAGGCTTGACATACTGGCTCAGACATACTGGGTCCATCAAGCCCAGTATCCTGTTTCCAACAGTGGCCAAGCCAGGTCACATGTTTCTGGCAGGATCCCAAGGGGTATATAGATTCCAAGATGCTTATCCCAAGAATAAGTAGTGGATTTCTGCAACTCTCCCTTAATAATTGTTGATGGACATTTCCTCCAGGAACTTGTCCAAAGCCTTTTTTAAATGCAGCTACACTACTAGCTTCCATCACATCCTCTGGCAACAAATTCCAGAGCTTAATTATGAATTAAGTAAAAAAATATTTTCTCTTATTACTTATAAATGTATTACCCAGTAACTTCATTGTGTGTCCCCTGATCTTTGTACTTTTCAAAAGAGTAAACAACTGAGTAACGTTTACTCCTTCCATTCCATTCATTATTTTATAGAGCTCTATCATATCTCCCCTCAGCCGTCTCTTCTCCAAGCTGAAGAGTCATAACCTCTTTAGCCTTTCTTCATAGAGGAATTGTTCCATCCCTTTATCATCATGCTCACCCTTTTCTGTACCTTTTCTATGAAACTTACCTCTTTCTCCAATATATTTTATTAAAATTGATTGCTAATAAAAATAAGATAGTTTATTGAACACATTTTTAGGAGGTGAGAGCACAGAATTTTGGAAGACCTTTTCTATTTCTGACATATCTTTCTTGAGATGTGATGACCAGAACTGAACACAATACTCAAGATGAGGTCACACCATGGAGCGACACAGAGGCATTATGATATTCTCTGTTTTATTCTTCATTCCTTTCCTAATAAACCCTAGCATTATATTTGTTTTCTTGGCTGCTGCTGCACACTGAGCAGAATATTTCAATTGATTTTCAATGATTTCATCTAGATTCTTTTCCTGATTGGTGATTCCTAATGTGGAACCTTGCATTTTGTAGCTATAATTTGAGTTCCTCTTCCCTAAGTGCATCACTTTGCACCTGTCTACATTAAATTTCATTTGCCATTTGCATGCCCAGGCTCCCAGTTTTGCAATGTTCTCTTGCAATTTCTCACAATCCTCTTGTGATTCGACAACTTTGAATAATTTTATGTGCTCGGCAAATTTGATCACCTCACTTGTTGTTCCCATTTCCAGTTCATTTATAAATATATTAAAAAGCATTGGTCCCAGAACAGAACCCTGGGGCATGCCACTTTTCATCTTTTTCCATTCCATTTCATTCAGTATCTCTGCTATGGCTTTGTCATCCCTAAGTGCTGCTTTTAACCCTTGAACATCTAATGGACCAATTGACTCCATCGCAGGCTTTTTACCTCAAATGTACATTAAAAACTTTTATCATTAGCTTTTGTTTCCATGGCAAGCTTCTTTTCAATTTCTCTCTTTGCCTTCCTTATCAATGCTTTGCATCTGGCTTGCCAGTGCTTATGCTATTTCCTGTTTTCTTCATTTGGATCCATTTTCCATTTCTTGAAAGATGTTCTTTTAGATATTATAGCCTCTCTCACCTCACCTTTCAAGCATGCCAGTAGTCATTTAGCATTCTTTTCCCCTTTTCTAATTCATGGAATACATAAGTTCTTGACTTCCAAGATGATATTTTTAAAAACATCCATACCTGAGCTTAACTCTTAACCTTTACAGTTGCTTCTTTCAATTTTTTCCTAACCATTTTCCTCATTTTATCACATTCACCTGTTTGAAAGTTAAATGCTGTCTTAGTAGATTTCTTTTTTGTGCTCCCTCCAGTTATTGAGGCAAATGTGATAATGTTGTGATTACTAGGGATGTGAATCGGGCTTCGGATGATTGAAAATATCGTACGATATTTTCAAAATCGTCAGAAATCGGGGGCTCCCCCAAAACGATAGGAAAACCCCACAAAATTGTTTGTGGGGGTTCTCTTATCATTTTGGGGGAGGGTGGGAAAAACAACACACAAAAATAACCCCTAAACCCACCCCGACCCTTTAAAACTAATCCCTTAGCTTCCCGCACCCTCCCGACCCCCCAAAAAATGTTTTACAGGTATCTGGTGGTCCAGTGGGGGTCCCGGGAGCGATCTCCCGCTCTCGGGCCGTTGGCTGCCACTAATTAAAATGGCACTGATGGCCCTTTGCCCTTACCATGTGACAGGGTATTCGTGCCATTGGCCGGCCCCTATCACATGGAGGGAGCGCTGGATGGCCGGCGCCATCTTTAAAAATGGCACGGGCCATCCAGTGCTCCTACTATGTGACAGGGGCCGGCCAATGGCATGGATACCCTGTCACATGGTAAGGGCAAAGGCCATCGGCGCCATTTTTATTAGTGGCAGCCGACGGCCCGAGAGCGGGAGATCACTCCCGGGACCCCCACTGGACCACCAGGTACCTGTAAAATGTTTTAGGGGGGGGGTCAGGAGGGTGGGGGAAGCTAAGGGATTAGTTTTAAAGGGTCAGGGTGGATTTTTTGTTTATCAACTCGGGTGCAGCCGATAAACAAAACCGCGATCGGGCCGGATGAAAAAAAAACCACGATGTGAATCGGAACCGGAATCAGAACCGGAATCGGTTCTGATTCCGGTTCCTATTCACATCTCTAGTGATTACTATTGCTAAGTGGCTCCAACACTGTTACCTCTTGCATCAAATCCTGCATTCCACTAAGGACCAGGTCTAAAATAGTTTCCTCATGAAGCAGTCATTTATTTCATCTAGGAACTTTAGTTATCTAGAATGTTCTGATGTAATATTTACCCAGTCAATTCTACAGTAACTGAAATCACCTATTATTTTTGTGCTGCTGATTTTGTTAGCTTCTCTAATTTCTTTTAGCATTTTATTGTCTGTTGGTTCATTCTGGCCAGGTAGACATTAATACACCCTCATTACTATTTTATTCCCTTTTTTACCTGGAATTTCTATCCATAAAGATTCAACATTGCATTTTTTTTCCTGCAGAAATTTTATCCTGTTTGACTCAATGCTCTCTTTTGTTGCTCTTGGGGGTGGACCCTTGTCCTGGAGCAGTGGAGAACTGCTCCCTGGTAGGGACCAGGAAGCACCTTCCCCAGGAGGCGGAGCACTGGAGGAGACAGAGGCTAGGATGAGCTTCACCACTGGAAGCCCGTGGTCCCCCCAGTTGGAGCCTGTAGGGACCCGGGCTGCTTGGACTTAGATGGGCCTCACAGGGTCTCCTGGAGAGGTAGTAGACAGGCATGCCCACGGACAACAAGGGAGCACGGTCAGACTCGAGGCTATAGGTCTGATGGAGCAAGGAGGACCAGAACAATGTAGGCGTTGACAAAGCAAGGGATGTAGCCAGAATCAGAGGCGTGGTCAAGGGCAGCCGAGGTCAGAATCCAAGGATCAGTCCGAGGAGTAGTCAACGAGGCAGGGGTCAGGTTCCGGAGGTCAGACAAGGTCACAAGGCAGGCGGAGGTCAGGATCCAGGCAGCAGACAGAATGGTCAAGGAACAGGCTGAGGTCAGTACCAGAGAGATAGTCCAAGGGTACTACCTGGGTAGACAAGACAGACAGACACTGGAACGGAAGGACGCTGGGACAAGGCTGAACAGTAGGACGCTGGAACAAGACTGGAACAAGACTGTGAATGCGGTGGCAAACTAGCACACATACAGTGTCGAACCGATTGCCAAGGCAAGGAAGTACAGGCAGGAACTTCCTTATATTGGGCAATCAATCAGGGTGTGCAGCAGAGCTAGGACCCGCCCCTGGCCCTACAAGAGACCGAGGGGAGCACGCATGCATGTGTAGGGGCGTGGCCAATGCCACTGGAGATGCCGAACTCCGGCGTGAGATCTGGTACGCAGTGGAAGGTCCGGCGACCGCTTTCTGGAGGAGTTCACGGCTGCCACTGGGGAGGCCGACCCGTGACCTGCAGAGGAGCCAACGAGGTGAGCAAGCCCGTGTGTGGGCCAGGTGCTGACAGGGCACGTAACATCTTTAACATATAGTGCCACCCCTCCAACAATTTGATCTGTCCTATTATTTCAATATAATTTGTACCCTGGTATTACAGTGTACAATTGGTTATCCTCCTTCCACCAGATCTCTGAGATGCCAATTATATCGACCTCTTTGAAATATTACTAGGTCTAGATGATGCTTTAGGAAAATAGCTGGTAGAAGATTTAATACAAGTTTAAAAACATACTTTTTCAATCAATATACAAGTAAACTAGAGAATTTATTGTAAGAGAATCTGGTCAAGACTTGGTCAGTATTTTACAAATCAACAATGTAATTCAGTAAGGCTTTTGATCCTACATGCATTATATACACATATATCTAACTGACTCTAATCAGGCCTGCACTGATGCTTCTAGAAGGAAGCCTTCAGACTCACTGGCTCCTGTCTTGTTTGATAAAACACCCTGAAAGTTCTAAAAGGAACTACCTGTAGGCTAACGCGCTTACATAAGAAATTATATCTTACTTTATCCATTTTTGTTATGATTACATCACTGAACTATCTCAGACTGTTAAAAGGGACAATCATGTACATACAAACAACCTTTTACAGATTACCACCCCACCTTTATCAATGTCTCTCTTCACACCTTCCCCCTTCTTTCCTTTTTGCTCTTTTTCTGTATGGCAGCTGCACAATTTTCTGTAATATAACTTTGCAATACACTTGCATATCTCATAAAATATTCTTATTACATGAATACATTCCTCTGTGTCCATCTTCTACTATACCCACTACTATGGGAAAGTGAACTTGGAACTTTGCATGCACATTGCTAATAAGAATAAGAATACAGCATGAAGTCCAACTGAGTAAAAAAGGATTGAACACATTTCTGGAGGATAGGTCCATTAACAATTATTGACTAGATAGATTTAAGGATCACCAACTTTTACTTCTGGGAGTGAGCAACAGGAAATGAATCTGCCCATATGGAATGGCTCTCCCCCAAACTGATCTACTGGTTAATTCTAACCAGAATGGACACTGTCAGAAAGAGGATATTGGGCTTGATGGACCTAATTATGAACCTTCAACCAGATGCCACAGATTGTAGACCCTATAAATACTGATCTGTATTAAGGATGGGCATTCAGGAGAAATGAAACAGGAAATGAGACTCAATTATTTATATGGTTTCAGATATTTTTTCAAAATGGAATGAGTAAAATTCTGTTTTGTTTCGAAAACCTATTAAAAAAAAAGTGTTTGGTCAGACTTAAGCCTAGGTCCAAAGTTTGGGCCTTGCCTAGGCATAAGCCACAACCCAATAAAGGGGCTGGAGGAAGTCCCAGCCATCACTCAACAATGGCAACTACTGGACAAACATAGGCTACATGCATATTAGGGAAGGGGAAATTTTTGTTTCATTTAGTTTTCGGAGGGCTTTTTCTCCATGAATTTCATTTTGTGTAATGTTTATTTTGTTACTTTAGTTAGAAAAAAAACAAAAAAAACATTGAAATAAAAACACAAAAACAGAAAATAAAAAAGAAATGGGGCCTCCTAGGACCTCCTGTGCCCCCCACCCATCCCTCCCATCCAGAAAAATGTCAAAGCTAGGATGCTTCCTGGCCCCCACATACCCATCTGGGGAGGATCCTCAGCCAAGGCCTAGGCCCTGGTCCAAGCCAGGGTCTTGCATGGGACCTAGGTCAAGGTCGAAGTGACCTACTATGGCTTAAGTCTATACAAGGCTGAGGCTTCAGCCTGGGCCTGGGTGATGGGACCAGCTGGCCTGACACCTAGGCCCAAGTTGAAACTTCAGCACTGCATAGGTCTAGGCCATGGTAGGTCACAGTGACCTCAACCTACACCCTATGCAAGGCTGAGGTCATGGTAACCTACCGTGGCCTAGACTGGGGTCATAGCCTAGTCCCTGGTCCAATGACAGGATCTAGACTGAGACCCGAGCAAAGGACCAGGCCTGAGAAATTTCCTAATGACCCCCCCCCCCCCCCCACCCCCACATACTAACCAAATCCAATGCTGGGGCCAGGTCTGGAGGCCTAGTCCCAACATCCACGCCCAGGCCCAACATCACAACCTGTCCCGGAAGCTAGGTCTCAATGAAAGGGCCTCATCCTGGACCCTAGCCTGATGCCATGGCCCAGCCTAGTCACAATTTAATTGGTTTTCATAGATCAAAATGGAATTCTCTGCTGGGTAGTTTGTGTTGGAGTTAATTAACTCTGGTGCAACACCCCAGGGGATGGTGTCAGCTCGTGAGGAAGAACTGAAGAAAGAATACATTGAAGAGGAGCTCTGAGGCCTGGGATCTGGGCCGGGCCTGTTATGGTTTTGAGGTGTTTAAGTGGATTCATGGGTACTGTGGAGATGACCATGCCACGGGGAGGAGCCCCGTGAGGAACCACAGTACTAGGCTAAACTCGAGATGCACAAACACAGAGATTCATCTTTTATTATACAGCTGAGGTATACCACCAGAGGTGGCAGTAGGGAGATGATCTAGAGGTAGCAGTCCAGGGACCATCGGCAGAGGAGACCCATCTCACAGAGATAGTATAGGGAGATCTGGATGCAGGTTCCCAGTGCAGCAGAGCTGTAGATGAGACAGACTGAGAATGTTAGATTACTCACTAAGGTAGTAGCTGTATAGGTGGAGATCCCAGCAGGCAGAAGTAGGTAGGTACAGGCACCGAGCCAGGGAAAGCAGGCCCTTGAGGAGCGAGTACCTGATCCCAGATAGGCACCTGAAAGAAAGCAAAGGGCCACCGAGAAGCAGGTACCCAGGTTAGAGAAATACCCCGAAGGGCAGAGAGAGCTTCCAGCGGCAGCAAGGAAGTGGCACAGTAGCTCAGACCGGAGGCTTTCCATCCATTCACGATCCTTGCTAACTCGATGAGCTAGCAAACAAGGGCAGGCTAAATACCCAGATGGCGTGACATCACTCAAGGGAGACACCACCGAGGTTCCCGCCATGACGTGGATAAAGATGTGAGTGGCATGTGCGCGCGCACCCTAGGAGGCCCTTAGGAGAAACATGGTGTGAGGCTTTGCCATTGCTGTTCCGGGGACGCCGGAGAGAGCGGCATGCAGACGTGGTGATAGCCATCTTCCCAAGGCTAGCAGGGAGAGCAGAGAGAAAGGTGAGGCACAAAGGACGAAGCCATCTGAGACCAACGGACGCAACAGTACTCCTCTTCAAAGGACTCCTCCAGACCTCCTACCTGGTCTTGGTTTCTGAGGATGCGTTCTGTGGTATTGCTGAAGCATCTGTTTATCCATGATATTAGCCAAAGGTTCCCAAGAGTTTTCTTCCAGTCTGTAACCCTCCCATGACAGGAGGTATTCCCATACTCTGCCTCTCTCTCACATCAAGGATGGCATCTACTTTGTTCTCAATGTCTTCTTCTGCATCAATAGGTGTACTTTCAGGTGTCTTGGTGGAAAACTCACTAAGGACTAGCGGTTTCAGTAACAAGACATGGAACGCATTATGAATTTTCAGTGCTGGTGGAAGTTTCAGACTGTACGTGAGAGTATCCAATCGTCGAAGGATGGGAAAATGTCCAACAAAGCGAGAAGCAAAACTAGCTGCTGGTAGCTTGAGTCTTAGATGTTTTGTTGACAACCAGACTTTGTCACCAGGCTAGAATTCAGGAGCCTTGCTGTTGTGAGTATCATAGCCTTTCCTTGCTCTTTGTCCTGCTTTTTGGAGCATCTCTTTAGTCTTACTCCATAGAAGTTGGCAGTAAATTGAGCTGCCAGGGACGTCACTGAAAGTGGAAGTGGTAAGGGTGGTAATGGTAGTCGTCCATAGACCACTTCAAATGGTGTAGATCCAGTTGATGTTGCTGGATGAGAGTTGATGGTGAATTCAGCCCAGGGCAACAGTTCAGCCCAGTCATTTTGATGTGAACCAAAATAGGCCGAATGAACTGCTTGAGTGTCCTATCCTTTCTCTCAGTTTTCCATTTCGACTGAGGATGGTATGCAGAGGTGAAGTCGAGAGAGATATCAAACTTCTTGCACAAAGCTTTCCAGAACTTTGCTGTAAATTGAGCTCCTCTGTCAGAGACGATGTGCTTTGGCATGCCATGTAGGCGAAAGATGTGGGTGATGAAAGGTTTTTCAAGCTCCATGGCTGAGGGCAAGCCAGGGAGAGCCACAATGTGAGCCATCTTCAAGAAACAATCCACTGTAACCCAGATGGTATTGTTACCTCCAGAGAGTGGTAAGTCTACCACAAAGTCTGTAGCAATGTGAGTCCAGGGCTCATCTGGTACTGGCAAGGGATGAAGCAGGCCCCAAGGACATCCAAGTGGAGATTTCTGTCTGGCACAATTGGAACAAGAAGCAACATAGGAGAACGTGTCTTCCTTCATGGTGGACCACCAGTAGTACTTCTGTAATTTAGCCAGAGTTCTTCGTTGACCAGGATGTCCAGCCAGTTTCAAATCGTGAAAACATGCTAACAGTTTTTTCCTTAGGTTACCGGGTACAATGGTCTTGCCTGCAGGTACCGGATGTGTAGCTGACAGGATAACTCTCTTCGGGTCGATGATATGCTGGGGTTCATCAGGTACGTCCTCAGAGAGAAATGAGTGAGATAGGGCATCTGCTCTGACATTCTTATCTCCAGGGCGGTATTTCAGCACAAAGTCAAATCTGTTGAAGAACAGGGACCATCTCGCCTGCCTATGTTTAGGTACTGAGCATGACGGAGGTACTCCAGATTTTTGGGATCCGTAAAAACAGTGATCTAATGTTGTGCACCTTCAAGCCAGGGGCGCCACTCTTTGAACGCCATCTTTATTGCCAGTAGTTCTTTATCCCCTATGCCGTAGTTCTTCTCCGCTGGAGAGAAGCGTTGGGAGAAAAAAGAACATGGATGCAAGATCTTAGAGTCCCTGGACTGGCTTAACACGGCCCCTATGCCTACATCCGAGGCATTGACCTCTATGATGAAGGGCTGGGTCGGATCCAGAGGTCAGAGGCATGGCTTACTCGAGAAGGCGTCTTTCTGTTTCTGAAATGCTGTCACAGCTTCCGTAGGCCAATTGGTGATGTTGGCACCTTTCTTAGTCATTGCTGTTAGCGGAACAGTTAGTGAAAAGTAATTCTTGATGAATGTTCTGTAGTAGTTGGTAAATCCCAGAAATCATCTAAGAGCCTTTAGACAAGTGGGTCGTGTCCATTTTTGAATGCTCTCCAGCTTCTGTGTATCCATCTGGAAACTTTTGTTTGAAACAATGTACCCTAAGAAAGGCACTGATTCCTTGCAGAATTCACATTTAGACAACTTGGCGTATAGGTGATTCTTATGGAGTCTTAGCAGCACTCTTTTGACATCTTTCAGATGGGTATTCAGATCCTGGGAAAATATAAAGATGTCATCTAAGTACACAATGACACATTGGTAGAGTAGATTATGCAGAATGTCATTCATCATGTTTTGGAAGACAGTCAGGGCATTGCACAGGCCGAAGGGCATCACCAGGTATTCAAAGTGCCCATCCCGGGTATTAAAATCCGTTTTCCATTCATCGCCAGAGCGGATGCGAACTAGGTTATAGGCTCCTTTGAGATCAAGCTTGGAGAATATCTTGGCTCCCTGTAGTCTATCGAATAGCTCTGAGATGAGTGGTAAGGGATAGCCGTCTTTCACAGTGATCTCATTTAGACCTCTGTAGTCAATGAATGCATGGATGTAATGTTCAATCTTTCTTCCCCACGAAGAAGAAGCCTGCACCGGCAGGAGACTTGGAGGATCTTATGAAGCCTTTCTGAAGATTTTCCTGTATGTACTCAGACGTAGGTTTATTTTCTACTACGGAGAGAGGGTAAACCCTTCCCTTGGGTGATTCTGTGTTAAGCTTCAAATTGATGGCACAGTCATAGGATGTGTGTGGAGGTTGTACGTCTGTGGCTTCTTTGGAAAATACCTCTTGAAAAGATGCATACTGAGGTGGCAACCCAGGCATCAATGTGGTAGTTGGCATGCAGGGTATAGGAGAGACCTCCATCAGACATTTACCATGGCAATCTGGACCCCAATGTGAAAGCTCCAGAGTGGCCCAGTTGAATTGAGGCATATGCTTCTGCAGCCATAGTAGCCCCAGTACTAAAGGGTGCATGGCCTTCTGTAGCACAAAGAAGGAAATCATCTCTGTATGAAGAGTACCTGTACGTAAGTTCACTGGTTCAGTGAACAGGGTTACTTCGCCCGGTAAGGGTTCCTCATGAATAGAAGATAGGAGTAGTGGAGACATGGTAGTAGTGGGAATCCGCAGGTGTTCCACCAGGCGCTTCAAAATGAAATTGTCTCCTGCCCCAGAGTTCACTAAGGCAAGAGTCTGGTATTCTAAAGGTCCGCAGATTAAAGATACAGGAAAAGAGAGTGGATGAGAGGGTGCAGTTAGACCTAAGAAGAGTGCTCCCACAGGGACTTAGGTCTACCAGTTCCCGGACATATAGGGCATGTTTGTACAGCATGACCAGCTTGTCCACAGTACATGCATAGTCCCAACCGCTTTCACATTCTTCTCTCCTTTGAAGTCAAGTGACTGCGGCCTAATTGCATTGGTTCTTCTTCGCCAGCAACTGGACCTGAGGAAACAGGCCTGGGTGTAGACTTATCTCAAGTTTCTCCCTGAAGGGGTCTTCTGGGAGTCTTGGTCTCTTGAACCTTGTTACAAAGTCGGCAATCTATCCTTGTTGCCAACTTCATTAGTTCAGCCAAGGTCTCAGGCATCTCACGAGCTGCCAGATCGTCTTTCAACTGGGAGTTCAGTCCTTCAAAGAAGAGGGTTTTCAGGCATTTAGGGTCCCAATGTAATTCTGATGCCAATGTCTTGAATTCTATGGCGAAGTCTGGTAAAGGTTTATTACCTTGCTTCAGGTGAACCAACGTAGATCCTGCAGTCGTGTACCGGGCAGAGTCATCGAATACTGATCTGAACAGTTCAAGGAACCCGGCAAGATCATGCAGGATAGGGTCATCGTGCTCCCACAGCGGAGAGGCCCAAGTCAACGCTCTTCCATCCAGATAAGACAAGATGTAGGTGGTCTTGGCATAGGCTGTAGGAAAATGATTAGGTTGCAGGGAAAAGTGCATGCAACATTGATTGATAAATCCTCTACATTTCCAAACTTCTCCTGAGAAGTGTGTTGGAGCAGATAGAGGTACAATTGTCTTGTCCATCAATTCTGGCGGTATAACTTCTTTACCTGTGGTGGTCAGTGTATTCATCTGTGCACACAATACGTTGCGTCTGATTATGTAAATTGTGAAGCACAACATGTGAAGCCTTTTTGACCCGGGGACATTGTGTTATATGAGCAACTCCAATCTCCGTTTAAGACTTTTTAGGATTTCAACGGTTTAATTGATGCGGTGGTTTTGGAGGTGATGCTGACTAGCGTTGGAAATTCGTAAGTTTTGTATGAGGGTCATTGGCTGTAGGCTTTTTGAATGGTGTGTATTCAGAAGATAATTATCCTTGAGTACAATTGTACCATGGTGAGGCATAGGGAGTTATTTGGGATTGATATAAGTGTGAGGATGATGAGAGTTCATTAATTAATTAAAAAAGCCTCCGCGTATGGGATATACATGAATATGAAGGTTCTTGGATAAATCATCCATTGTGTGATCTATTAGTCCCTGAGGAAGCCTAAATAAATAGGCGAAACGAAGATATCTTTTGTTGGACAAGGACAAGGATAAAAAATTTAAGAGTTTAAAAAAGATCTTTAATTAAAGTTGAATAGGAGTTTACACACCTGACATTGATATTGCTTGTAAACAGATTGATGTATTTAATTGAAAAATTGTGTGAAACATTGTTTGTGCATATATATGTTTTTAAATGATGGGATGCATGTAAGTGTGGAGTGAATGTGCTAGTTCAGTTTTTATTATGTTTAAGTAGGGAAGTGTGTTGTGAATTTCAATAAATGGTTACACATTAATTTATATGTGATCTCTCTATTGTGTGATATATTTATAGTACAATTAGAGAGTGTTTAAAAATAAATTACCCTCTGTGATATTTACTAGCTCTGATAGGTTGCATTCTCGTCTCCTTGCCAACCTGTCTGACCCACTCTGTGATAGGGCTGTGAAGTCACTTATGACTCACAGGAAACGCCTGGTTTTTCTTATGGATACTACCACATGGCCTTCTCCTATTTCAAATGGCCACTAAGAAATCACTGCGAACCAAAAGAATGAAACTAATATGATATGTTTTATTCGTGGGGCATCGCCATGCATTTCGCGAACCCACGAATAAAACAAATAGGGACTTATGTGCTGCGGATGGCACATTAGTTGAAAACGAATGTACATCCCTATTAAGTACTATAATGCTGTGAAAAAGTTGTCATAAGATTAAATGAAGACACCATGATATTGCTAAAACCATATAAATTTGGTGCATGGAGGTCCATATTCATTCACTCTCTGGATAGAAAAGTTAGTCAGATAAACTTATCTAGCTATCTTTGGAGTTATAGTCAATAGTGCAGCCACATTATTGAATAAAGCTGGCTATCTTAAAGTTTGTCGGATAACTTTATCTAGATTACTTTTGGTAGGTCTTTGGCCAAACCAGATTTACGCAAGCTAACTTTGATTTTCAGAGTTAGCTAGATAACTTACAAGTCATTCACCAAAATGTGTTAGAGCGTAATTTAGCACATCTCGAGATGCATATGCAAATTTTAGTCAAAGGGGTGGAGTTTGAGTAGGGTTTATAAAAATGAGGGACATTTAACAATGCATGCATGTTTTAATGCTGGAAATAGCTACACCTTTTTTCCTACCATTAAGCTGTACAATATGCCTGAAACAGGATTTGCAATAAATATCACCAAGAGAAAAAGAAAGAGAGAGAGAGAGAGAGAGAAAGACAGTCTGGGGTGGCACACATATTAGTCATCTATTTATACCACTATAGTTGGGTCATCTAGTAACTCAAGGTGAGTTTTTGGTAATGATCTAGGATTGGGGGGCCAATTTTGCATTCACAGTGAAACGTACGAACAGCACAGTACACATCAGTGAAGATTTGATGTGATTTGGAATGAGGAAAGGTACACAAGATGAAATTTCTACAATGTACTTTCACCCTAGCTTGATAGCACCAAGGTATAGAGTGCATCAAGCTAGAGAGAGAGTACATCACTTCATGCAGTCTAGAGCTAGGTCCTCCAAACTCCCCTGGTTCTCTAGCCTGCACTCCTCCCAGTTACCCCAGACCCCTTAAACCCCTCAAGGATACCTGTATTTATGTTTTTACTTACACCTCCTCATAAGCAAAAGTTAACTTATGTGGCACTGGACCTGGGCATGCACCCAAGCATGTAGCTACTTGGGTGCAAATCTCTTATCCCCATCCCAGAACGACATCACCCCGTCCACACCACACCCCTTTTGTCTCTGATGCGAGATGTGTGCGCATTGGCACATGCACGCGCATCTCTGTACTTTATAAAATTGGGTGGACACATGCATGTGCTAGATGTGAGTCCATCTCCTGATTTTGGAGTGTACATCTCTTAAAATTTACATTTAAATAGAAATGTACACTAAAACGAAAAATAAAAAGGAAAAATAATCCACTCATAAATAAAAAAAAAGAAAATTGGCACCTAGTGAAGCAAATCAATCCCAAAATGATAATTTTATTAATGAACACCTTTACTGCTTACTAATACTCAAATATCAGATGACAAATGTTAAAAGGTCAGAATTTATAATGAATAGACATAAGATTAACATTTTATAAGTCTGCATGATTTTAGTGCATGAAATCAGATGTAGCTATGAAACTAATTTATTTTAAAGTGGGGATTAATATCATTCATCCTCCCTATTCAGAAATTGGCTTTGACATTGCCAAAACATCAGGGAGAGCATTTTTCAAAAGTGAGTTGAAATAAAATTCACCAGGCTGTGAATCTGTACAGCTTGTGTTTAAAGAGCAGCAGTGCACAGATGTGAAACAACAAAAAAAGAAATCTAGGGTTATCCCATAAAAGTACTTTAAAATCAAATTAATAAGAAAAACAGAAGCATATTAGGAATGTGCACACTAATTTTGTGCTTGTTTTGCTTTTTTTTTTTGTTTTTTTTGTTTTTTTTCTTCATTAGACATGGTGCCAGGCAGGTGCGTGGACATCTCCAATAATCCGGCACCGTGTAGACTGCAGTGGTGGGCCACATGCAGCACACATACTCATTTATCTTCGTGTGCATGGTGGTGGTCACATTGCTTGTTGATGCTGGCGTGGAGATGTCACTGGCAGCGGGGCCATGCACTGAGACTTGCGAGAGCGGCCCCGGAAGCAAAGGGGGCCGGATCATGGCAGGCTCAACCAGGTAAGGTAACAGGCTGCAAGTGGGGGAGGGAGAGGCTGAGAGGCAGGCCAATGGATCCCACAAGCCTGACTGGGCAAATTTGAACTGAAGGACATGCCATGGGCGGATCAAGCAGCATGGAGAGCCTAGGTTGGGATTGGCCCATTTGCCCACCCTTTTGTCCTGCTTCTCGCACTGCTGCCTGCTTCTCATCCCACCTACAAACAAAAAGTTTAGGATGGATTCATGAGTAGCTAGGATGATTATTGTTATTGAGATAAATGTTGGTATTTATGTTCATACCGCAGCAGGAGCAGGGGAACCCGAGGTGGGAGAGAGATTTAATGATTGGAGGCAGAGCATTGGATGGAGTTTCACTATCTTGCTCTTAACTCTACAATGTTTCTCTATTCCTTGCTTTTGATCCCCCCCTCCCAGTTTTTTTTTTCTCCCTGTTAATTGTAATTCTGTTTCTCAAGTTTTATTGTAAACCGATATGATGTTCTTACGAATATCGGTCTCTAAAAGCCTATAAATAAATAAAATAAATAAAATAATCTTGCTATCCACTAGGGGGCTGTCAGCTGCCAGGGCCTGATTGGCCCTGGTGCAACAGCAGAGTAGATGCTGCTGGGCAGTCACCTTGCTTGGGTGTGGTGGGTTACTGGAAATGCCCACAGAGGAAACCTTATGGAAGGACAAGGCTTTGCTTGGCTGCAATAGGCTCCAGTTGCTGAGGTGACACACTGCCTGCCAAAAGAGTCTCGTGGTAGATTTACTTGTTATGCCTTGGGTACTTAGGTCTTTATTATATATCTGTGAACACAATAAAGCTGCAGCCAAATTTTGCTCCAGTAACTTGTCCATCTCGTTTATAGTTGGAGGTGCGTGGTCTCATCTTTACACCCCCTCACTTTGTGACAAGCTAGTCGCAGCTATACGGGTTTTTCATTTTAGGGGGTTTTATTGTATTGGGTTTTTTGTTTTTGAGAAACAGTGCACCCTATTAGCAAATAGGGCACATTGTGTTCTAATAGTGTACCTTATTTGCTAATAGGGTGCACTATTTTCCCAAAACATAAAGGTGCAGATTTTCAAAAGCCTACACACGTAAATCTAGTGGATTTACGCACATAGGTGGCCTTACGCGTGGCCATTTGCCGCTGTGCTGAGGATCACGTGCTGGCAGGCTGCCGGCGCGCGCAACCTGCGCCTGCTTCGATTAGGCGCAAAAAGTAAGATAACATTTTTTTGGGGGGTTAGGATAGGGCTAGGGGGTGGGAAGGTTAGGGGAAGGGGTGGGAAGGATAGATTAGGGGGTAGGGAAGTTCTCTCCCAGGCCTGGGAGTGAACGGGAGAAGGCCACGGGCGTCGGCACATTCAAGTTGCACTAATGTGCACCCCCTTGCGCGCACCAACCCTCAATTTTATAACATGAGGGGCATTTTACATTTTCTCGGTTTCTTTGAAACATGAAAATGGACTCATTCACCACATTTTATACTTTTGTTTCAAACAAATGCACAACCCTACAGTATTTATGCCAAGTAAAACATAAAAGTGAAACACTTAAAGGGTTCTCAAAGCAAAAGAATACATATTAAAGCATGATGTTTTATAAAATTATAAAAGATTTATAAAATAGAGACTTACTTCATGGCTTTCTTCAAATATAGTGTACTGTTTCATTAACAGGTTCTAAGTGCTTACTATTTCTTTAAATATCTCTCTTTAGTTTCTACTGTTAAGTCAACTATATATTATTTTCCCATATGTTTAACTATCCGTGAAGCACTGCTGGAAAGCAGATTAAATAGGTATTAGTGGGTCTCTAAATCCAGAGGTTATGAATTTAATCATAGAATCAGAAAAAGTAAGCCTCTTGAGAGCAAAGGATTATAACTAGTAAGAATACATGCAAAAGCAGAGCATGAACTTGTTCAGAAACTTGAAATCTGAAAGGTATAATTTTCTAAATTCACAGATTTCTTTAGTGTTGATTGGTAATAGAGATGTGAATCGTGTCCTGGATCGTCTTAACGATCGATTTCGGCTGGGAGGGGGAGGGAATCGTATTGTTGCCGTTTGGGGGGGTAAAATATCGTGAAAAATCGTGAAAAATCGAAAAAACGTAAAATCGCAAAACCGGCACATTAAAACCCCCTAAAACCCACCCCCGACCCTTTAAATTAAATCCCCCACCCTCCCGAACCCCCCCCCCAAATGACTTAAATAACCTGCGGGTCCAGTGGCGGTCCGGAACGGCAGCGGTCCGGAACGGGCTCCTGCTACTGAATCTTGTTGTCTTCAGCCGGCGCCATTTTCCAAAATGGCGCCGAAAAATGGCGGCGGCCATAGACGAACACGATTGGACGGCAGGAGGTCCTTCTGGACCCCCGCTGGACTTTTGGCAAGTCTTGTGGGGGTCAGGAGGCCCCCCCCAAGCTGGCCAAAAGTTCCTGGAGGTCCAGCGGGGGTCAGGGAGCGATTTCCCGCCGCGAATCGTTTTCGTACGGAAAATGGCGCCGGCAGGAGATCGACTGCAGGAGGTCGTTCAGCGAGGGTTCCGGCGCCTCGCTGAACGACCTCCTGCAGTCGATCTCCTGCCGGCGCCATTTTCCGTACGAAAACGATTCGTGGCGGGAAATCGCTCCCTGACCCCCGCTGGACCTCCAGGAACTTTTGGCCAGCTTGGGGGGAGCTCCTGACCCCCACAAGACTTGCCAAAAGTCCAGCGGGGGTCCGGAAGGACCTCCTGCTGTCCAATCGTGTTCGTCTATGGCCGCCGCCATTTTTCGGCGCCATTTTGGAAAATGGCGCCGGCTGAAGACAACAAGATTCAGTAGCAGGAGCCCGTTCCGGACCGCTGCCGTTCCGGACCGCCGCTGGACCCGCAGGTTATTTAAGTCATTTGGGGGGGGTTCGGGAGGGTGGGGGATTTAATTTAAAGGGTCGGGGGTGGGTTTTAGGGGGTTTTAGTGTGCCGGCTCACGATTCTAACGATTTATAACGATAAATCGTTAGAATCTCTATTGTATTGTGTTCCATAACGGTTTAAGACGATATTAAAATTATCGGACGATAATTTTAATCGTCCTAAAACGATTCACATCCCTAATTGGTAATGTTCTGTCTATAGCATAAACAGCTGAGACCCATCCCTACCCTCCCAGCTGACCTTCCCCAACTAGGGATGTGAATTTGTTAGAAACAAATTGAGAAATATGACAAATTGATTTTTGGTTCATTATGAAAGAAACATTGCAAAAATTCCAAAGATTTTTCATGTTGTTTCTACAAATTTGGAAACATAAATATCAAACTGTACACACACCATGAACTTCTGAGTGACTATTGGCTTTCCCCCTCCCCCCACCCACCTCTCCCACCATGGTCTAGTTTAAAAGCTTTTTAGATTTTATCACATTTTTACCCCAGCAATCTGCTTCCACCCTGGTTAAAGTAGAGCCCATGTTGTTAATATAGTCTCCCTCTTTCCCATAATGTTCCCCAGTTCCTAACAACACTAAAGCCCATTTCATGCACCATTTACCTCATCCATACATTTGAAACTCTGGAAGTCAGCCTGCCTTTGGTGTCCTGAACATGGAAGAGAGAGCATTTCTTAGACTGCAATGATGGGGGTTCTGGATTTCAATTTCCTACCAAAAATCCTAAATTTAGCCTCCAGAACATCCCTCCTGCATCTTCCTATAACATTGGTAGACACATATAGAATGACAGCCAGTCCTCTCCAGCACCATCTAAATAATAATAAAAATAATAATAGATTGTTCCATAGGTATTAGGAGTATGCTTTTAATTAGTTTTGCTTCATTTCATTTTTCCCTTCCTTTTATTTTTTTGGTTTCTCCCAGGACAAGCAGGATGATAATCCTCTCACATGGGTGACATCATCAGATGGAGCCCAGCATGGACCTTTGATCTCAAAGATTCTAGAACTTTCAAACATGCCCTACTGAGCATGTGCAGCTGTAGTCATCATCACCCTGCCCCTTAGGCAGAGTCCCTCAGTCTCTTTTTTTCCATGGAGCCTTGTGGTCACGGTATTCAGCTTTGCTCTCTTCTCACAGTTTAGGTCAGTGATTTTTTCTAGAACTGCAGCTGTTTTATTTCCTTGAGGTAGATTTATTCTTCTCTTTTTCATCTTCTTTCCAACTGTCTGTTGGCTGCATAGTGAGCTTCCCCCTGCGCAGCCTGGCAGAGTCTGTTACTATCTTTATAAAAAAAAAGAAAAACTGCCCCTATCCCTTCCTCCCCCCTGTCCTACTCCCCTGCCTCTCTTCACCTTTTTTGCCTATCATTTGCCCCTCTGCCCAGCCCACCGCCATCTCCGACGAGGACTGCACAGACTGGGAGACTGCCCCTCCCTCCTGACCTCCCTCCTTATTCCCCTGCCCCCCCCCCCAACCCTTCCTTTCCCCCTTACCCTTCAACTCATCTCTCCACCACCTCTACTATCATAATTTGTAATTAGCTTCAGCGCCTATCCGCTCCTTTCTCTACTTCCTCTCCATCCTCTGCATCACTCCATCCTCTCTTTCCTCTGCGACACTCTTGCACTAATTTTACACTATTTCAACCTTGTAAATAGCCTCAGTGCCTGTAAATAGATCCAGCGCCTCCTTTGGTATAATCCTCAATTATTTCTCCCTTCCTCGGCCATTCCCACCCCTCACCTTCACCTTTATCCTGTCCATCATATTGACCTCAAATTTATGTGATTTATGTTACTGCTCGCTTTTCATATCATTCCCCAATTTGCTGTTTGCCTGTTATAGTTTTCCCTGTTAATAGTTTTAATACATCTCCCCCCCCCCAGTTGAAATTATGTTTATTGTAAAGCTTTGTTACGCAACATTATTTGTTCTCTGGAAACCGATGTGACGTTCCCAGAGAATGTCGGTATATAAAAATGTTAAATAAATAAATAACTATATAAAAAAATAAATAAATAGATCTATGTCCTATCCTTGCTCTTTCACCTTTTTCTTCCTTTCCCTGGTGTTGACAGGGCTGACTTATGCAGTCTGTTGGTGATCTGTTACAAGTAAGCCACTCCGCTTTCATTAGATTTTCTTTTGTTTTTAAAAATTTTTTCATTTAGTGCACACTCTTTTGATTTTAAAATAGGTGTGTGGGCGCAGATGTGCATGCATTCATCGGCCCATTCCCAGAGACGCAGCCATTTTATAACATACGCACATATATACACACATGGTATAAAGTAGGATGATCATGTGCACCTGTGCACAATTTTAAGTGGACACACTCTTATATGCACAAAAGCCAGTTCTACCTCATAAGAGGAGATATTTTAATAGACATGTGTTCCTGTTCCGATGCCATTCCCAGTTTTCTGAGTTCATTCCCAGTTCCCCCAGGTAAAGGATGAGATTTCAAAACCCACCCAGGTTTAAAAGCCTCCCTTCTCCCCTGTTAGCCCCAGCTCTTAAAACCCCACCAATCTATTTATCTTTATTTTATTGCTTATACATCCTTCCTAGCAAAAGTAAAGTTATGCAGCTGGGATTCTGGTGTGTGACTGTGCATGTATTTCTGTGCTAATTTGAAGTTGAAATCCAGAAGTTCCTAAGCACCATACAGACCACACCTATGAGCAGCCCCTTTTTAGGAACTTTTCTTTTGTGTGCACAGCGAGACATGTGCGTGCACAAAAGCGGCTTTTAAAATCCGCTCAGCGTGTGCCGGCCCAACATATTTATGTAACTCTCGGTTTTGGTGTGTGTCAAGCTTTTAAACATTTATCTTTATTTGAGTTAGTGCAGACTATTTGAGTTGTAATAATGTGTACTAACCTTAATAGTGCACACAAAATTGATAAAAAGCTCACTAAATTGAATTAGTGCACAATAAAAGGTGAATTTTAAAAGCCTGATGAGTGTCAAAATTAGGGGACATGGAAAGATGGGCTCGCGAATGCCAAGCGGATTTTAAAAGATGCCTGGATACATGTGTAAATGCTGCTGCATGTATATCTCAGAACTTCTCAAAAAGGGCCTGATATGGAAGTGGTCTAGGCAGGCATTGGTAGTACATGGGCGTTTTGGGACTTTAACCAGAAATTTGCATGTAAATGCTTACACGATCCGGCATGCACTGAAGCCCCATCATTTAACTTTACTTCTGCTATGGATGCAGTGTAAGTAAGAAAAACAAAAAACAACAAGCCATTTTGAAAGGTTTAAAGGGTCTGGGGTACCTGGAGGAGTATATGCTATCAAACCGGGGGGGGGGGGGGGGGGGTTTGGAGGATGACCTATCTGTTAACTGGGTAAACTGGTAACGAACTGGTAAAACTGGCAAAGTTTTTGGCATGTGTCCCTTTTAAAATCCCTCCACCTATGTGGTAGAATTGGATTTGCATGCACAGGTGTGCACCCACTTAAAATTCAGCACACGTGCTCACAGCCAGGCTATTTTATAACATGCATGCATATACGTGCGTATGTTATAAAATCACCACATTCCTGGGTGTGGGCCAATAAATGCATGCACGCGCACCCACACGCTGGTTTAAAAGTTACTGTGCTTATGAATAATTTTAAAAAACACAACATTTTGTGTTTTTTTTGCTTCAGTTTTGAAACAATATAAAACGAAATAGGCCATATCATTGACATTGACTATGTCATTAAAAATGAAAGCACATCCCTAGTAGTTATTACATGACAGACTATCTGAATGGATCTTAGCTCCCACCCAAAGCTTAAAAGTGCATTGCCTTAAATTCAGTTTTCTAGGTTTAGGAAGCACCAGCCATTCCTGCCAACATTTTTTTTCCACCCCAGAACAGAAACAGAGAAGCCCATTCCAGCTGCTTTTAACATCTCCTTTCACCTCAGATCATAAAATTGAAGTTTGGGATTTGATTCCTACTTCTTGCCATCTGCTTTTGCTACTAATAGCACTCCTGTTCTTTATCTTCTTGATGTGGCAATATTTTAAAAATCTTACAGGTCAGTCCACTTTCTGTTTATTTAGTACAGTTTTGAAGATTTAAATGCTGAGAAGGAATAAGAGGGACTGACATAATGAAAGGAGGATCTAAGATTAGAGAAGGGAGTATTTTATATGGAAATTCTGAAGAAGGATGAGGAGGATAAGGGGAAGGAGAAAAGATCTGAAACAGGTGGCAGAGGCTGAGAGGTGGACTGACTGAGAGAGGGATTTTGGGAGGCTGGAAAGGGGACAGAGAAGCTGAGGGGAAGGGATAAACTGAGTGATAAGATTGAGGGAAAAGGTGTTAGGAACTAAAAGTAATAGGACAGATTGAGTAGAGAAGCATGTAAGGCAAAGGGATCAGCTCAGTCGCCACTGATCTTCCAGTTTTCTCTGGATCATGGCCTTGGTGCTATATCTGCAGTGGTGTGGTGAGGGCAAATCCTTTTCTCCATGATCCCAAGAGCACAGCCTTTGTGGTTGCTGCAGCAGGGGTTGGAGAATCTTTACCTGGATCATTGCTGAAGGAGGATGAGGGATTCTACCCTCAGGAAAACCAACTATAGGTATAAAAAATGACAAGAAATCCTATTTTTTCCACTTTAATAGAGATGGTGGTGATGGTGGTTGAGGGTATAGACAGCAACAGGAACAAAAGGAAAGAGAAAAAGGCATATGAGGCTAGACCAGAGGAAAAATGGAAAGGAAAGAAGTGACAAAAGGGAGAGGAGAAACAAGGGAAAATGAAAAAAAGAGAGGAAGCAGGAGTAGGAAAAATGGGAGAAAAGAGACAGAATAGAGGGGAGAAGAAAGTACTTACAAAGGAAAAAGTAATGAGAAAAGAACAAATGAAAGAGGAAGAGAGGACTGGGTAGATTTGAGGGGAAGTTGTAATGCTGGATGAGAGTAAGACGAGGAGATGAAGGCTGGGATAGGGAGAGTCAGGATAGATGAGAAAATAAATAGTCTTCAAAGATGAACGTTCAATATTTTCTAATGTATCCCCTGCTAGGAGCATATAAAATACTGGAATTTTATTGTCCTGAAACCAAAGGCAATGATTGAGAAAGATGTTGGACTGGACTTGGCTCAAAGGATAATGGGGTATATCATTCTGTAGGACAGAGACAAGGAAAGAAAAAACATGTTCCCTCTGTTACCCACACCATGGGATTCATAAAGGCAGTCTCGCACAGTACAGTAATTCTATTTAATATTCTTCTGGAGGTTCCAGCAGTAAAATTAAGCAGCAACCACAAACCAAAATTAAGCAGCTTACCACAAACAATCAAACATACAGCCTTGGATAAAAACAATCCCTATTATTTAGCACATCACAGCCGTTAGAACTTAGCATCTCTAAGAAAACACAAAAGTTAAAAAAACCAAAAAAACCTTGATAATACCAGGCATTACTCACATCTAGCTCTGAATTCATCAGTTCAAAGTATTTCCTTGAAGGAGAGAGGGGAAATTGTTCTGATAAACAGGATTGTCCAGTTTTCCTCCTAGTATTCTAGATAAATCACTAGGCCTTAGTGCCTCAGCATCCATTGTCACAGAGAGATCCTGCCAGACTGGTAGAGATGTGATTTGTGTGCCCGATCGTCTTAACGATCGGGTTCGGCTAGAGGGGGGGAAGAAATCTGATCGTGGGTGATGTGAATCGGAATTGGTTCCGATTCACATCGTTATTTTTTTTGTAGTGAGGCCGACCCTTTAAAATTAACCCCTTACCTTCCCCCACCCTCCCGAACCCCCCCAAAACTTTTTATGATTACCTGGTGGTCCAGTGGGGGCACAGGGACCGATCTCCCGCTCTCGGGCCATCGGCGCTATTTTGGCTGCCACTCAAAAATGGCGCCGATGGCCCGATAAAAAAAAAACCCCACCCGACCCTTTAAAAATGACCACTTAGCTTCCCCCACCCTCCCTAGCCCCCCCAAAACATACCTGGTGGTCTAGTGGTGGTCCCAGGAGCGATCTCCTGTTCTCAGGCTGTCAGCTGCCACTCATAAAGATGGCACCGATGGCCCTTTGCCCTTACCATATGACAGGGTACCCGTGCCATTGGCCGGCCCCTGTCACATGGTAGGAGGCCATCTTTACGAAGGTGGCGGCCATCTTTAAAGATGGCGCCGGCCAGCCAGTGCTCCTACCATGTGACAGGGGCCGGCCAATGGCATGGATACCCTGTCATATGGTAATGGCAAAGGGCCATCGGCGCCATCTTTATGAGTGGCAGCCGACGGCCTGAGAATGGGAGATCACTTAAGTTTAAGCTGGCAGAACCAGCAGGCCTTAAGGGATATCCCCAGAACTCAGGATGGGGCCTGTCTCTTTAGACTAAAGTCTCTCTCTGAAAAACACACACACATTCAGAAACTCACTTGCATACACAAGCTACACCCCCTCTAGAGACCATTTTTCCTCCCACTTACTTAAAGGAAAAGGTAACTATGTGAATCCTGTTCTACACAAACATCCACCTTTAAATGATAATGGTAGAACTAAAGTGAGAATATGGGGAAACGCTGAGGAAATCAGCCACTAGCAGCAACTAGAACAGAATTTAAGACATGGACTTCATCTCTATCAGTGTTGGCAATCAATCATCAAAATGTTGGACCAGTCCTAATTTTCTTTTTTGTAACATATAGTCGGCTATATAAAAAAACTGGATCATAATAATTTCATGATTAAATAATAACATTGGCAACAATAAAAATGCCTCAAGATTTATGACATCATCAAAATGAATCCATCACAAACAATGCCCTAGAAGTCAACATCTATCTCTGAAATGGTGCTTAGAATTAGGCTCATAGATTAGGAAAAACAATCAAAATAAATCAGAAAAATAAAGAAAGTTTAAGGAAAAAAATAATTTTAGATGTTTAAACAATATTTGAGAGACAGAAGAAGATCTTTTTTTGTTGTACTTCCCTTTTTAAACATGTCAATTCGGTGCACCACCTAAACCCAATTAGTTTCCAGCCAGTATTAACAGAACATCTGCTTTCTTCTATCAAATATACTCATCTGCTAACATACACAACATATAATTAGTGAAAGATTTAGTTCTGTACTTCTGTTGAGGTTATCCCGCAGTCAGAGATGTTTCCTTGCTGCAATTCAAATTAGTTAACAGCCTAGAGGAACATATTCAGTTTTCATCTGATTAAAGCAAGGGGGCATCTTAAGTTTAAGCTTCCATTGCAAATGCTACAAACTATTTTTGGTACTATAAATGCAAAAATCAATGTAAACCTGTAAAATTTTTAAATTGCTTTAGGGCACAGCTTGGTAAGATTTATTAAATAACTCACTGAATAAAAGGTGGAGAATAAGGCAAACTAGAGATACATGGCTATTAGATACAATTTTACTGTGTTAAACTTTTCTTGAATAGGTAAAAAAAAACTATTTTATGTCTCCTGTAAAATTAATTACAAAAGGCATATTCTTTTCTTGACAAATGTATTTATTTATTTAAAATTATTTATTAATCGCTTCATTGATAAAATCTCCCTAAGCAATATACAACATAAAATAAACAATAAACCCCAAAATTTAAAGAAAATATAGAAACACACATGCACAGTACTAAATATCAATTTATTTATTTATTTAAATATGTTTTTATGCCGCTTTGACAAGACAAGTTAATCAAATACTCTTTTTCCTAAGCTTTCTTATATAATCCAAATTCTTAAATTATTCAAAATGACATCCATGGGTGTCTATAAAATATATTTTTCAAGAACGGCATGATGAACTGTTATAAAAGGTATTTTCAGTTTCTGCCTCTTTGTCATTTTTATTTATGTTAAATCAAGTACTGACAATATTGTTTTGCTTTAAAGCAAACTGTAGACCTATGTATTTTGTAACATTATGCATGTTATTCAACAAATATGCTCATAAATTACACCAATTTTCAAAGTGTACCTAATGTGCATAAGTCCACTTTGAAAATTGTTCTAGCAAAACTATTAGCAAACAATTACATCGGATCTTTGGTGTAAATAGTTCTGTCCAGAGAATTTATGCTCATACATTTTAAACTAAGAAAAAGGATGCATGAAAGTCCCAGCCTACCCCCACTCTCCACCCCTCACCTCCAGAATGCCTCTCACCTGTGTGCGTAAAAGTACATGCATTCATCATGAACACACAATATTCTAAAGGACATTTGAGCAGGTAAAACACTATTTTACCAAAAATCCCTTTCAAAATTACCCTTGTGGGGTAAATGTTCAAAGCTGCTTATGTATATAAAATGCAAATTTAAGCGTGTCAATACAGTAGCATGTTCTAAAATTCCCCAGGGTATGCACGTATGAAAAAAAAATGTGACTAACTCAATTTTGCACATACGTTTATTTGCACAAAAGTGAGATATTTCAGTTAGCAGAGCTGGAGCAGAGCTTGGAGTTACATGTATGCTTGTGATTTAAACCGGTGCGCAGTTGCACATGTGCAGTGTTCGTTGGCCCATGCCCAGGGACACAGCCATTGTATAACATACATGCATATATGTGCATATCTTATAAACCAGCCTGACTGCACGCACATGCTCCTGTGCACACAAATGCCACTTTTACCGCATAAGTGGGAGGATTTTAAAAGACATGCACACCGATGCCATTATCAGTTTTCCCACTTTGTTTCCAGTTCGCCCAGGTAAGGAATAGGTCTTCCAACCCCCCCTCCCCTAGTTTAAAAGCCTCCCTATTCCCCTGTTAGCTCTGACCCTTAAAACCCAGCTAATCTATGTATCTTTATTTTATAATTTATATGTCATCCGTAGCAGAAGTAAAGTTACACGGCAGGGGAGCTAGGTATGCGCCTGTGCGTGTAAGTATTTACATACTAATTTGAAGTTAAAATCCAGGAACGCCCATGCCCCATGCTCAAACCCGCCCCTGTTTTGGAACTTTTCATTTTTGAGTGTAGTGGCAAGTGTGTGTATATATCCAGTAGGGATGTGAATCGTGTCCTCGATCGTCTTAACGATCAATTTCGGCTGGGAGGGGGAGGGAATCGTATTGTTGCCGTTTGGGGGGGTAAAATATCGTGAAAAATCGTGAAAAATCTAAAAATCTAAAAATCGCAAAACCGGCACATTAAAACCCCCTAAAACCCACCCCCGACCCTTTAAATTAAATCCCCCACCCTCCCGAACCCCCCCCAAATGAGTTAAATAACCTGCGGGTCCAGCGGCGGTCCGGAACGGCAGCGGTCCGGAACGGGCTCCTGCTCCTGAATCTTGTTGTCTTCAGCCGGCGCCATTTTCCAAAATGGCGCCGAAAAATGACGGCGGCCATAGACGAACACGATTGGACGGCAGGAGGTCCTTCCGGACCCCCGCTGGACTTTTGGCAAGTCTCGTGGGGGTCAGGAGGCCCCCCACAAGCTGGCCAAAAGTTCCTGGAGGTCCAGCGGGGGTCAGGGAGCGATTTCCCGCCGCGAATCGTTTTCGTACGGAAAATGGCGCCGGCAGGAGATCGACTGCAGGAGGTCGTTCAGCGAGGCGCCGGAACCCTCGCTGAACGACCTCCTGCAGTCGATCTCCTGCCGGCGCCATTTTCCGTACGAAAACGATTCGTGGCGGGAAATCGCTCCCTGACCCCCGCTGGACCTCCAGGAACTTTTGGCCAGCTTGTGGGGGGCCTCCTGACCCCCACGAGACTTGCCAAAAGTCCAGCGGGGTCCGGAAGGACCTCCTGCCATCCAATCGTGTTCGTCTATGGCCGCCGCCATTTTTCGGCGCCATTTTGGAAAATGGCGCCGGCTGAAGACAACAAGATTCAGGAACAGGAGCCCGTTCCGGACCGCTGCCGTTCCGGACCGCTGCTGGACCCGCAGGTTATTTAACTCATTTGGGGGAGGTTCGGGAGGGTGGGGGATTTAATTTAAAGGGTCGGGGGTGGGTTTTAGGGGGGTTTTAGTGTGCCGGCTCACGATTCTAACGATTTATAACGATAAATCGTTAGAATCTCTATTGTATTGTGTTCCATAACGGTTTAAGACGATATTAAAATTATCGGACGATAATTTTAATCGTCCTAAAACGATTCACATCCCTAATATCCAGGCCATTTTTTAAATCCAGCCAGAGTGCACCGGCCTGACTTGTGATCATATCTCCTGCTTTTGGCGCGCACCGGGTTTTTAAAATTAACCTTTATGTGCTTAAATTTTCGCTCACATGCTATACCCTGCATTTTATTTTCCAAACAAACGTAAACATCAATGTTCTCTTTGAAAATAGTTGTAACTTATGAGCATAGCTGTCATATCAGTTACCCATGATGTTATAAAATTGCACTCTTTATGACCCAAAGCTGGGCACAAAGTATTGGAAGTTATAGTAAGGTCACTCAGCATAATAGTGATATTCATAATGAAGCTTGAGATTGAGCAAACTACTTAAGTTTGTCAAACCTTGTACAAGGTCATAGGCATAGGGAAGGTAATTTTGTAACAGACTTAAAGAACTAAAAGTAGTGAATGAGAGGCAAGCACATTGATATGCACACATACATTCACATAGCAGTAACCTAATACTTCTAACCAGTTGACATATTGGATCCTCTGGACTGAAACATGAAAGGGGTATTTTACATACCATTCGGCAATTTGTATAAATATTTCAGAAACAGAGCATCAGAACATATCTGATATGAGTACTGTATAGGGACATGTCTACTGGTTTCAGAACTAGTGACTCCTGCAGCATGTAGATAAGTTGGATTGGAATTCAACTACTTTCAAAATGCTGTGCACTCAAAGATATCTGGTAGGTCCAGTCTGAAGCAACCTTTATCAGTCTCTTCAATTTGTCTGCTGAATAATTTAGAAATTCTGAGGCACTTGAAACACTCAGTTTCAAGAAAGTACCTTTGCTCGAGCCTAAATGTTTGAGTTACTTTTTACAGTCAGACTCAATTCCCTTTTAGGAAAAATTACAAAGAAAGGTAAGGGTCTGTATACTGATGGGAATTAATTTTATTACTCATTTTACATGGGAGCTAATATGGGTGTTTTCCAATGTACAAGTGTTGAGGATAAATTTAAAAAAAAAGCATGCAAGTCCACATATATGCATAAATGGGCTCTCACACATGTTTGCATGCATTTCATTATCAGCGCACATGCACCTGCACAGGTTATAAAATACACATATATTGTATTAAAAACATATATTTGCAATTGCACAAGTACAAACATATGTTACATGAAATCATAAGCACACAGTTTCACTAAACTTTTTCTAACATATACATGTATGTTTTTTCCACAGGTGCAAACCTTTGTTTCTTTCAGAGTGGGATCATTCTAAAATGGCTTCTCCTGTGCGCTAGTCCAACTTTACCATCAGGGGCATCTATAGACTGGAGTCCCAGGTGGTTAAATATGAGCATCTTCATGTTCCCCCAGGAGGGGCAATCGGCAGTATAGTGCTTGGCTGAATAGGGCTTGGAAAGATTTCAGATTCTCTACAATAGAAGGTCAGATTATCCACACAGAATAAATGAGTGGGGGTAGGGGGAACAGGGATTGATGGTTGAAGGGACTTGGTGGGCAGAAACATATTTAAAGGGTCACAAAGGCCCCACCATCTTACATATTGATATGTCAGATAAGGTGAGTGCTGAAGAATAGGCTAGCCAGGAGGCTCCATAAAACCTAGACAGGTTGATCCAGTCTAGGATTTACTAAACAGATTGCACTAACTAGTATTTGTTGCGTCTGTGCCTCTTCTCACCCCTCGCTCCACCCTCTCTACCTGGGATGTGACTCCCTTTGGCTCTGATGGACAGTTGCAGCCGCGGCTTCTCTCCGCCTCTTGGTCCCGGTTCCCCTGGGCTGGCCTGACGCTATGGATCCACCATGTTCTCGATGATGTTAGGGCGTGAGCGTGCGTGCGCTCCAGACTTTGTACCAGTAAGGGCGCAAACCTCGGGGGCGTCCCCCCGTAGTGAAGTCATCCATTTGTACTTTAAAAGGTCTTTCTTGCTAACCTCTAACGAGTTAGCAAGGAACTCCAACAGGACTTGCTTCGGCAGTCCACGTTACTTGCAACAACGATCCGAGTCAGCGAGGGGAATCCTTCTCCACTGCTCGGCCTTTTCAAACTTACCAGGAATACCCACTCTACGGGGTCTCCACTCTCTCTTCTTGATTTCAGATTGCCAGAACACTCGGAAGACTCCTCATTGACTGGAAGCGATCGTGGACGTGAACACAGTGAGTTCTATTACATAGGAATCGGTACTCGCTCCACGAGGGCCTCATTCCTATTGCTCTGAAGACTCCCTTTCATCCAAGACGTTATCGCAGGTACAGAGATCAAGAGTTACATTGGCAAGATAGCAGATAGGAACTGGGAATCACTCCACGAGGGCCCATGTTCCTAGAATCTTTTACAGACTCTCTTCTACTCTAGAAGCCATTTCATATACAGCAATTGTGAGTTCATATTACAGACCGTGGGAACCAGTGCTCGCCTACGGCTCCTGTTCCTAAATGTATTAAAGATTCTCCGTGGCATAGAGACCATTGCAGACATCTACTATTGTGAGGGTACTATCTTGTATCCAGTATACCTTGTCTACTCACTACTTTTAGTCTCTCTCTACAGCTCAGCAACCCAGAGATTATATTCTAGTATTAGAAGGACTTCAGCTTTGCCAAACACAACGATTCACTACTGCCACCTCTGGTGGTCCAGTTTCCAGTCTAATAAAGAACTATTGTGTTTATCTCATATTCTAGCCTAGCCGGTGGTTCCTCTCAGGATCTCCTCCTGGGGGCGCTGTCATCTGCCATTGGCCCAGGGATTCACCATTTCCTCCAAGTGGTCATTTCCTTTCACTATTGTCACCCTGTGGGAGCCAACCACTACAGACCACTAACTCCGCTCACAGAAGTATTATATAGACAGCTACTCCTCTTACTTGAGACTTGCCAGCAGCTTATATATACAGATTGCTACTCCGTAGTGGAGGCATGATAGATTGCTGTCTCAGTAGTGACGTACAATATACCTATTGTTAGCTCCTCTCCTCAGAAGAGTATCATTATACAAGATTGACAACTCCTCTTCCTTGGAAGTTGATCCATAACAGATTGCTACCTCCTTTCCTTACAGTAACATCTAACAGCAGTTCTCTAACAGATCTATAGATAGCCAACTCCTTCCTTCTGGAGGAGCAGGTCATGTCATATCACTACTCCTTCCCCTTTCAGGAGAACAGCAGAACAGCTTCCTAACTCCACCCTCCTGGCGGGGTGAGCAATAGCAGATTGCTAACTCCTTCCCTCTGGAGGAGGAGAGCGAAACAGTATTATAGCTATTTTAAAAGATATCAATAAGGAAGTCAGAACTACATGTCCCAGCAAGCAATTAGATAAATGAAGGACTGAATTTGCCTGTCATGAAAATCTTGCACCAGATGTTAAACCTAATCAAGAGCCATTTCATATCTTGAGTCATCTCTCAGTTCTCAGTTGCTGGGGTAAATTTTGGTACCATTGGAATGCTTTTTATTCAGTTAGTAGTATAGCTGGAGATACTAGCGTACGGTCCATGGAGATGTTCTGTAAGGCAGAAAGAAAATTGAGAGAATGTGAAGAAAAGAAACCACCTAGCATGTATAATTACAGTATGTACACTCTTCCTTTTTGCAGGGGACCAGCCAGGTGATGACCCCGATGACCCAGTACTCAGCACTCTTGGGTGCTGCTTCCTAGCCTGGAAGAGGAAACTGAGGAGAAGAAGTGAGCAGCAGAGAAGCACTCAGTGACATAGCATGGACAACAAGAGAAGAGGAAAAGGAGGAGGGAGCAGTCAAAGGACAACAAGTGTTACTGCATGGACACCTGGAGGAAGAAAAGGAGGAGAAGAAGAACTAGAGAGTCAGTCACTCATACCAGAGCTCTGGTAGCATGCAGCTTGGCTGGAGGAGGGTAGCTCAGCTGAGGAGCACCTGACCACTGGGTCCATCCCCATCACCACCCATAATGGTTGAACTTCAGTTTCTGCCACCACCACTATCTGCAGTGAGGCAGCCAGTAGCATCACCACCAAACCACCTCAACTACCACCACCAGAGATGGTTCCCCCTCTCTGAGGTCATAGATGGCAGAGGAGGATAGGCCCACTACTGATGCCAGCACATTCTTGCAGCTGTCTCAAAGCCCTCCAGACCCTTCTAGCAGCTGTCTTGATGAACCACTGCTTCCAGGTCAGGGCACTTTGAGGTCAGTAATAGCTGCATTAGAACCCTGCCATACAGCAGCACAAGACTTGGCCAGGCCAAAGCACAAGAACTTTTCCACCCCAAAACAGAAGCTAGCCAAGGAATCCCAGAAAGCTTTGAATTTATTCAGAATCACATTGAGCACTCCATGTAAATAAATGTGCCTTCACTTTCAATTTCTTCTTCGCACACCTTATAAATAAATACACTTTCACCATATAAAATGTCTTTGAATCAGTCTTCCTTTCCTATATTGCCTGCTATTGAGTCTAGCAATGTATCTCCTGCAATGCCCCCTGTCTTTGGCCATGTGTTTAATACTCCTTCTCCTTTTCCTCCTCTTTATCTAGATGATCTAGTTTCTCTGAAGAAGAGACTGGCTTTGGTCAGATTATGAAGCATGCAGCAAGCTAGAAAGATCTCACAGACCTTAGGGAGGTTGTAGAGGAGGAAGCCCCCAGATTTATCCAGACACTGGAAACTGTTTTGAATAGGCCAAAGGTTTGGTCTGCTGGTGGTCCCTGTTGTAGCCTCCCTTTCCAATGTCCTGTGGGTTAGCTAGTGGGATCATGATCAGGATTGAGTAAATATCCTCTATCACCTAAAGGGGAGAACACAGAGAAGAGCAGTGTTAGATATCCTTTAGTGTTGGGAAGGAGGTTGACTTAGGAGCAGTCCTCCAGGGCCAATGTTGTAAATCCATCTAGATATTAGGGAGATCAAAAGATGTTATTTTCAGAGTGATGGCAGTGATAAGTGTATTCCTACCTAGAAGCCAGCCCCTGATGATATGTCCTTCCTGTAAGCGGTCATAGAAACATAGAAATGACAGCAGAAAAAGACCAATCGGTCCATCTAGTCTGCCCAGCAAGCTTCCACACTTATTTTCCATACTTATCTGTTTCATCAACCACCACTTCAGGGCTCTTGTTGGTAACTGTTTGATTCAAATTTCCTGCCATCCTCTGTCATTGATGCAGAGAGTAATGTTGGAGTTGCATCAAAGGTGAGCATAAGGCTTATGGTTAAGGGTTGTAGCCGCCACATCAAGCAAGTTACCCCGATGCTTGTTTTCCCCAGATTGCACAGATCGATGTCTTGTTGGATAATGTCTGATTGTGAAGCCTATTTTCCTCACTTCCCCCTACCGTTGAAGCAGATAGCAACGCTGTATATGCTTTCAAAGTGATGTATCAGGCTTATTTGGTTTAGGGTATTAATCGCCGTAATAAGCAGCTACCCCACGATTGTTTACCCAGACTGTGAAGTTCAGTCCTTATTGGTTGTTGCCTGAATGTAAATCCTGTTTTCCACTTTTCCCCCTGCCATAGAAGCAGAGAGCAGCATTGTATATGTATTTAAAGTGATGTATCAGGCTTAATTGGTTTAGGGTAGTAACCGCCATAATAAGCAAGCTACCCCCATGCTTATTTGTTTACCCAGATTATGAAGTTTAGTTCTTGTTGGTCGTTGTCTGAATGCTAATCCTCTTTTCCACATTACCCCCTGCCGTAGAAGCAGAGAGCAATGCTGTGTATGCATTCAAAGTGATGTATCAGGCTTAATTGGTTTAGGGTAGTAACTACCGTAATAAGCAAGCTACCCCTATGTTTATTTGTTTACCCAGATTGTGAAGTTCAGTCCTTTTTGGTTATCTGAATGCAAATCCTCTTTTCCACATTTCCCTTTGCCGTTGAAGCAGAGAGCAATGTTGGGGTTGCATTAACCGTGCAAGGGATTTGTTGAGTAAGGGTAGTAATCACCAGGTAGTAGTTAACATTCCAGCAAGCCACCCCCATGTCTCTACTCTTCATTCCCATCCTCTAGCCTTTATGGATCCACAATGTTTAGCCCATGCCGCTTTTTCATAGTTTTAGTCTTTACCACTTCCTCCAGAAGGGCATTCCAGGCATCCACCACCCTCTCCATGAAGAAATACTTCTTGACATTGGTTCTGAGTCTTCCTCCCTGTAGCTTCAAATTGTGACCCCTTGTTCTACTGATTTTTTTCCATTGTAAAAGGTTTGTTGTTGAATCATTAAAACCTTTCAAGTATTTGAAAGTTTGTATCATATCACCTCTGCTCCTCCTCTCCTCCAGGATGTACATATTTAGGTTCTTTAATCTCTCCTCATAAGTCATCCACCTTTTTGGTCGCCCTTCTCTGGACTGCCTCCATCCTGTCTCTGTACCTTTGAAGATATGGTCTCCAGAACTGAACACAGTACTCCAGGTGGGGCCTCACCAAGGCCCTGTACAAGGGGATCATCACTTCCTTTCTCTTACTAGATATTCCTCTCTCTATGCAGCCCAGCATTCTTCTGTCACATTGTTTCACCGACTTCAGATCGTTAGACACTATCACCCCAAGGTCTCTCTCCTGCTCCGTGCACATCTGTCCTTCACATCCCATCAAATACAATTCTTTCAGATTTCCACTCCCCATATGCATGACTCTGCACTTCTTGGCATTGAATCTCAGCTGCCATATCTTCGACCACTCTTCCAGCTTCCTTAAATCACGTCTCATTCTCTCCACTCCTTCCGGCGTATCCACTCTGTTGCAGATTTTAGTATCATCCGCAAATCATCATGAATTCCTGACTGTGAGAAGATGTAGGCACCATGACTAGATCCAAGAAACCTGTGCTTGACATCCAAGATGATGCCCTTAGTGACACAGACCACAAGTATATCAGCAATTAGTCCCTTCACTGTCAGAAAGCTGTCCTGAAAGGGGATTGGTCTTTTCACTGACATGTGACAGTGGATGGACTAATCAGCAATAAGTGAAGGAGTGAATAAATTAATATTAAGTGCCAGACACTTCAATATTGATTTATACACTCGTTTTGACCTGCCCTAAGCTCCCTCAAAACTCTTCTCTTTGAGACAGCTTATTTATATTCAAACTGTTGATTATCTCAACTCTTTTTCCTGGGTTTACTATTACTTGTTCTGTTCCTTATAACTGGGGAAGGATAGTTTTCAAGGCATTTACCCAGGTAAATTTGCTTGTTTGAAAATTGCCCTCACTCAATTCAAATGAAAGTATATGCAGGTTTCCACAGTGTGCATTTTTTTAAATTATTTAACAACCCTTATATTCCGTAACCTCAACATAGTTATTAACGCAGAGTTTTGTGCACACTTTAAGAAGGATTGAGGGGAGGCATCTTCTGAGAATATAAAAAAGGAAAGGATGAGAAACCATGTCCATAGATTTGATTTTCAATTCTCTGCATATTTTTTGTGGCCATTTTCTGCCCATACAAATTGCAGGTTCAAAGTCCATCGTTATTCTGTACCCACCAATCTTGTAGGCATCTTGCAAAGGGAAATAACTTAACTGGTTTCCCTTTAAAAATAAGTTACATATGCAATGATTAAAAAGTACTCATAGACTTTGCAGCTACATAGGCTAATAAAAGTTGCACCCTAAGGGCAAAAGCAACACAGTTTTCCTTTATAAAATTGCCCATAAAGTACATGGGTGAAAGTACACCCACACTCTGCATCTTTATCAGAGTAGTGAAAAATAGAAACAGAAATTTGATGGTAGAAAAAGACCATAGGGATGTGCTTTCATTTCCAACGAATGTAAAAAATGCAACAAATGAAGATATTTTTGGTTTGTTCCAAATGGAACGAACAAAATATAGTCTCCTACAAAATACTGAAAAATGTTCAAGTATATTTATAAATGTATTTATTTATTTGTTTGCTTATCTATTTACTTATTTATTTATTTAAAATTTTTATTTTTTTATTTATTTTTAATTTTTATATACCGATGTTCTTGAAAGAAATACAAATCACTCCAGTTTACATAAAACAGTGAAATGCCCTAAAAAGGGGAGGGGCTTTACATAGAACAATAGAACAAAATACCAATTAAACATAGTAATAGTATAATATAGTATAAATACAGTATAAATAAATACAAGAAATGTTTGAACTCAAAATCATAGAACAGTTGAAAAATCATAATAGTATAACTCAATGAGGTATCCCATAATTTGGGTTTATCATCGCGTTTAGGCAGCATTAAGTGCCTGGGAAGGCTTGGCGGAAAAGCCAGGTTTTTAGCTTTTTTTTTTAACTCTTGATGACATGGTTCAAGTCTTAGATCTGGGGGGAGCACGTTCCATTGGTGGGGGCCTGCTGAAGATAGTGCTCGTTTGCTCAATGATGATTTTACCGGCGAGGCATACAGTGTGCCTTTGTATGCACTTCTAATTGGTCTGGAAGATGTATGAGGTTGAAGTTGTGTGCTTAACATGATAGGAGCAAGTTTGTGTGTTGCTTTGTGAATGATTGTGAGCACTTTATAGAGGATCCTGTGTTTAATAGGAAGCCAGTGAAGGTTACGAAGGATTGGAGTGATGTGATCTCTTTTGTTAGAGTTTGTGAGTATTCTGGCGGCGGCGTTCTGTACCATTTGTAAGGGTTTGATGGTATTTGTGGGGAGACCGAGAAGAAGGGAGTTGCAATAATCGAGCTTAGATAGTATGATGGATTGGAGTACTAGCCGGAAGTCAATGAAGTAAAGGAGGGGTTTTAGCTTTCTGAGGACTTGCAGTTTGTAAAAGCAGTCCTTTGTGGACTGCTTTTGAAAATATATATATTATGCTGTTCCATAAATCTCAGCGGATTCTAATATAACACACATAGGCAAAAAAACCCAATACAATCGGAAAAACAAATACATTAAAAAATACATTTTAAAATGTCTTAATCAAAGAATTGAGGTTCTTACTGAATTACACTCTGTAACTACTGCTAACTAATCACCTAACTGACCAAATGCTAATGAAAACATATGGGTTTTTAATAGCTTCCTGAAATGAAGCAAATTCTTCTCAGCTCTTATCATGTCAGGTAGCTTATTCCATAAGAAAGGTGAGGCTGCATTGAATATTGTCTTCCAGTGTTTAGCAAGTTATAAAAACGTGTCGGGGGAAACTGAAGCAAATTTCCTGAGGAAGACCATAAAGAGAAGTTTGGTTGATATGATAGCATGGAGGAAGAAACACATGGTGAAGCAAGCTCTTCCAACTTTTGAATACTAAGCATAATACCTTGAATTGTATATGCCAAGTCATTGGAAATGGAAACCAATTAAATTTTACAAGCGAGGGGGTAATGTGATCCCATGAAGAAACACTAGTTACTAAGATGGTAACTTTTAAACCTGCACACGGGTGTCCATGTGCCCGTGGTTCCTGGCGAGTGCACATGGATGCGCTGATTTTATAACATTCATGCATCAAATCATGGGGAGGATTTCACAAACTGTGTGTGATAGGCCCTATTCCCCATTCCCCATTTCCTCCCAGTCCACTCCAGTAAAGGTGCTGACTGGGAGGAAATGGGTAATAGGGCCTATCACGGACTGGGAGGGAACTTCCTAAATCCCCCTACCTAACCAGCCTTCCTTTTCCCCTACTAACCTGACCCCTTAAACCCCACTAACTAACCTATTTTTTGTTTTATAACTTACATGCTATCCAGAGCTGTAGCAGGTTGCACAGGCCAGTCGGCTGCTGGTGTGCTTCAGTGGGACAGTACCTAATGATGCTATCCCAGCCTGCCCATGCCCCATCCAGACCCTGTCCATACCTTTTTTCCAAACCAATTCTTCTGCGCATACCGGGAGATATGCACTTGGCCACGGGCATTTGAAAATCCCCACGGTGCGTGCGTTGCCCAGCCACACGCATATCTCTCGGTTTTCGCACGTGCCAGGTTTTTAAAAAGAAACATAATTTTGAACTAGCTGTAAAAACTGAAGAGAGGAAACTGGGAGACCTAAACAGAGTGTGTTACAATGGTCCAGAGGAGATAGGATGAGGGCCTGGGTAATTCAACGAAAGTCTGCTGGACATAGGAATGGCTTAACAGAGAGTAACATCCCTATTTTGTAATAAGAGGAGTGAATTATAGACTTGATTTGTGGCAACATTGACAGTAATGAATTAATATGAATCCTTAAATTACATATTTGCATGGAAATAGGGATAAGCTGGCCTATAAAAGAAAAGGTGGCTGGCCTCTCTGAAATTGTTGTGTGGCTTAAGAAGAGAATTTCAGTCTTCTTAAGATTCAAGATCAGCTTGTTCATGGTCAGCCAATTTTTTACTTAGGTCAGACAGTTGAGCTTCTCAAAGGTCAACTGCAGTCTTTCAGTGATAGGCACAAGGAATTGTACGTCATCTGCATACATTCTAAATATCACACCCAGGCTCCTAAGAAACGAGCAAAATGGAGTCAAATAGATATTAAATAGAATGGCAGACAGAGGTGAACCTTGGGGCACACCAGTGATGAGAGCATGGAGATTAGATCTAGCATCTTCAATAGCTACATGGAATGAACAAGAAGAGAGATGAACTAAACCAGGCATGAACAACTGCAGACAATTCCATAGACTCTAAACATCCCAAATGAAGAGTTTGGTCAAGCATGTCAAAAGCTGCAGAGATATCCAAAAAAACAGCAAAGTACTTAGTACCTTTGCAAATTCCTTCTGAATAATTTCAAATTAGGATAATAGAAGGGTTTCTGTATAGTGTCAGAGGTTAAATCCAAATTGACATTATCTAGAAAGTTGTGCTCATTAATGATTATAGACTATTGTGGACTATTTTTTCCAAGATCTTTGAAACTGATGGCAAAATTGAAATTGGGTAATAGTTATTTACATTGGAGGGGTTCAAATTTGGATTTTTAAGCAAAGGCTGAATTGTTGCAGTTTTCAAGGCAGGGATTATGGATCTCTCTTCTAAAGACATGTTTATTAATGTAGCAACAAAACCGCTTACATCAGAGCACAGCACTTTAATTAGAGCTATGGAATAAGTGTTGAACACACAGTAGGAATCTTTCAGTGAATTCAAAATGGAAGATACAACAAGGTTGTCTTCTTTAAGAAAGACAAGACAACCTCCTCTCAAGACGCATGAGTGGCTACAAACTGCATCAGGACAGTGTTATTAGTGAGAAAGTGTACAATTTAAAAAGTTCACATGTTTGTGAGGTCGCTCTAATGATCCTAGTGGAGCACCAACTTTATTTTGTGCTGTCAATGGCTTCCTGTTAAGCAGCCAGTTTCTCCTGGTAGTCTTTTAGGACATTCTCATTCTTTTTTTTTTCACCAAAATTCCGCCTTTTATACTGCTCTTTTTTTTTAGTATGTAGTTCCATAGAATGTCATGGAGAATGATTAGGCCTTTTCAAATCTGAATAGGGGCCAAAGTATCCAGAGAAGAATATAATAATGATTGCCAGCTGCTAAACTTGTTATATCACAATCACAAAGCAGAGAGAGATTGGGCACCACTACTCTTGAAGAGTATCCAAACTAACTTATGGCCACCTAAGTACCCTGATGGGATCTGGTGTTTCATAGAATATCATCCCGGGCTGTATTACCATTCAACTTACTAAGTAATGGTCAGACCAAGGCACAGCATAGGATCCGGTTAAGTATCTTGTTGGATTACCAGTTTGATGGAATAAACATTAAATCTAGAGTGTGTCCATGCCTTTGCATTGGTTTGTCTACAAGTTGTGACCAGCCAAGAGTTTTCATAGAAGTCATTAAGTTGCTGCTAGTGGTAGAGAGGGGCTGTACATATACATGGAGATTAAAATCACCTAACACAATAGTATTTTTTAAATAAGCCTTTGAGCCAAGCAGCAATCAGTAAGTGCCGAGAGTTAGGTAGTTAAGCTACCAGGGGTGCAATAGAATAGAAACAATCTCCAGTTTAGGGAAGAAAGAAGGGCAAGTGTCTTAATCAGATGGATTTATTTAGTAGAGGTAATGGATAGTTGAAGAGATGACTTGGTAATACTTAAAAGACCAATGTACTCCAAAATGTGGTTTGGAGTACATTTCATGCCCAGAAAGACGAAACTGATTTAATAAGACAGTGTCTGATGGCAAAAGCCAGAATTCTGTCATACAAAGCACCTTAGGAGATTTATCACTGAGTAGATCACATAATATTGGTATCTTTTTCTGAATAGATTGTGCATTAATCAGAAATAATGACAAATTGCTGTTAGCAGAATTTAACAGATAGTTTATATTAATGTTGTAAGAGCCATCTCTATGACTGTAATACTTTCTTGAATGTAAAACTCCATACCATCATATCTTACAATAACTGGGATATTCTCCCTCATTGAAATACCTAAATCTAATCCTAGTTGACATAAGAATAAAGAGATGCACCATAGAATCTAGGAAGACTTTGTATAAAAAAACAAGGAAAAACAGCAATGAAAACATTATTTCACCTCCTACCATCCTAAAGGGGAGCTAAAAAACATAAAAGTGTTCAGAAATAACAAACAAGCAACAATCAGAGCTTCAGGCGCATGAAGGAGTGCACAAACGAGCAGGCTTCTTAGTCACACTCCTTCATGCATGCCTCCAGTGGTGCCACAGGGATTTAAGAGTTTTCCTCCTGACATCATCAAAGAGGCAGGGCCACCTAAAGTCACAGGGAGAGTAAAATCAAATGCACATACTTGGAAGAGAAAGAAACCAGCTTGGGTCAGTGGCTTGGCAAGGAAACTGAGACAAGTTCGGCAAGCAGGTTGGCAGACAAACAGACCAGAGCAGCACAACATGCCATATTTTATGAATATTGAAAGTATGCACACTCTTCCTGTTTATCGGATTCATATGGAATATGACTTAGTGACCTCCGACATGCAAGGCAGTACTCTTGAGTGCTGCTTCTTAGGCCTGAGGAGAACAGTGAGGAGGATGAGCATCCTGCAGGGGAGCACCTAGCATATGAGCAGCTACAACCCATGATGAAGGAGGAGCTGGAGGATTTTGTAGCTCAGACAGAGGTAACAGCTATTCTATGATGCATGGAAGATCTCCAATAGATTAAAAGTGGTCAGGAGGAGCTCATCTCTGCAGAGAAGGACCTTAATAAAATCAAAGGTTTTATTGTATCTCTTTGTTCAATATAGTTCAATTTAGCTTTTCATATTCGACACAGATTTTTGCTATGCTTGCTATGAATACTATTTTAGGATATAATAAAAAAGAAAGCTATGTAAACAATGGGCTAGATTTTAAAAGCCCTGCGCGCGTAAATCCTGCCGGATTTACGCACACAGAGCACTCGTGCACCAGCATACCTATTTTGCATAGGTTGCCGGCACGCGCAAAGCCCCGGGACGCACGTAAGTCCCGGGGCTTCGTAAAAGGGGCGGGAGGGGGGGTGTCCGGGGGCATGTTGGCAGTCCAGGGGCGTGAACTGGGGCGTGTCCGGGGTGTCCGGGACCACCCTCCCGACCCACCCCCAAACCATCACCATGCCCCAGACCCGCCCCAGACCGCCCCCTGACCCCGGACTTCAAGCAGGCTTCAAGCAGGCATAACTTGCACAATGAAAGGTAGGGGGGGGGTTTAGGTAGGGCTGGGGGGTGGGGTAGTTAGGGGAAGGGAGGGGAAGGTGGGGGGACGCGGAAGGAAAGTTCCCTCCGAGGCCGCTCTGATTTCGGAGAATGGAGGCAGGCTGCGCGGCTCAGCACGCGCAGACTGCCGATTTTGCACAGCCTTGTGCGCGCCGACCCCGGATTTTATAAGATACGCACATATCTTATAAAATCCTGCGTACTTTTGTTTTCGCCGGTTGCACGAACAAAAGTACGCACGCGCGTACTTTTTTAAGATCTACCTCAATTTGTACAAGTCTGTACATCAGTAGACTTTTGGATTAAATGGACAAGATAAAAAGATCATTATAATTGGTAGAAAATAGATATAATGATGTGAGATCCTTTCTTATCAGTAACAAAATGTGCTATGCTTATAGGTAATTGCAGTTAGGACCTAAGTCATGCTGACCTCTTAACTGATCATGATCTAAGATGTGTTATTGAAGTAAACTACAGAAATAAAAGTGTGATTCGTCAATCTAAAATATTTTGCTAAACCTTGACTTTGTAGAAACAAACAGTATATAAGTCAGATTGTATGTATTGTGTTTTGGAATATCCCCTGAGAGTCTGTTTGAAGTGTTGTCTTCTCCCATGTGATATTTTTCTTATGTAAATATTACATGTCCAAGCATCTTGGTAGATTTATACTACAATAGATTCATTTTTGTCTATTTTAAAATTGTATAAAAAATCACCAGGGCCTTTAGAAAATTATAGAGAAATCTTAAAATCTCCACAATTATGGCGCTAAAACCCTAACCAATAATGTGTATTAAAAGCTGTCAAAATGCACGTGTATCTCCCAGAGCATGCACATGTCAGAAGATTTCAAAAAGGGGTGGGGCATAGGCATGGTCTAGGTGGGGCATGGGGTAATTGAAGTCTCCCATTATTACTACATTACCAATTTCATTAGCTTCCCTAATTTCTCTTAGCATTTCACTGTCCATCTCACCATCTTGACCAGGTGGACGGTAGTATACCCCTATCACTATAGTCTTCCCCGACACACAAGCAAATTTTACCCATAAAGATTCAATTTTGTATTTAGTCTCATGCAGGATGTTTATCCTGTTGGACTCTATGCCATCCCAGACATAAAGCGCCACACCTCCTCCCGGGTGCTCCTCTCTGTCATTGCAATATAATTTGTACCCCGGTATAGCACTGTCCCATTGGTTATCCTCTTTCCACCATGTCTCTGAGATGCCAATTAAGTCTATGTCATCATTCACTGCTATACATTCTAATTCTCCCATCTTACTTCTTAGACTTCTGGCATTAGAATACAAACATTTCAGTGTTTTGTTTTTTGTTTGTATTTTCATTCTGCTTTTTAATTGATAGGGATAAGTTAGAATTTTTTAGCTCAGGTGAGTTTTTAGTTACAGGCACTTGGACTATTTTTCTAATTATTGGAACCTCACTGTCGGGATGTCCTAATTCTAATGCATCATTAGTATCCTTTGAAGATACCTCTCTCCAAACCATGCACTGCTGAGCGATGTCAGCTTTCCCCTTTGTTCTAGTTTAAAAGCTGCTCTATCTCCTTTTTAAAGGTTAGCACCAGCAGTCTGGTTCCACCCTGGTTAAGGTGGAGCCCATCCCTTCGGAAGAGACTCCCCCTTCCCCAAAAGGTTCCCCAGTTCCTAACAAAACTGAATCCCTCTTCCTTATACCATCGTCTCATCCACGCATTGAGACTTCGGAGCTCTGCCTGCCTCTGGTGACCTGCGCGTGGAACAGGGAGCATTTCAGAGAATGCTACCCTGGAGGTTCTGGATTTAAGCTTTCTACCTAAGAGCCTAAATTTGTCTTCCAGAACCTCCCTCCCACATTTTCCTATGTTGTTGGTACCCACATGTAACACGACAGCCGGCTCCTCCCCAGCACTGTCTAAAATCCTATCTAGGTGACGCGTGAGGTCCGCCACCTTCGCACCAGGTAGGCATGTTACCAGGCGATCCCCATGCCCACCAGCCACCCAGATATCTACATTCCTAATAATCGAATCACCAACTATGACGGCTGACCTAACCCTTCGCTCCCTAGCATGGAACACACAAAACCATATCTCTAGGCATGTTGAGATACTAGTGTTTTTGTAGCCAAATGCTGCCCTATATGCCAATCTGAGTACTATGGCAAATATACATGGATATTCATGCAGTAAAGAAGCAGACTAACAGGGCAGCAAAGAGATACAATCATTTGTTAGTGTACCTCATTTTTTTTTAGAATTGAAAATATTTTTGAAACAAAATGAGACTGTTTTTTTTTCTTAGAAATCAGACTAAAGAATAATCATAGTGTTGCGCTGGAGGTGGACCATTGGCCTGGTGCAGGATTGGTACGGCCCTCTGGTCGGACCCAGAGAGCGCCTGCCACCAGGAGGCAGAGCACACGAGGAGACAGAGGCTGGCTGGAGCTTCACGAATAACCGTCCGGGGTTTCCGCATGTTGAGCCCTTGTGTACCCACACCACCTGGACTTAGATGGGCCTCAGATGGTGTCCCGGAGAGGTAGTGGAGGGGTGTGCCCACCACAAGCAAGGGTGCACGGCTGATGCAAAGAGCATAGACCAGACCCGAACTGGGGGCTCCGGAGACCTCAGGGAGGTAACAGTTCAGGAAGGCTCTCCGGGCGAGGCAGGCAGTGCCTGCAGGTCTAGTCAGGTGAAGGCCGCAAGTAGACTCCAAGCAAGTCGGTCTGGTAGTCATGAAAGGCCAAAAGAGAGTGTCCGAGTGAAGTGCAAGGGTCAAAGCCAGAGTAACAGTCCAGAAGTGGTCAGCCAAAGCAGGGGGTCAATACCAAGGGCAGTCTGAGCATAGTCAAGGCAAGCGAGGGTCAGTTCCAGGCAGCAGACAAAGAGAGTAGTCAGGCAGGCAGTGGCCAGTTCTGGGTAGCAGACGAAGAGAGTAGTCAGGCAGGCAGTGGTCAGTTCTATGCAGCAGATGAAGAGAGTAGTCAGGCAGGCAGTGGTCAGTTCTATGCAGCAGATGAAGAGAGTAGTCAGGAAGGCCGAGGTCAGTACCAAGAGATCAGTCCGAGAAGGTACTACCTGGGTAGGGACACAGGAAGGAACACAGGGCGCAGGAACACTGAAACACACAGAGATGCAGGAACACTGGAACAGACTGGAACACAGGAACAAGCAGGAAAATGAAGACAAGCGGGAATACAGGAAAGCAGCAAACTTGAGACACTGAGGTGTAGACCCGCTTGCCAAGGCGAGGTCCTGGGGGACAGGGCCTCACTTTTATACTGGTTAGGTGATGTAATTGGGCTGTGCCATGGGTCTGTTTCCCGCCCTTGGCCCTTTAAAGGGCCGGGCATTCCACGTGCATGCGCCTAGGGGCGGGGCCAGTGCCGGAGAGGATGCAGTGCCCCGGCGTGGAGCGAGACCCGAAGTGGAGGGCCTAGGAGATGCCACAGCGGGACACCACGGACAGGCGGTGCTGGCACAGGACGCACAACACATAGCATAAGATTAGATTGTGCAGATAAATATAATCACTGTATTAATTTTAATTACTATACCATATTCAGTAGAGATGTGAATCGTGTGATCGATCATCTTAACGATCAATTTTGGCTGGGGGGGGAGGGAATCTGATCGTCGCGGTTTTGTTTTTTTAAAAATCGTTTAAATCGTAAATCGGGGAAGGGCGGGAAAACCGGCACACTAAAACAACCCTAAAACCCACCCTGACCCTTTAAAATAAATCCCCCACCCTCCCAAACCCCCCCAAAATGTTTTAAATTACCTGGGGTCCAGTGGGGGGGGGGGTCCCGGTGTGATATTCCACTCTCGGGCCACGGCTGCGTTAATAGAAATGGCGACGGCGCTACCTTTGCCCTGTCATATGACAGGGCAAAGTTAGCACCGGCACCATTTTGGTTCCTGTCCCCCGACTTCACGAGCGCAGGAGATCGCTCCCGGACCCCCGCTGGACCCCCAGGGACTTTTGGCCAGCTTGGGAGGGCCTCCTGACCCCACAAGACTTGCCAAAAGTCCAGCGGGGGTCCAGGAGCGACCTCCTGCACTCGGGTCGTATTGCCGTATTGCAAAATGGCGCCGGCCATACGGCCGGCGCCATTTTGCAATACGGCCCGAGTGCAGGAGGTTGCTCCCGGACCCCCGCTGGACTTTTGGCAAGTCTTGTGGGGGTCAGGAGGCCCGAGAGTGGAAGATCACACCGGGACCCCCCCACTGGACCCCAGGTAATTTAAAACATTTTGGGGGGGGTTCGGGAGGGTGGGGGATTTATTTTAAAGGGTCGGGTGGGTTTTAGGGTTGTTTTAGTGTGCCGGTTTTCCCGCCCTCCCCCTTCCCCTCCCCCTCCCCCGATTTACGATTTTTGACGATATATCGGGGGAATTCCTATTGTATCGTGCCTCTAACGATTTTTGACGATTTAAAATATATCGGATGATTTTTTAAATCGCAAAAAAATGATTTACATCCCTAATATTCAGTCTAATTAACTTTTAAAACAAGAACTACTGCTAAGTCAAAAGTATTTAAAATGTACTTCCCACAAATAAGTGAAAAGAAAATAGATTTCCAGAAGTAATTTATACATATGTGATGATTTCTCTAGATTTTGATCTGAGTTGCACAGAGTACAAGAGGGAGCACTAAGAGGTCAAAGGTTTTATTGTATATCTCTGTTCAATATAGTTCAATTTAGCTTATAATATTCTTTACTGGTTTTTTCTATGCTTGCTATGAACACTATTTTACATTATAATAAGAATGAAATATATGTAAACAAAGTTGTACAAGGTTATACATCAATAGATGTTTGGGCTCCATGGACAAGATAAAAGATAATTATAAATGATAGAAAATAGATATAATAATTTGTGATCCTTTCCTTTTTTTTTTTATTATCTGTTTATACCTTTTACATGCATGGTTATCAAGTAACATTACTTGAGTGGAAATACAGGTGGTACAGTTATATATTTTTTCACATTGCTTAACCATATATCAAGGAAAAACCATATTTATCTGACACACCTGTTTTACAAGCCCCCAAAGAGAATCCAAGATTACACAACCTAAAGAAAACTCTTAAAGTAACCCAAGGAAATAGAGCTATAGCACAGCTTCACTTTCAGAGATCTTAATTCCATTTGAAGAGTGCTTCATTCAGGGCCTGGTGAAGAACTAAACTGCGGTCTATCCCTGCTAACCAAAATATCCGTTAACTGAGATGGCTGAAAAAATACATATAATTCTCCTCTATGTTTTATTAGGTATTTACATGGAAATTTTAATATAAAAAACATTCCTAATTGGACCACTTTTGGTTTAAGCAATATAAATTGCTACCTATGTTTTTGGGACTGCCTAGACAGATCCAGAAAAATTTGAATTCCACAATTTAAAAACAACTCTGATCGATTTGAGAAATATTTTTTAAACACCCAGGGGTAGATTTTTAAAGTTATGCGCGGGCATAGATTTGTTCACACAACCCGGTGCGAACAAATCTATGCCCGATTTTATAACATGCGCGTGCTGCCGCACGCATGCTATAAAATCCAGGGTCGGCGCGTGCAGGGGGGTGCAGAATTGTGCAACCTGTGCGCGCTGAGCCGAGCAGCCTGCCTCCGTCCCCTCTGAGGCCGCTCCAAAATCGGAGCGGCTTCGGAGGGAACTTTTTTTCCAGCACCCCTCCCCACCTTCCCCTCTCTTCCCCTACCTAACCCACCCCCCAGCCCTAACTAAAAACCCCCCTATCTTTGTGCAGAAAGTTACGCCTGCCTGAGGTCCTTTTTGCCCGCTCTCAGGCCATTGGCTGCCAGTAAACAAAATGGCGCCAGTGGCCCTTTGCCCTTACCATGTGATAGGGGCTATCGGTGCCATTGGCTGGCTCCTGTCACATGGTAGGAGCAATGGATGGCCGGTGCCATCTTAAAAAATGGTGGGGTAGGTTTGGGGGGGATTAGTTAGTGCCTATACAACCCATGTCTAACTGCGGGTTATACAGTGCATGCGGCTGAGCGCACTGTATTGCATCGGCTCCAGTGAAAATAAATTCACTATCACCACTTAAAATGTCTGTGTATCAGCGTGTTCTTTTCCTCTAAAGCATGCTGTTGACTCAGGAGAAGTATCTCCTGCAATTCTTCCTGAGTCAGCTTATGTTCCTCCTCTTCCTCCTCTTCTTCATTTTGATTATCTTCCAGTCCCTCTGGAGGAGGCAGACCTCTCTGTTTTGGCCAGGTTACATAGCATACAGATGGCTAGAAAAATCTCATTGACTTTAGATGGGTTGTAGACAAGGCATTCCGCAGATCAGTCCAAACACCAGAAATATGCTTTGAGAAAGATAAAGATTCTCTGATGACCAATCTTGTCTGCCTGTAGGCCCTGTTATAGCGAGCCTCTCACAGCAGTCTGTGGGTTAGCTAGCGGAGTCATGAGCCAAGTTTTGAGTAGATATCTTCTATCATCTATAGCAGAGAAGGCAGAAAAGAATAGAGTTAGATATCCCTTACAGTTGGGCAGTGGGGTAGTTCCCAGGATTAGGTTGGAGCTGTCCTCCTGGAACTTTGTTGTAAATCCACCTAGATATGATGGAGACAACAAGAGGAGATTCATTTTTGTCTGGTGGTAGTAATGTACATTCCTACCTAGAAGCTAGTCCCTGTTGATAATCCTTTCCTGGAGCAGTTATGAATTCCTGACTGCTAGAGGATGCAGGCATCATAGTAGATCAAGGAATCCTGGGCACAATGTCCAGGATGACCCCCTTGGCAAGCCAGACCACCTACATATTGAGGGAAGGGAAGCCCTTGTAGTTATGGTAGGTGGGTCTCATCTCCTCCAGTGCACTTTTAGGGATGTGAGGGCAATTAATAACCCTAAGACAGAGGAGGCACATACCATTTAAAAGAAATCAATCATTATTTGATGTTGTGGCTGCCTTCTCTTAGGGAAGGATATATATTGGCATGTTTTCCTGAACAATGAAACCAGGAATTGCTCTAAATTTATAGAAGTGGCAGACCGGCTGATTACAGCCATGACACCTAGGTACTGGTGTCCAAAAATGCCAGAGCGGTAATGAACATAAGAAAATGCCATACTGGGTCAGACCAAGGGTCCATCAAGCCCAGCATCCTGTTTCCAACAGTGGCCAAACCAGGCCATAAGAACCTGGCAAGTACCCAAAAACCAAGTCTATTCCATGTTATCATTGCTAATGGCAGTGGCTATTCTCTAAGTGAACTTAATAGCAGGTAATGGACTTCTCCTCCAAGAACTTATCCAAACCTTTTTTAAACACAGCTATACTAACTGCACTAACCACATCCTCTGGCAACAAATTCCAGAGTTTAATTGTGCGCTGAGTAAAAAAGAACTTTCTCCGATTAGTTTTAAATGTGCCCCATGCTAATTTCATGATGTATACTGGCAAGGCATGGCACCTGTGGATGGCAGGTTGCAGGTCCTGCTCTAACTGTCAGCATAGGAATAGTATGATTTCCTTGTTGAATCTGAAGCTGTGCATGATTTGTCTTCTGTGATATCCAAAAACTATACCCTAATCCAACTTCTCCCCTCTTGTCGCTGCCTTATCCCCCCCATCCGACACCCCCAACGGTGCTGCTTGGGAAGATGAAGGTTAATAGAGAATTTCTGATTGTAAAGTGCTGGATAATATGCCACTTTTACTATATTTATACTTTGTTTGCAAAATATCTCACAAAGCTATAATGTTAAGGCCCTTTCATAATATTTGATATCAACTCTTATAGAATAACAAATGTCTATTTAAATTGCTTTATCAAAATGATAGTTTCAGACTGGTAGGGAACATATTCCTGCAATATGCAATAAATATTCACATACACACTGTTCATAACTTCTGCTTTTATTTGTAAGGCATAGGCCTGAGAAGCACCAATTAGATAAGTTTATATACTGCTATTTCCCAAGGGTATGTTTATATGCTTATTTGGAGGTGCATTGCATTTGACATCTCCCTCTATAGGCATTTCAGCTTTGTCATTAGGGCATCATATTAAATACATTGGACATGTAGGAAGGAAGTTGATTTAAGAAGAGACCAATGGGGACTGAGCTTGGTTTTTTTTTTTTATCACACTGTACTTGTCATGCAGCACTAGAGCCTGAAGTTTTGCACCTTATTAGAGAAAAAGCAAGCTGAGATAAGACCTTGAATGTGAATTATGGATCTCTCCTTCAGCTCATTAGTGATGTCTGATTTGGCATCTGATGCCTTTTTGTTACTATCAGACTTTTTTTTCCCTTTGAGTAATATATAAACAGTCAAATCAATAGTTTATCATTTTGTATTAACACTGGTGATGTTCAAGTAACTACAGGCAACAATAAGCTTCTGAAAGATTAAGTGTGAAATTAACATTTATAATAGACCTTGTTTTTGGAGAGGTTTTGCAGCAAGAGGTCAATTCATTCATTTCATCACTGGAAATTTTGCTAGAGGCAGGTCACAAGTAGAAATGTTTTTTCAAACCCAAAGCAGCAGCTTTTCATGAGACCAGCTAGAGGAGAATAAGGGAAAAATGGATATTTTCATAAAATATTTTGGACCATATGCAACACTGGGTATTTTTAGACATGAAAAATTACTCAGCTAAAGTTTATCCCCCTATACAAAATGACAGAGAGATCACACAGAGCACGGTTAGACTGTGATTTCAGCATTATCCAAGGACTAAAAGCCCAAAATACTTGCCTACATTTCTTTAACTACAGCTCTTTTTTGCATAAACACAGTTAATCACACTTCCTTCATACTAAATAGTGTGGAAAACCCCAATACTCATATCATAGGAAAATTGCTTATAAACTGACAAAATCTTAGTAATCTGTAGATCATTGCTGTCATGGATTTGGAATTGCAAAATTCTATTCTACATAAATTAGGGGCCACCAATTCCTCCCCTCTGTTAATTAACTCCTTTCTAGGGATGTTAGGCAATTTTATTATACCTATTTGACTATATATGCTTCTTTGTTTATGTATGACCTGTGTGTGTGTGTGGGGGGGGGGTTGTTTATTTTGATGGGTTCTGTGTTTCTCCTTGTAAAACACCTTGAACATTTTGTGTACAAGGTGCAACAGACATTTTTAAATAAGTAAAAACTAATAGTGCTGGACATTAAAAACAATTGACTCACACACATGTGGTCCATCAATGCATCACTTGTACTGAATCCTCAGCACCCATATCAGAAAAGATCAGGTGATGCTGCTGCTACTTGGTACACTCATACAAGCATCCTAGCTCCTTCAAAAACACAGCCATTGAACACACTGGCTGCCATAATGCTTTTGGGGCCAGGATGCCCTGCAAATCTCCAGCACTCATTGTTCTCAGCAAGGATGTATGTGCACTTAGGGAGATAACCAAGTCTTACACCCACCAATGTGCACAGGTGCAGGCCAAAGAGTGATATTGCTGCTCCTCATGGCCTGTCTCGAAATCCTGCTGTTTAGAATCACCAAAGAACAGAACACAGAATGCATAACAGCTGTGCCTAGATAACACAGATACCCCTTCTCCCTTCAGATTCTAGTAAAGTATCACCCTATCAGTAGTGCAGAATACAGTATAAAAAGTGAGGCATCATATGCTCATGTTCATTGCCTGAATGGAATCTGTCAATTACACCCAAAGTCAACACCTGAGTACCCTAGCCACTGCCCACCAATCTTTATGTATTTCATCCTATAGGACCAGTAATGGGATTAAACTACCAATGTTGGTCATCATTCTAACTTCAGTAAGTTTAGTATGTCTCATATCTCTGTGTGAAAAGGGCATAACTTGCTCACTAGACTAATATTTGCTTTGCACTTAGTGGATCTATTCCATGAATGAGTGTTTTCTTGTTTTTGGATGTTTTCAACATTCACTAGTATCATGCCATGCAATGTATCCTGCTCCAGGGGACAGAGATGGACACTAGGGGTGTGCATTCGTTTTGAACTTAAATGTAAAACGCTACTTATTTTTTTTTTTTAACTTAAAAAAGTGATGAGGCGAAAACGATCGGATTTCCAACTTATTCAACATAGCTATGTTGAATACGTTGGAAATCGCGATTGTTGATCCAAAATAAAAATTTAAACCCCTCACCTTCCTTAATACCCCCCCAAAGACTTACCACAACTCCCTGGTGGTCCAGCGAGGAGTCAGGACGCCATTTCTGCCATTTCTGAACTCCTTTGTGAGGAGCACGTGACGCGGCGTCACGTGATTCCCCGCGCGATCGCTCCGGGACCCTCCGTTCGACTGCAGGGGTCGTTCAGCGAGCCCCCGCTGAACGACCTCCTGCAGTCGATCTCCTGCCGGCGCCATTTTCCGTACGGAAAACGATTCGCGGCAGGAAATCGCTCCCAGACCCCCGCTGGACCCCCAGGAACTTTTGGCCAGCTTGGGGGGGCCTCCTGACCCCCACAAGACTTGCCAAAAGTCCAGCGGGGGTCTGGAACGACCTCCTCCAGTCGAATCGTGTTGGTCTATGGCCACCGCCATTTTGCGGCGGCCATTTTGCAAAATGGCGCCGGCTGAAGACAACGCGATTCAATAGCAGGAGGCCGTTTCGGACCGCTGCTCTACCCCAGGGTAATTTAAGGCATTTGGGTGGGGTTCGGGAGGGTGGGGGATTTAATTTAAAGGGTCGGGGTGGGTTTTAGGGGGTTTTAGTGTGCCGGTTTTCCTGCCCTCCCCCTTCCCCCGATTTAGCTAGGGCCCGCCGCTGGACCCCAGGGTAATTTAAGGCATTTGGGGGGGGGGTTCGGGAGGGTGGGGGATTTAATTTAAAGGGTCGGGGGTGGGTTTTAGGGGGTTTTAGTGTGCCGGTTTTCCTGCCCTCCCCCTTCCCCCGATTTACGATTTTTTGACGATAAATCGGGGGAATTGGTATTGTATCGTGGCCCTAATGGTTTTTGACGATTTAAAATATATCGGATGATATTTTAAATCGTCAAAAAACGATTCACATCCCTAATGGACACCCTATCCCTAAGATATCAGGAGGCAGAAGCTGAAGGGGTAAAGATACTCTGCTGCATGATAGAAGACCTTCAGCTGTATGACAGCCTGGAGGACTTGCTCTGGGTAGTGGAGAAGATCTACCCCATTACTGTTTCCCTTTGCATATTTGTTGTTCTCCACTATATAGTTTAGAGTGCATGAGACTCCATATAGTATCTGTTTCTGTTTGGCATGCTGGTGGGGCACCTGCGGTAATTCTCTGTCTTATTGGTATGCCAATTTTGTTTCAAGTTTTCCACAATGCATGTTCTCTCCTTCTGTTCCTCTTTGTTATAAATTCCTGTATACTGTGCTCTATTTTCCTTTCTGTGCAATAGTTATAGTCCTTTGTTGAATGCACTGAAAGAGCATGCACTGATAGTGTCTTCTTTGAATAATGTCTCTCATGTCACATCTTTGTCTTTATTGGATATATTGTATTTTTGATCTCATATGTATATCCTGGCTTCTCTTTATATGTTCATACTCCTTAGTATTATCCTTTTTACCTGCATTGATTCCCTCTTTTACTTTTATTCCCTAACATGCAGCAGCCTCTGCAGTTATGCTGCATTGTAGGCCAAGAATACCACCAGTGTATGCAGGTATGAATGTATTCCCTAGAGTTTGCTCTAGAGGTGAATAGATGCCCCCTATCTGAGATGTAATTATATGTGCTGTCTTCTTCAATGCTTTGCACATACTGCTTGCTGATTTGTCTAGGAGCCATTCTAATTTATTATCCTATTTTCTTTTTCAGCATCACTCAAACATTTTCACGATCCATATCTGGGAGCAGAAGAAGAGAAATGAGTCCCTTCTGGAGATAGAGGAACTAAGAAAACTGCATCCTCACTCAAAACACCCAGGGAAAAGCAACTACAATACAGAGAGGAGCACCATGGAGTGGGTACTATTCATAGTAACATACTAACAGAATAGAAAATCTAAGGAAAATCATTAAAGTTCTCCAGTCAGTACTACAGGAGGATGAATTACTGAAAGATATACTCACTTTTCAAGTTCTAGCTTTCTTGCAACCACCTAACCTGAAATGAAAATGTATATGAACTTGGCTCCAAACTGAAACCCAAATAGAAAAAAATGGCACAAAATCCCGCAAGACACCTTGATGTAAGTTGTGCCAGCACATATCTCAGGACTCATCATCTATCCACCTAGGAAAGAAGTGTATATTCCTCTATAAACAAAACATAGTATACATGATCCAAGGCAAAAAAATACGAAGAAGGATGCATCATTGGTAAAATAAACCAAAAATTAAAAACAAGAATACATCTTCATAGATATTTTTTTTTATTTATTTATTTTAATTTTTTCTATTCCGGCATTCGTGATAATATCACATCAAGCCGGTTTACAATAAACAATGGGGTGATAACCGGAACAGAGAACAAAATAATATGTGCTATACATATTATAGATGCAGTTACAATAAACAAGGAGTCGTACAACTAGGAGCAAGAAGAAGAAAAGATAGTAACTTTAACATAGTGTATAAACCCGTAGAATGGTAGAATTTCCAAAAATGGAAGTGTGTGATTTACAATGAATTGTTCAGTACAAATATGTAGTTTTTAACAATAAAGAAGAAATCATAAGTAATGAAAATTCTGGATGTTTATAATGCTTAGGGGTAGGTTACCAGGATGGTTATAATAAGAAAGATGTTGCTTGGAGGTTGAATATCGGATAGAATTGTTTTTAATCTGAGTCTAATAATACATAACAGAGTAGAACAGAATGACAACTCACTAGGCAAACATTTTTCAAAAGATGATCAATTCCTTAAGGAGTACACAGTAATGTAAAACATTTGATCAAATATTTTGAAATAAACACAAAAGGACTGAAAAAGTATAATGACTTTCTCACCCATTATCAGATATAAACTCATTGAACTATAATGGTTCATTGTCTCCACCCCCTCTGTCAACCTCTTCCCTCTCCCCCCTTTTCATTTACTGAGCTGCAAAAGCAAATGCAGGCATGGCAACTAAGATCTGGCTGTAGTATTAAACCAAGTGTAACTATGCTGTTTCCTCAGTGATCAGATGAAAGGAGGAGAACTCTAGAAAGCTATTACCTTCAACTTGTAGGCCGTTATGCATGCAACTCTTCCAAAATGGGAGTACATCATTACAGATGAATACTTTGCTTTTGGATATTGTCTATATATTAACTAAAAATAAAACATACTCTAATGGATAAAGCCCTGCAACTAATGGGGTAGATTTTAAAAGGTGAATGCGGGCGTACATGTGCGCGCACTACCTGGCGTGCACACGTTTGCCCGATTTTATAACTTGCGCATGCAGGCGCGTGCAAGTTATACAATTGGGGGTCGGCGCACGCAAGGGGTGCACAATTGTGCACCTTGCATGTGCCGAGCCCATGCCGAGCTGCGCTGCCTTCCCCCGTTCCCTATCCCCCCCACCACACCTTCCCTTCCCTTCCCCTATCTCCCCCGCCCTTTCCCCCTACATTTTTCTTTTTTTGTTTCTTATTTTAAAACTTACTTCAGCCCTGGGGTTGAAGTAAGTTGCACGCGCAGGCCGACTGCCGGCACGCAATCTCCCGCACAGCAACAAATGGCCACTGTGCCGGGAACCTCTGACCCCGCCCCCGCCCCGCCCCACCCCAGACCATCTTGCCCCTTTCCTGCCCCTTTAGGAAAGCCCCGGGACTTACACGCATCCCGGGGCTTTATGCGCGTCGCCGGACCTTTTGAAAATAGGCCTGGCGCGTATAAGCCCGGTTACACACGTAAATCCTCCAGATTTACACGCATAACCCTTTCAAAATCCGGCCCATTTTCTACATTTTTGGATGTGTAAATATTTTCCTGATGAGCGTGTAAGTGAATTATATTATCAGTTCATTATATGATTACTCACATACAGGTCGATACAGTAACGTTCAGTTAAAGATTCCCCGTCTGTAACGTGCTGGGAGCGCACAATACAGACGAGTAAGGCCATCCAGCGATACAGTCTCCAGTTTCACGCGTCCTTAGCGCTTCCTAAAATAGACACATAACCCTTTCCGCACCCAGCATGTAAATGAACGAAAAAGCTGTATAATGAAGGAATTAGCTATTCCCCTCCGATACTGTAACGGGCGCTGATACTATCTCCTCAGTAACCTGCTGTTTTGCCGCGGCCTTAACGTGTTAGTTTACCGCCTCCCCCTAGTAGGTGTTAGTGTAGTGTAGTGCCAAAATCGCACGGGAAAGGGAAAGGGAACGGGAAAAGAGAGGTTTTACTTTTATTAAGAACTGTTATAATTTTTTAAACACTGGGGGGTTCTTTAATTTTCTGGGGGACCTCTCCCCAATCCCACACTTATCTGCACTGTAACGTGTTCGATCGGGCGAGTAGGCAGGTAGGCGACAGCGGCGGCGTGAGCCATCAGTAGCGGCGGCGTGTTCGATCGGGCGGGCGGGTAGGTGAAAAAAAAAACTTTTCTGAGCCATCAGCAGCGGCGGCGGGATCCGGGGCGGGGGGTGGGTGGGTACGTGTTCGATCGGGCGAGTAGGCAGGTAGGCGACAGGGGCGGCGGCGCAGCAAAAAAAACCAAAGCGACAAAAGTAACTTACTTTTCCGGGGCAGCGGCAGCGGGAGCGGGATCGGGGGGGGGGGGTAGGCGGCGTGTTCGATCGGGCGGGCGGGTAGGTGGGAAAAAAAAAATTCTGAGCCATCAGTAGCTCCCCCGACGAAGACAAAAAGATGGCCGCCTGCACGGGGGAAAGCGTGCAATTGGCCGCTGAGGACGTGACTTCACACCCCGTGACGCCAAACGTCGTGACGTCACGTCTTCAGCGGCCAATTGCACGCTTTCCCCCGTGCAGGCGGCCATCTTCGTCGGGGGAGCTACTGATGGCTCAGATCGAACACGCCGCCTACCCCCCCCCCGATCCCGCTCCCGCTCCCGCTGCCGCTGCCCCTGCCCCGCTGCCGCGGAAAAGTAAGTTACTTTTGTCGCTTTGGTTTTTTTTGCTGCGCCGCCGCCGCTGTCGCCTACCTGCCTATTCGCCCGATCGAACACGTACCCACCCACCCCCCCCGGATCCCGCCGCCGCTGCTGATGGCTCAGCAAAGGTTTTTTTTTTCCTTTGGTTTTTTTTTGCTTGCCGCTGTGTCTCACCTCCTCCCGGAGCAAGACTGCTTTCGTGCCCTGCTCCGGGAGGAGGTGAGACACAGCGGCAAAGCAAAAAAAACAAAGGCAGGAAGTAAGTCGCTTCGCCGCCTCCCTCCTCCCGGTGCCTGTCATTTCAAATGTCATTTGAAATGACATTTGAAATGACAGGTACCAGCGCACCCAGGTTACTGTATAGGCGCTGTATTAAGCGCCTATACAGTAAAATGGGTTGCGCGGGCATAACCCTTCCCTAACGCTTCACAGCCTTGGTATGCATTTGCATGCGATTAGAAGAGAGTATCAGGCGCTAGGTCTAGAGGACTGTGCGTGCGGGGAGGAAGGGTGCGCCTGACACTGCCGCACTGTTTCTACCGCAGCCTTACTGTATCGACCTGATAGGGAGTAATTTTCAAAATGATTTACATGCAAAAAAAACAGGATTTTACATGTGTAAATGCACTTCACCCATGTAAGTGGGCTTTTGAAAATTGCTACACTATATGCCATTGAATTGTCCATAGGTTATACACATATAAGTGCACTTTACACGTATAAATGTTTTTTTTTAATTGCTATGATAGTATGATACTTTTACATGTGTAACTCCTTTGAAAATTACTTCTATATTTTTTGAGTTAGAATTGTACACATTATACACAAGTGCACATGGCCATCGGTACCATCTTGTGCTCCTACCATGTGACAGGGGCTGACCAATGGCACTGGTAGCCCCTGTGACATAGTAAAGACAAAGGCTGTCGGCGCCATTTTGATTACTGGCAGCCGACGGCCCGAGTGCAGGAGGTTGCTTCTGGACCCCAGCTGGACCACCAGGGACTTTTGGCAAGTCTTGGGGGACCCTCCTGACCCCCACAAGACTTGTCAAAAGTTCACCGGGGGTCCGGAAGCAACCTCCTGCACTCCGGCCGTCGGCTGCCAGTAATCAAAATGGCGCCGATAGACTTTGCCCTTACTATGTCACAGGGTCTGGTAGGAGCACAAGATGGCACCGATGGCCATGTGACAGGGGCTGACCAATGGTACCGGTAGCCCCTGTGACATAGTTGGTCAAAGGCTATTGGCGCCATTTTGAAACGGCAGCCGAGGGTGTGAGTATAGGGGATGGCTCCTGGACCCCCCGCTGGACCACCAGGGAGTTTTGGTAAGTCTTGGGGGGGGGTCAGGAGGGTGGGGGGTTGTAGTTAATTAAATTTAAAGGGAATGAATGCTGAATTCAACGTATTAATGGATCAGGCTTTCCACCCCCCCCCCCCTTCCCTTGACCAAATGCAACATATCTGGGCCCCGACGAACACGTATCCCAAATCCAACATATACTTTCCGGCTGCACATCCCTACTGTAGATAGACAGACTGGGAGAAGTCTGTAGCTGATAGGTAGCGTTCCAGAAGGTTGAAGAATAGGTAGCAAGCACCAAGATAGACACACAGGCCTCAAGGAGCGAGTACCTGTATTTAGGAAAGGCACCTGGAAATAAGCAAAGGGCCCCCGAGGAGCTGGTACCCAGGTTAGTAGAACCCCAGATGGTGAAGGAAGCTTCCAGCAGGGTAAAAGTAGCAGAGCAGCTTCAGACCGGAACAAATCCAATCTGTTGCTAACTCGGCGAGAGTCAGCAAATGGGTAACCTTTTGAATACAGAAGTAGTGATGTCACTCGAGGGGGACGTCCTGAGTTTCATGCCAACACTGCTACAAGATGTGAGGTGTGCGCACGCACCCTAGGAGCCTCAGGTCAACATGGTGGGACGCCGCGCCAGAGCCGCTCCAAGGAAGCCGGAAGGTGCGGCAAGGAGATGCTACGGACGCCATTCTCCTGAGGCTGGTGGAGAAGGCTGAATTAGAGGTTAGGCATGTCGGGCGAAGCCGTCTGAGACCGAAGGATGCAACACCTCTCTGCTTACCTGCTATCCTGCTATTTGCTGCAACATGCCTAGGTGCCTTGTGTTATGACCACTGTCTGCAGCTGTCTGCGGCAGGCTCAACTCACCGTATGTTTTGCCTGGCTCTCCTGCTCTGGTGCTCTCGCAGCGGTGGCCAGTCACCACCGCCGTGTTTGTCCCAGCTCTCTGGACTCCACGTGGCGGCCGGGACGCCACTGACCAGAGCTCCGATCCTGGGCCTCTCTAGGCACGCGCGTGCGCTATCTGCCCTACCTTTAAAGGGCCAATGGCAGGAAATCTGGGTTCATCCCCACCTGATGACATCATTAACCCGGGATATTTAAGCATCACCTGCAGCTAGGGATGTGCAGCAGGGACGCATTTATCCGATTCGGTATTCGTATTCATCGGGACCCAAATCAGTTGCATTCGTTTTCGGGGGACCCTGATTCGTCCATTAGTTACATATGGTATTCGTTTCCCATTAAAGTTGAAAAACCCCCCATCCCAACCCTTTAAATTGAATTACTACAATCCCCCACCCTCCTGACCCCCCCAAGACTTGCCAAAAGTCCCTGGTGATCCAGCGGGGATCCTGGAGCGATCTCCTGCACTCGGGCCGTCGGCTGCCAGTTTTCAAAATGGCGCCAATAGCCTTTGCCCTTACTATGTCCAGGGGCTACCGATGCCATCGGTCGGCCCCTGTCACATGGTAGGAGCACAAGATGGTGCCAGCCGTCCATTGCTCCTACCATGTGACAGGGGCCGACCAATGGCACCGGTAGTCCCTGTGGCATAGTAAGGGCAAAGGCTATCGGCGCCATTTTGAATACTGGCAGCCGACGGCCCGAGTGCAGGAGATCGCTCCAGGACCCCCGCTAGACCACCAGGGACCTTTGGCAAGTCTTGGGGGGGTCAGGAGGGTGGGGGGTTTATTCGTTAATGATACATTGCATTCGTGGGGGTTCGCCATACGTTTCAGAACCCCATGAATGCAACGAATAAGGACCTATATGTTGCGGATTGCGCATTTGTTCAAAACAACTGAACATCCCTACCTGCAGCCTTCACTAACCGACTTGGCAACGAGTTCCATGGTTCCTATTGGTGCCTTACTCTCTCCATGGACTGATTGCTCCTGTCATTGGACATCTGCGGTTCTCCTTCCGGGTTCCTCTCTCAGCATCTTCCGTTCCGCGGGCCCTGGCTCTGCACAACTGGACTCTCTCTCAAGTGCTTCCTGCTCCTCTGGGCCAGGCGTAGCACAACCTTACCCGGACTCTCTCTTTGCACCTCCTGCTTCGCGGGCTCTGGCTCAGCGCAACCTAGCAGGACTCTCTCTCAGCTCTTCCCACTCCTCGGGGCCGGGCTCTATGCCAGTCTACTTGTGAGTTCCAACCGCAGAGCCCGCTGCTCCTGGGATTCCCCACGGTACTTCTCCTTGTGGACTTTTGCTACAGTGCCTTCTCTCTCCAGGAGTTGGCTCAGCACAGTACACCTTCAGAATGGGTCTCTGTGCCCCACTCCTTGTGGTAGCCCTCTGCACTGCTACTACAGAAGATCTTGTCACCAGCTGCTGTGTCCCAGGCAGTACCCCTGTCCTGCTATTCTTCATGTGTCCGTGTCTCTGCATCTGTACCTCCTCTCCTCAAGGCCACTCCCACGTGCTCCTGCTCTACTCTCCTTGGAGCTGCAGTGGCCTTGCACTCCAACAGACTCTTTCTCCTCTTCCCTCTGAGAGTGCTCCTGTCTCGAACTATGCTTACCTCTCTAACACTCTCTGCACTTACTCGCCTACCCTCTCTGGGACCAGCCACACAGGGGCGCTCCTAAGTCCTGCTGGCCCCAGCACCCAAGGGCTCAACCTGCGGGGAACGTGGGTCAGCATAGGTGAAGTTCCAGCTTGCCTCTGTTCCTGGCCAGCCTCGTCTTCTGACGGTGGGGACCTGTGGGGTCCAACCCTTCAGGTAGCAACAACCCCACCACAGGCCAAGGGTCCACAATTCCTAATACCTTGCCTCAGATACTCTAAGGTGGTATCCTTAGAGGTCTTGATGCTACTATGCTTACCTGCCATTCCTTAAGTATACTACCTTAGGTATCTTGCTGCTACCACTCTGCCTGCTATCTTGTCCATGACATACCAACTTGGAGGACATCCTGTTAATATGCCTGCTTGCCATGTCTATTATGTACCAGCATGGGAGTTTTGGTGCCTCCATGTTCTCCTCCCACCTCAACTCTTTTATGGTTTTCTGTCTTGCTATCAAGGCAATTTACCACATTCCAGTCCTTCATGATTTAGATACCTTTGTGCTGTTTGTGATTCACTACAGCTGTTTGAGATGGACTGTACTCCATGCCTTAATAGCTTGGCCACTTTTGTGCTGTTTGAATTGTTCACATTCTAGACTTTTGCAGTTTAGGCACCTTTATGCTGTTTCCAATGGACCACAATGTATGTCTTCATAGTTTAAACAACTTTGTGCAGTTTGAAATGGACTACATTCAGTACTTTCATGGTTTGACACCTCTGTGCTGTTTGTGGTTTATCATGCTATGTGCCTTGGGAATATAGACATTTCTCTGCTGTTTGTGAGTCCCTGCACTGTACACATTGAGGTAGGCATATGCATTCTTTGCTCTATTCATTTGATTCATTTTGGTGGTATGCATGTATCTGATGAATGGATAATGTGTGTGCAGAATCTCTATTTTGCTTCATGGCTGTAACTTCATTATTCCAAAACAGGTCAAAAGGCTTCATTTCATCTTAGATAATACTTTATCTTTTCGTTCTCAAATCAAACACGTTATTTCACAAGGATTCTACAATTTGCTAGATGTTGTTCCATCTCCTAGGCTTGTCAGACTCCATGTCACTAGAGATTGTACCTTTTCAGTTGCAGGGCCCACTCTGGAACTCTTTACCCATTGAAATAAGCAAGCAGATTCCATCAATAGTTTCAGGAAGTTAATTAAAACTTTTAATTGTGCTTATTTTTAAGATTTTTTTAGGTTCTTTTTATTAATTCATGTATTTGTTTTATTTGTTGTTTTTACTGATTTTATTTGTATTTGTTTTCCTTTTTATATTTTATTTGTTGTTATATTATGTATGTTTTTTATTTTGTATTTATGTTAGTATTTAGTAGAACTAGGGGTCACGATTTGAAACTCCAGGGAGGAAGACTTAGAACCAATGTCAGGAAATATTTCTTGACTGAGAGGGTGGTAGATGCCTGGAATGCCCTTCCGGAGGAAGTGGTGAAGAATAAAACTGTGAAGGATTTCAAAGGGGCATGGGATAAACACTGTGGATCCCTAAAAGGCTAGAGGATGGGAATAAATAAAAAAGCTAAACCGGCACGGAGCGGCAGTTACTACCCTTAAGAGAAACATGGGTGTAACCTGCATGGAGCAGTGTTTACTACCTTGTGAAGCTTGCTGGGCAGACTGGATGGACCATTTTGGCCTTTTTCTGCTGTCATTACTATATTACTATGTTACTATATGTATATTGTACATCACCTAGTCCCATGTGTGTTAGGTGATTCATAAATTAATAAAATCTAAATCTAAATTTATATGCACTGACTACATACACACATACCATTTGTATCTGCACGCACACTATCCATTTGTCAATATGTGCATGCTGCAGAAATGAATCAAACAAATGAAGCAATTAATGCACATGCCTACTATGAGGGTTTTGACACCTTTAGGCTGTTTGCAATTCCCTGCACTGATGGAATTTTGATACATCTGTACTGTTTGTGATTCCTCACATTCCATGCCTTGGTGGTATCTACACCTCTATGATGTTTGTGATTCCCTGCACTATATGCCATAGGGGCTCTAATGCTTTAATGATTTTTGTGATTCACTGTCCTGTACACAATGAGGAGTTTGACACAGTTGTGCTATTTGTAATTTCCTACACTATATGACTTGGGGGTATAGACATCTTTGTGTTGTTTGCAATTCCTAACATTTACACCTTGGGAGCATAGACACCTCTGTGCCATTTGTGATTTCCCATGTTATATGGCTTGGAGGTTTGATGCCTTTATGCTGTTTGTGATTCTACACAGCCTACACTGTGCTACCATTCTGGAATTCCCCTGAATCTACACCTTGGGTGTTTTACCTTCACTCTTCTTATCTGCCTTGCCACAGATATACCACCTTAGATGTCTTGATGTCACTATGACTAGCTGTCATGCTCCTGAAATGCCACCTTAGAGATCTTGCTTTTACTCTGCCTAGCTGCTATGTCCATGATGCTACATCCTGGGTGTCTTGTTGCCACTCTGTCTATACTCCATGCACCTGATGCTAAGCCTTGTGGGTTTTGCTACCACTTCGTCTAGCTGCCTTGCATCTGATATACTACCTTGGTAGTCTTGCTGCTATTCTGTCTTGCTGCCATTCTCTTGATGAACTACCTTGGGAGTCTTTCTGCCCATCATTCTGCCTGTCAAACCCCGGACTCTATACCTCAGGAGTATTTCTGACACTAACATTGCTGCCATGCCCAAGACTTTACAACTTTGGAATCTTTCTGCCACTCAGCCTTGCTGCAATACCCCAGATTTTAAACCTTGGGGTGAAATGCTACCACTCTATCTTTCTGCCATTCCCCAGACTCTATAACATGGGGATTTTTTTTTTGTCACTTTTCCTTACTGCCATACTCGACTCTTCACCTTCATACTATGGGTAGCTGCTTTGCACCTCTCATGGAGTCTTGGATTTTTCATGCCAATCATAGTATTTCTTTTTCCCTCTATCAATACCAAGGATTTTTCTGCCACCTTTGCTGCTTTGCTCCCTCTTCATGGTACCTTACGATGTCCAAGCCATTCTTAGTGCCTCTTTTCCATTCTTGTGCTGCCTTTGAGGGTTCATATCACTGTCATTGGTTCCATCTTTGGAAGCCTTGCTGCTGCTTTGCTCCTCTGACTGTGCCTTGGAGATCTCCTGCCATTGCTAGTATCTTTTGACCCTTTATAGTACCTTCGGATAGTCATTCCATTTTTTTATGCCACTTTGCCACTATCTTGATCCCTTGTTCTGTTCCCCCTTCTAATGTTGTCTACTCACAATTTTCATTAGAATTGATTAGAAAAACCCAATTTTGAAGTGCAAAATAGCTGTGCTTCTTCCTCCACTGACATTAATGGGAAATAAAAAACAAAGTAAACTATTTTTTTCATCTGAAACTAATGAAGCAAGTGGAGGTATCTAAAAAATGAATACATTAACAGAAACAGACATTTTTCTTTTTCACTTCCCTAACATTTATGATAAAGTGATTAAAGCCTCTTACAGACTAAGGGGGTCATTTATCAAAGTACTATATGGTGTTTTTGCATGCATTAAGGCATGCAAAAACACATTTAATGCATGTGAAAATGCCATAATGCATGGTGTGATGAAAATTAGAGGAGTTTGGGGCCAGGCTTTGTAATATTCAAAGCCATATTGCATGGCTTTAACTACACCTTTTTAATTTGTTTTAAGCTGCTGGGGGGGGGGGGGGGAGAGAGAGAGAGAGAGAGAGAGAGAGAGAGAGAGAGAGAGAGAGAGACTAGCTATAAGGCTCTCATACTAGGTTCATATTTATACCTCTATATGAGGCCCACCTAGTTACTCAAGGTGAGGTTTAGGTAGGAGTGTAGGGGTTAGGGGCCACTTTAACATTCACAGGGAGATGTACAGACAGAACAGTGCTCTCTTGTAAAGATTTGCTGACGTTCGGAGTGAGAAACTCAACCAAAGATGAGATTTGTACATTGTTCTCTCAACCTAGCTTGATGTTACCCAGGCAGAGAGTCCATCAAGCTAGGTTGAGAGAACATTGCACAAATCTCATCTTTGGGTGAGTTTCCTCACTCTGAAGGTCAGAAAATCTTCACAAGAGAGCACTGTTCTGTTCGTACATCTCACTTTGAATGTCAAAGTGGCCACTAACCCCTACACTCCTACCTAAACCTCACCTCGAGTAACTAGGTGGGCCTCATATAGAGGCATAAATACCTACCTAGAATGAGGGCTTTATACTCTCTCCCTCTCTTTCTCTCTCTCTCTCTCTCTCTCCCTCTCCCTCTCCCTCTCCCTACAATTCTCCATGCAAAGCACTAAGATAGTGCACTTTGTGATAAACAGCCTATTACCATAAAACATGCCCTTTTCCTATCACATGTAATATTTAAGAAGTTGCAGAAAAGCATATCCTCTGCTTCTTCTTGTTGTGAAGAGCTAAAGATGTTGTTTCTTTCTTAGCCTGGACCCAAAGAGATGCAGAAAGGCCCATACCCCTCCCTATTCAGCTCTAAGAGGCCACAAAAGGCCTGCCTTCCACTTTGCCTGGACTCACCCCCCAATATATGCATATGAATTACATAACACAGTTGCTACTAGTCTGGGAGTTGGAGCAGGGCATCTTCCATCCTGGATATCAAGAGTCTGAACCAGAGGAAGAAAATCTTCAACGCTGATTCAAGAAGGAGTGCCAGAGATATGAGGGCCTAGATGTTCAGTTTTGGCTGGCAGAGCTGATCCACCCATGAAGCACTTCCCTTTATATGTTTGACACCATCTGTCATGGAATCCATTGTATGAGTATGTTGCAAAGGTCTTTTCATGTAGTGTCTGACTCTGTCTGGTATATTGGTGTGATATTTGCTGTGTTTTCCTATTTTGTTTGTGCATTCCATTTGCTCCATCTTTTATACTGTTTGTTCATCTTGTGTCTCTTTGTTGTGTGTATATATGTGAGTCTTGTGGCATTGTTTTCTATTGTGCTTTTTGGCACTTACATAGAAACATAGAAACATAGAAATGACGGCAGAAGAAGACCAATCGGTCCATCCAGTCTGCCCAGCAAGCATCACACTTCTTTTTTCTCCTACTTATCTGTTTCTCTTGGCTCTTAGTAACCTTAGGTTCTATTTCCCTTTCACCCCCACTATTAATGTAGAGAGCAGTGATGGATCTGCTTCCAAGTGAAATGTTAAGTTTGATTAGTTGGGTAAGCGGCAGCATAGCTCTCTGCCGTTGAAGCAGAGATATGCGTGAAGTATTAGTTTTTCTTCTCCCCTGCCGTTGAAGCAGGGAGCTATGCTGGATATGCATTGAAAGTGAAGTATGCCTTGAAAGTCACATTAACTATCAAATATTGAAAAGCCTAATAATTGGTAATTGAATAAGCCTAATAATTGGTAATACCTATAACCCATGAACCCATCCCTGTTTTTTTGTTTTGTTTGTTTTGTTTTCTTTTTTTAATTGGGAGATGGCAGCCCTCCATCCTTCCTCTCCATGAAGGTGGAACACCAACCGCTGGCCACTGGCATCCCGCTCCATGAATGCCTCTGTGGCTACTGCCGCTCCATGCAGTGTTTTGCTGCCTGCTCTTTATACGCGTCCTCTAGACCTGATGGATCCACAGTGTTTATCCCACGCCCCTTTGAAGTGCTTCACAGTTTTGGACTTCACCACTTCCTCCGGAAGGGCATTCCAGGCATCCACCACTCTCTCCGTGAAGAAATACTTCCTGACATTGGTTCTTAGTCTTCCTCCTTGGAGCCTCAGCTTGTGACCTCTGGTTCTGCTGATTTTTTTCTGACGGAAAAGGTTTGTCGTTGTCTTTGGATCGTTAATGTTTTTCAAGTATCTGAAAGTCTGAATCATATCACCCCTGCTCGTCCTTTCCTCCAGGGTGTACATATTTAGATTCTTCAATCTCTCCTCGTATGACATCCGATGAAGACCCTCCACCTTTTTGGTCACCCTTCTCTGTACCGCTTCAATCTTGTCTCTGTCTCTTTGTAGATACGGTCTCCAGAACTGATAACATAAAGATAACATAACTTTGCTATGTTATCTTTTCTTCAAAGACTTCTGCTATAGTATCATCTCAGAGGAATGCTTGTCATGTTGCAAGTCTTTGTCTTTCTTCATTTTACTATATGTCCTTTGTTTTTTATATATCCTGTCTTTACAATCTTTCTCCATGCTTCTAAGTGTAACTGTATTCCCTTGAATTTGAGTTTCTTATTCCAACTTCTCTTTTCTACTGTACATCCAAAGCATGCAGGAGCCTCTCCAAATAGTATTCTTCAGACCAGGTTTGCCACTAGTTGAAGGATCCATTGCCTGGAATTTGATTTTTCCTGGTTTGCAGTTGCAGCTTTGTTTTACAATCATCCTAGCTAGCAAATCTTTTTCTTTCTATTGGTTTTGCCTTCACATGTTTCTACTTTTGTCTCTGAAAGCTGTGCTTAGAGAAAGAAACCATCAAAGACATAAAAAAGACAGAGCAGTAACATGTCCAGGCAAGACACTTCCTATTCCATGGGGTTTACAATGTAGTCAAAACAAACATATATATATCAAACAAGAATCTATGGGAGGTAAATTTGAGTGTTTATGATTTAAAAGCAGCTTTAAAAAGATGAGATTTAGACTGGACTTGAATATTGCAAGAGATGGAACATCACACACTGAATCAAGAAATGTAATTCATGTATATGGTACAGCAAGTTCGGAGTTGGCAGTGGAGGAGATGGACATGGCCAAGAACAACTTACCTCAGGAACCAAGTTCACAAGGGAAGATATAAGGAAACAGAAGAGAAGATAGGTAAAGAGGACCTGCAGAATGAAAGTATTTATAGTCAAGTAAGAAAATTTTGAACTCTATGCAGAAGTGGAGAGTGAGCCAATGTAGTGACATAAGAAGAGGTGTTACATGGTCATAGCAACATTAAGGAAAGATAAGTCATGCAGTTGAATTTTGAATAAATTTCAGGTAAGAAAGATGGTTCAATGAGAGTCCCACATCAAGAGGCCATGAAGAGCAATGGTGTCAAAAGCAGCATATAGGTCAAAGAGAATGAGGATCAAATAAAGGCCCCGGTTTATTCACGGAAAGGTTACTGGCAAGAGCAGTTTGAGAGTAATGTAGAGAATTTAAGTCAGACTAATGGCTTGAGATGTAAAAAAGTCAAGACAATGGAGGTGAATGGTACATTCAAGCAGTTTGGCTAAAAGGGGGGGATAGATGAAACAATATAGGGTTCAGTGAAGGGGTTTGTGATCACAGCATGTTTGAAGGAAGATGGGACAGTTGCAGTATCAAATGATCAGTTAAGAAAGAGACAGGTGGAGGGGTAGCTTACAGAAGAGATAGAATTGAGAAGCTGGGCAGAAATGGGAACAGAGGAATAAGTAGTGGGTTTGGAGAAGGAGAGAAGATGAGCCTCTTCCTCCTCAGTGATTTTAGAAAAGGAAGAAAGATTGGGAGGGGCCTCCACCAGGGGTGGAGCTTTGCTCACAGCTCTGCTAATTACTTCTTCACTGGTAACACTATACCTCAGCCTCAGCCCTACTTAACCTAGCCTGTTCAGTGCCTCTTCATTGAGTTACCTCAGCTCTTTGACCTGGCTTTACTTTCCTTGCCCAACCTTATGGCCTCTGGGCGTTCAGCCTTACTTTGCCTTGTGGCCTTCAGGCCTTCTGCCTTTCCATGTGTCCTACCCTGGCTTCCGCTTTGCCTTGTGACCTATCTTGATCTCTTGCTTTGCCTTGTGGTCTTTTGGGCCTCCTTGCCTTGCTCTGTAGCCTCTGAGCCTGCTAAGTTCTTCTGGCCTGCCTTGTGCCCTATTAGGCTTTTCTGTTTATTGTTGTCTGTCCAGTCCTGTCCTTGTTCTGTCTTGCACCTCCCTGTCCAGTCCCTTATCTGTTTCCTAGTCTTTGCCCTTGTCCCTGGTTTAGTCTGTGTCCTGTTTCTAGCCCCAACCTGTGCCTTGTATCCAGCCCCAGTCAGAACCTGCTATCAGTCCTCAGTCACTACCTGTACCTACTCTCAACTTCCAGTTTGCCTTACCCTGCCTTGCCTTGCTTTCTCTAGCCAGGTTTGCCTCAACCAGCCTACGCATGACCTCAGTTCCCAGCCTGTACTCAGCTTCCAGCCCATACCATGATGTTCCACAGAAGACAAGCCCTATTGGCCTCCAGAAACCAAGAGCACAACCTGTGGGGGAGGGGGTGGATAGGCAGAAGACCAGCTCCAGTCCTATTCTGCAGTGCTGTATTGCTTCTTCTCAGTGCTCCCTGACTCCAGACTGCCTGACCATGACAAGAGCAAGATTATGATCGTTGAAGAACAATGCATGCACTTTTTCCAGCATTATTGCCCAATTTGTCTGCAAGTATGTACATTGGTCAGCAGCACTCATACTTTTACTTATGGAGTTAAGAGGCAGTCCAGGGGGTGAGGAGGAGGTGGAGACTCGAACAACACACATAGAGGATAACATTCAAACAACTCTGTGCAGTCCCATATATGTGTGTATATGGCCATGCAGAGATCTACTACAGTATTTTATAACCTATGTGTATCAGGTACACATAGGTTATAATACGCATGTGTCTAGTTGTAAGCAAATAAATGCAATGCAAAGAACATACAATCCATTTGTACCTAATTTATAAACATATGTTTGTATATTTTACACACCAAAAAATTAAACTTGCTCATGTACAACTTTGATTTCTACATGGAAGTAGATATATTGTAAAACATGCACACAGAATTGAAATCACCAGTTTGCCAGTACCTTCACCAGTTAACCCATTCTTTCTCTAGGTTATTGAGAACCTCCTAGTTCATTACCCTGAACTCCCCCCAGTTCTCCCAGACCTCCCTAGCAACCAATAGCAGATAACAGATGGGTCTGATATCAATTGCACTAAATAATTAGCAAGTGTAAAATTGTACAAATGCTTCCTAAATATTTTCTTAAATTTCTTATAAAATTGCAACTTATGCATATACTTTCTGGCCTCGTCCAGGAATACTCCAGTCTGTCCCTTTTTTTGTGCAGGTAAATGTGCTTACAAAGCTGAAAACACACACATACTTTTGATGTTAGTAAAATAACATGTAGATAAGTATAGGTTACTTGCACATGTATATGCTAATTTTATGCACACAACTCCTTTGAAAATTCACTCAATAGTTTTGCATAATCAAGACCATATGCATTGCTTCTGATGAAAAAGTTGCTTGCAAAGATGTGCCAGCTTTCTCTGCAGGCATTTTTTCCAGTATTTACAGGTAATTTTTCTAATGCCAATATTCATAGCAAAAGCCTTTGTACATTTTTTCTTTATCTATTGATGCAAGCCCTGCGAATAAAAGTACTGAATTTGAACCAATGCAGGCAGCTTTGATTTTTGCTCCCATAAATGTTTAAATTTGCATCTGTCGGTTTCCTGGCTCTTGGTCTTTTGGAAAACCTGATGCTTTTTTTTTTTTATAATGGTACGATATCTTTTGAAGTTGTTAAATGAGCTTTCCCTCAGAATTAAAGCTGATTAAATGATTGCTATCAGTTGTTTAAGTAGTTGTGATCAATGCTTGTCAAATCTTTTGGCAGATTACCAGATCTTTTTGCTGTAACTGTATGCAATGTATAAAGGAATTTCTTTTAAATCTATATACTGTATATATAGATAATTACATAGATATGATAGAAATTCCTCTGATTTTAGATGCCAAAATAATTTTTCTATACCCTTTTACATGCAGAAAGGATTTTCATTATTGCCCTGTTTTTATCAAAATAGTTCAATGATGCTAATTTTTTTGTGCCCATGGCAAATTTACAAATGAAATTGTGAATATTCTTTCTCTTTTTGAAAATCAGTGCATAGTCCATGAGTAAAAGGTACCCATGGATTTTGTCCCAATGCAGACAGTTTGAAAATTGCACCTTGTATTTGTATTTTTTTAATTTTTACTATTGCTACTTTACTATTACTGTTCAAACATATATATAAAGGAATTTCTATAAAATCTGTTTCTATATACTGTATATATAGACTAGGGATGTGAATCGTTTTTTGACGATTTAAAATATCGTCCGATATATTTTAAATCGTCAAAAATCGTTAGGGCCACGATACAATACCAATTCCCCCGATTTATCGTCAAAAAATCGTAAATCGGGGGAAGAGGAAGGGCAGGAAAACCGGCACACTAAAACCCCCTAAAACCCACCCCCGACCCTTTAAATTAAATCCCCCACCCTCCTGAACCCCCCCAAATGCCTTAAATTACCTGGGGGTCCAGCGGCACACTAAAACACGGCACACTAAAACCCCCTAAAACCCACCCCGACCCTTTAAATTAAATCCCCCACCCTCCCGAACCCCCTCCCAAATGCCTTAAATTACCTGTGGGTCCGTAGCGGCGGTCCGTAGCTTAAATTACCTCCGTAGCCTTAAATTACCTCTGTAGCGGCTGTCCGTAGCTAAATCGGGGGAAGGGGGAGAGCAGGAAACCGGCACACTAAATCGTGTAGTCTTCAGCCGGCGCCATTTTGCAAAATGGCCGCCGCAAAATGGCGGCGGCCATAGACCAAAACGATTCGACGCAGGAGATCATTCCGGACCCCCGCTGGACTTTTGGCAAGTCTTGTGGGGGTCAGGAGGCCCCCCCAAGCTGGCCAAAAGTTCCTGGGGGTCCAGCGGGGGTCCGGGAGCGATCTCCTGCCGTGAATCGTTTTCCGTACGGAAAATGGTGCCGGCAGGAGATCGACTGCAGGAGGTCGTTCAGCGGGGGTCCGGAACCATCGCTGAACGACCTCCTGCAGTCGATCTCCTGCCGGCGCCATTTTCCGTACGGAAAACGATTCACGGCAGGAGATCGCTCCCGGACCCCCGCTGGACCCCCAGGAACTTTTGGCCAGCTTGGGGGGGCCTCCTGACCCCCACAAGACTTGCCAAAAGTCCAGCGGGGGTCCGGAACAACCTCCTGCGTCGAATCGTTTTGGTCTATGGCCGCCGCCATTTTGCGGCGGCCATTTTGCAAAATGTCACCGGCTGAAGACTACACGATTTAGTGTGCCGGTTTCCTGCTCTCCCCCTTCCCCCGATTTAGCTACGGACCGCCACTACGGAGGTAATTTAAGGCTACGGAGGTAATTTAAGCTACGGACCCCCAGGTAATTTAAGGCATTTGGGGGGGGGGGGGTTCAGGAGGGTGGGGAATTTAATTTAAAGGGTCGGGGTGGGTTTTAGGGGGTTTTAGTGTGCCGTGTTTTAGTGTGCCGCTGGACCCCCAGGTAATTTAAGGCATTTGGGGGGGGGGGGGGTTCGGGAGGGTGGGGGATTTAATTTAAAGGGTCGGGGGTGGGTTTTATGGTGTTTTAGTGTGCCGGCTCACGATTTTAACGATTTTCACGATACTTTACACACCCAAACGGCAACAATACGATTCCCTCCCCCTCCCAGCCAAAATCGATCGTTGACGATCGAGGACACGATTCACATCTCTAATATAGACATACATAGATATGTTAGAAATTCCTCTTCCAGGAACTTGTCCAAATCTCTTTTAAGCTTGCTCTATTTTACCCATGGAAAGTGCTTTCATTATTGGCCTCTAATGGGTTTGCCCTCTAAGGTGTCAAAAATGTTTTTTTCTATATTCTTTTACCTGCAGAAAGGAATTTCATTATTGCCCTCCTTTTTATCAAAATAGTTCCATGATGCTCATTTTTTTGTAATTGTTTTCTTACTTGAGTTTCATTCCATGCTGGTTCAGTTTGCTTGAAGATAATTAAACATTTCTGTGTCTAATGCAAATATTTATTAGGGCTCATTCAAATTTGACAGCATCCTAAGAATCCAGTGAAATAAATGGGATCAATGAATTTTCCATTTATATTGGCTCACAAAAAAACCTCTATATTGGTAGCTGATAAAGGGTTAATGACAACTTCACCAGTGAGAGGGAATAACTCATCTGAACATATAATGGATGAGTTGGGTTTGTGGCATATTGTGGACTCTTGGTCAAAGTGGCGATGACTCCTCCCACGGGGAGGGGCCCCGTGGGGAACCACAACGATTGGCTAGACTCTAGTAAGCAGACACTGAGGAAAGAAAGCTTTATTATACTGCTGTTGAAGAGTTGAATCTTGTCCAAGGAATGGACAGTACTGTAGTCTAGTGATAACACAGTAAGCTCAGACAGTCTCTGTAGTTGATGGTCTCACCCAGATGTAGCAAAGGTGCGGCAGTGTTCCACAGCACGGGATAAGTTGAGCACCTGAAGTGCGGAATGAAGAGAGCTGGAGCATAGTGATACTCACAGAGTAGCAGTGCTGATAACTTCCTTCAGTAGTTGAATGGATACCCAGAGTAGAGTAGGCCCTCAAGGAGCGAGTACCTAGGAGCGTTGAAGGTTCCTGAAAGAAAGCAGAAAGGACCCCCGAGTAGCGAGTGTCCTTAAGGTTAGGCAGATTAACCCTGGAAGGCGAGTAGCAGTGAGAGGCCCCCGAGGAGCGGGTACCCAGAGCTACTGTAGGAGCGAGATACCCTGGAGGGTAATGAGGAATCCAAGCGAGCAGCTTAGAAGTGGTCAGAGTAGCAAAACCAAAGTACTTGCTAACTTGTTCAATTGGAGTGGAGCGGGGGTTTAAATACCCAGAGTCACTGATGTCATGCAGTGGGGCCGCCCCCGAGGTTCCCGCCATGACGTATTCAAAAACATAGGCAGCATGCACCCGTGTGCCTTAGGAGGCCTCAGAAAGAAGCATGGTGGATGGGGACGCCCTTGCTGGCTTGGAGATGTGATGTGTTTGGAGATCCTGGGAGAAGATCAGGATGTCATCAAGATATACACATTGATATAGTAAGTCCCGTAAGATGTTGTTCATCATATTTTGAAAGACTGCAGGTGTGTTACTTAGACTGAAGGGCATGACACGATATTCGAAGTGTCCATCGCAGGTGTTAAAGGCCATCTTCCATTCGTCACCATCACTAATGTGCACCAAGTTGTAAGTTCCTTTGAGGTCCAGTTTAGAAAATATCTTGGCTCCCTGGAGACTGTCAAATAGTTCGTAAATTAAGGGCAGGGGATACCAGTCCTTGATGGTAACTTCATTCAGACCCCTATAGTCGATGCAGGGACGTAAGGTGCCATCTTTTTTTCCCACAAAAAAAGATCCTGCACCAGCTGGGGATTTGGAGGGTCTGATAAAACGTTTTTGAAGGTTCTCTTGTATATAGGCAGACATGGCCTTAGTCTCAGCTGCAGAAAGAGGGTAAACTCTCCCTTTAGGAGGCTCCGTATAGGGTTTCAGGTTTATAGCACAATCGAAAACTCTGTGAGGTGGAAGTACATCTGCTGCTTATTTAGAGAAGACATCCTGGAAGGAGGCGTATTGTGGAGGCAAACCTGGTAAAGATGGTGTAGTAGACATGCATATTAGTGGTGATACGTCCACGAGACACTGACCATGACAGTCAGGTCCCCACCAGGATAGTGCCAGCGTTGCCCAGTTAAACTGGGGCATATGATCGTGTAGCCAGGGCAGTCCAAGAACCACCGGATGAATGGCATTTTCCAATAAGAGGAAGGAGATGGCTTCAGAGTGTAAAGCTCCGTTGCACAGGTCGATGGCCTGGGTAATCAACGAAATCTCTCCAGGCAATGGTTCTCCATGGATTGAAGATAATAGCAATGGCTTAACTATTGGTGGTAGGAATCCGTAGGTGTTCTACTAAGTGTTTTAAGATGAAATTTCCTCCGGCATCGGTCTATGAGGGCAAGTGTCTGAAACTCCAGGCTTCCGCAGAGCAGTGACATTGGTAGAGACAATGGAGGAGTTGGAGCGGTGAGGCCTAAGAGGAGTCCTCCTGCAGATGCTAAACCAGTCAGTTTCCCAGACAGATGGGACAGGTTTGGATGGCGTGGCCCGATTGCCCACAGTACATGCATAACCCCATGCGTTTGTGGAAACGTCTTTCCTTAGAAATTAACATAAGAACATAAGAAATTGCCATGCTGGGTTAGACCAAGGGTCCATCAAGCCCAGCATCCTGTTTCCAATCCAACAGAGGCCAAACTAGGCCACAGGAACCTGGCAATTATCCAAACACGAAGAAGATCCCATGCTACTGATGCAATTAATAGCAGTGGCTATTCCCTAAGTAAACTTGAATAATAGCCTCCAAGAACTTATTAAAACCTTTTTTGAACCCAGCTACACTAACTGCACTAACCACATCCTCTGGCAACAAATTCCAGAGCTTTATTGTGCATTGAGTGAAAAATAATTTTCTCCGATTAGTCTTAAAAGTGCTACTTGCTAACTTCATGGAATGCCCCCTAGTCTTTCTATTATTTGAAAGTGTAAATAACCAAGTCACATCTACTCATTCAAGACCTCTCATGATCTTAAAGACCTCTATCATATCCCCCCTCAGCAGTCTCTTCAAGCTGAACAGCCCTAACCTCTTTAGCCTTTCCTCGTAGAGGAGCTGTTCCATCCCCTTTATCATTTTGGTTGCAGATGGTAGGCTTGAGGCAATTAGCACAGGTTTAGGATGGTTAGCTCCTTGGACGGGCTTCCAAGGACTCTTAGCCTCTTGAGTTTGGCCTCAAATCCGGCAGTCTATTCTTCCAGCCAGCTCCATGAGAGATTCAAGGGTATCAGGCAGGTCGCGAGCCACCAGTTCATCCTTTAAGCAAGAGTTGAGACCCTCCATGAAGATAGCATGTAAACATCCTATGTCCCAATGTAGTTTGGATGCCAAAGTCTTGAATTTGATCGCAAAGTCTGCTAGCGGCTTATTACCTTGCTGGAGATTGAACAGAGTGGATCCAGCAACGGTGTGGCGAGCTGGATCATCGAAGACAGACTTGAAGAGTTTCAGAAATCATGATAGGTCCTTCAGGATAGGATCTTCACATTCTCATAATGGTGAAGCCCAAGCCAAGGCTCTTCCTTCAAGAAGAGATAAGAAATAGGTGGTCTTGGAAGCTTCTGTGGGAAAGAGGGTAGGTTGCAAAAAAAAATGCATATTGCATTGGTTAACAAACCCTCTACACATTCTTGCTTTACCTGTGAAGCGGGTAGGTGTGGATAGCGGTATGGTGGTCTTGATAGTCACCACCGGAGACAGCAATTCTTTCACTGGATTTGCCGAAGTACTCAGTTGTGCATGTAACTGATTGAAGGTAGCAGCCAGGCTTTCCAAAGACTTTTGTTGCTCAGTGATCCACTGGGCTAGGCCAGGAATGATCTGCAAGGCTGCGAGCTGAGCCAAGTCCATGGAGTTAGCAATCTGTTGGATTTGTGGCATATTGTGGACTCTTGGTCAAAGTGTCGATGACTCCTCCCACGGGGAAGGGCCCCGTGGGGAACCACAATGATTGGCTAGACTCTAATAAGCAGACACTGAGGAAAGAAAGTTTTATTATACTGCTGTTGAAGAGTTGAATCTTGCCCAAGGAACGGACAGTACTGTAGTCCAGCGATAACACAGAAGGTCAGACAGTCTCTGTAGTTGATGGTCTCACCCAGATGTAGCAATGGTGTGGCAGTGTTCCACAGCGTGGGATAAGCCGAGCACCTGAAGGATGGAATGAAGAGAGCTGGAGCGTAGTGATACTCACAGAGTAGCAGTGCTGATAACTTCCTTTGGTAGTTGAACGAAGAGAGAGACCTGATGTCCGCGATGCAGGATACCCAGTGTAGAGTAGGCCCTTGAGGAGCGAGTACCTAGGAGCATTGAGGGTTCCTAAAAAAAGCAGACAGTACCCCCGAGGAGTGAGTGTCCTTAAGGTTAGGCAGATTAACCCCAGAGGGCGAGTAGCAGTGAGAGGCCCCTGAGGAGCGGGTACCCAGAGCTACTGTAGGAGCGAGATACCCTGGAGGGTAATGAGGAATCCAAGCAAGCAGCTTAGAAGCGGTCAGAGTATCAAAACTGAAGTCCTTGCTAACTCGGTCAATTGGAGCAGAGTGGAGGTTTAAATACCCAGAGGTACTGACGTCATGCGGTGGGGCCGCCTCCGAGGTTCCCACCATAACGTATTAAAAAACATAGGCAGCGTGCACGCTTGTGCCCTAGGAGGCCTCAGGAAGAAGCATAGGGGACGGGGATGCCCATGCTGGCTCGGAGACGCCAAGGGTTTCGGCAAACAGCAACGGAGCTAGCCATTCTTCCAATGGAGGAGGAAAAGAGTAAAAGAGAAGTGAGGCAGAGCAGTCGCAGCTGTCTGCGAACAATGGACGCAACAGGATGTTTTTAAAACTGAGCATATTGGTGCAAAATGTGTGCATTCTTTTTACCTGCAGACTAATTTTCAAAGGGAAAATACACATATACTTTTCCTTTGCAAATGATCCTTGAAAAACAGCCTACATACATATACACCTGCTAATTTGTGCAGTTAGGGGCGGATTTTCAGAGCCCTGCTCGCGTAAATCCGCCCAAAACCGGGCGGATTTACGCGAGCAGGGCCCTGCGCACCGGGAAGCCTATTTTACATAGGCCTACCGGCGCGCGCAGAGCCCCGGGACTCGCGTAAGTCCCGGGGTTTTCGGAGGGGGCGTGTCGGGGGCATGTCGGGGGGCGGGCCCGAACCGCGCGGCGTTTTTGGGGCGTGTCGGGAGCGTTCCGGGGGCGTGGCTACGGCCCGGGGCGGCCTGGGGGCATAGCCGCGCCCTCCGGACCCGCCCCCAGGTCGCGTCCCGGCGCGCAGGAGGCCCGCTGACGCGCGGGGATTTACGCCTCCCTCCGGGAGGCGTAAATCCCCCGACAAAGGTAAGGGGGGGGGGGTTTAGACAGGGCCGGTCGGGTGGGTTAGGTAGGGGAAGGGAGGGGAAGGTGAGGGGAGGGCAAAGGAAAGTTCCCTCCGAGGCCGCTCCGATTTCGGAGCGGCCTTGGAGGGAACTGGGGTAGGCTGCGCGGCTCGGCGCGCGCCGGCTATACGAAATCGATAGCCTTGCGCGCGCCGATCCAGGATTTTAGCGGATACGCGCGGCTCCGCGCGTATCTACTAAAATCCAGCGTACTTTTGTTTGCGCCTGGAGTGGAAACAAAAGTAGGCTATTCGCGCTCGTTTTAAAATCCGCCCCTTAGTTTTTAAGAGAAAAGTGCAAACCTCTCCTAACCCTTCAACATGCAGTGCAAGATTGATGGACACTTGGGAATATTTGATGTCATTTGGAGTGAAGAAAGTCTCACAAAGATGATATTTCTACCACGTTCTCTTGTCCTAGCTTGATGGACTCTATAACATGGTACTATTAAACTAGAGCGAGAGAACATATTAGAAATCTCTACTTTGAGAGACTTTCCTCATTCCAAATGACATCAAATCTTCACCGAGGTGTACTGTGCTGTTTGTACATCTCACTCTGCATGTAAAATTTGCCCCTAAACCCTAAACTACCACCAACACCTCACTTCGAGCTATTAGCAGGCCCTCCTGAACACAACTTGTGTTATGGCTGTTCGGTGATATTGGCCCTCATTTTTAATTAATCCCACCCAAACCCCTCCCTAATCTCACCCCTTCAAAAAATTTGCTTTCGTGCCATGCGGTAACATGATTATTGCATATGTTATGGTGTTAACACATGCGTTAATGCATGCGTTAATGCATTATCACGTGCATTGACACCATAACACATTTTGATGAATGACCCTATATGACAGCTGGATTTCCTGTATGAAGGAATTGCTGCCTCATCTCCATAGCCTAAGTCTGTGGAGCAGAGTCGCCTAAGTCTCAGAAAATGCCCTGCTGGAAGATTATCCCTAAAATATTTTAGATGAAAACTCTGGGATTGGACTAATATATTGCAGTCTGTCTCCTTCTATTAGATTGAAAATTACAAAGACATCTGATGTAAGCTTAATAGGAATGTCCAAATAAGCAACCCTTTTTTTGACAGTAAATGGCTGAAAACTACAGGTTTGTATACATGAATTCAACCATAGGAGAAATCTTTCTAGATCACCTACTTCTCCCAACCAAAGCATCAGGATATCATTAATGAATCATTTCCAAAGGTGGATTCTTTCCTTGAAGTGAGCAATACAGGGAATTTAAATAGGAGAAGGACACACTAAAACACATCCTCAAACTAAAGATGTGTTAATATTCTAACAATACATAATTTGATGTACAGTTACAGCCAAAGGAGTGGCGGGTGCTGATATTTATATTACCAGACATCAGAGGTAGCCATATAGGTTTTAACATTCTGGTTTGTTTTGTCTTAAGGTAGTGGATGTACCTGATTGGTTATACTGGGCCTTAAGGCTCCTCAGAGTTTCTTAAATTTTACTAATAATTATAAGCAATTTATCTAGCACTTTTCCAAGACAGTAGTGATGCTGATGGTAGAGACATAAAAGGGGACGCCTAGAAATGCTTGGAATCCCAAGGTTCAGGAAGCCTTTGAGAAACTGAAACAAGTTTTTGCTTCTGCGCCTATGTTATGCAATCCTGATCTGTCTAAGGGGGTCATTTATCAAAATTTATCATTTATCAAACCTAGCTTGATGGACTCTCTACCTGGGTAACATCAAGCTAGGTTGAGAGAACATTGCCCAAATCTCATCTTGGAATGAGTTTCCTCACTCCGAAGGCCATCAAATCTTCACAAGAGACCACTGTTCTGTTCGTAGGTGTCACATAGAATTTCAAAGTGGCCCCTAACCCCCTACACTCTTACCTAATCCCCACCTCGAATTACTAGGTGGGCCTACCATAGGCATACAAATACCTACCTATGGGCCATGATATTATGGCCAGGCAGGCTCTCTCTCTCTCTCTCTCTCTCTCTCTCTCTCTCTCTCTCTCTCTCTCCTTCTCCCTCTCCCTCTCCCTCTCCCTCCCTCCCATTGGTTGAATGCAGGAAATACAACAGGTTGGCACTTATCACAGAATCTGAAAAGAGTATTGCAATTTGTGCTAAATTAGCTCTTCACACAGGTAATTAGTGCAAATTGTGATAAATGCTATATTAGCATAAAACACACCTCTTTTGCTATCGCATGCGGTACTTACTGCATTTTGATAAATCCAGGCCTAAGTTGTTTATCCTGGAGGCAGATGCATCATAAGTAGTATCTGCATTAGTGCTTTAGTATATAGACCCAGAAATAAATAGACTATAAGAATCTAAGTTAAATGCTATATTGTTCAATTTAATAGCTTTTCTGAGGATGCACCATTAATAACCTTGTTACTATATTGAGTAAGCTAATAGTTTCATTGCAAACTACAAGTTATTGTAAGACACTTAGGGCTTCGCTCAATAAGGGAGATAGAATACAATCTGACATGGCTAGAGTGCATATGTGCCAACAGTAATTTTGCTATGTACTGTATTTTTAAAAGATTTTTTAATTGTGATACTCTTGTTGATGCTGCTCATTTAATTAATTTGCTACAGTTAAGAACATGTTATCCTAATAACAATTATTTCCTATGGTTTTACACTACCACCCTAAGGGAAATTTTCAAATAGCATGCATTCTCAGCACAATGAGCACATACATGCAAAAGTGGATGTTCCTAAAATTATGACAATAATTTATTTTATTTATTTTAAGACACTTTTATTCCATGTATAGTAACAATGCTATACTAAGCAGATTACAAAAATCACATACAGCATTATTATAAAACAAACAAACAAACAATAAATATCAATTGCACAGTTGCTGCACAGTTAATAAAATTATGTATATCACTGCCCCTAAAGTATGGACATTGGTTCAGTATATGCACATTTTAAATACTAGGGATGTGTTCAGTATATGCACATTTTGGTTCAGGGATTGGTTCAGTATATGCACATTTTAAATACTAGGGATGTGAATCGGGTTTCAGACGATTGAAAATATCGTCAATATTTTCAAAATTGTCAGAAATCGGGGGCTCCCCCAAAACAATAGGAAAACCCCACGATATTGTTCATGGGGGTTCTCTTATCGTTTTGGGGAGGGCAGGAAAAAAGGCACACAAAAATAACCCCTAAACCCACCCCAACCCTTTAAAACTAATCCCTTAGCTTCCCCCCACCCTCCTGACACCCCAAAAAACTTTTTACAGGTACCTGGTGGTCCAGTGGGGGTCCCGGGAGTGATCTCCTGCTACCGGGCCGTCGGCTGCCACTAATCAAAATGGCGCCGATGGCCCTTTGCCCTTACCATATGACAGGGTATCCGTGCCATTGGCCGGCCTGTCACATGGTAGGAGCACTGGATGGCCCGCGCCATTTTTAAAGATGGCACCAGCCATCCAGTGCTCCCTCCATGTGACAGGGGCCGGCCAATGGCATGGATACCCTGTCACATGGTAAGGGCAAAGGCCATCGGTGCCATTTTTATTAGTGGCAGCCGACGGCCCGAGAATGGGAGATCGCTCCCGGGACCCCCACTGTACCACCAAGTACCTGTAAAATGTTTTTTGGGGAACGGGAGGGTGGGGGAAGCTAAGGGATTAGTTTTAAAGGGCCGGGGTGGGTTTTTTGTTTAGCGGCTCAGGCGCAGCCGATAAACAAAACCACGATCGGGCCGGACGAAAAAAAAAACACGAAGTGAATCTGAGCCGGAATCCGAACCGATTCCGGTTCCGATTCACATCTCTACTCCAAACTATACTCCAGAAAAGGACAGGGAAAAAGAGGCAACTGGGAATCAATCCTGGGCCTTTGATAGCACTTTGCCAAGCCAAAACTGCCTACAGAAAAGAAAGGCAGAGATGCCGCTAGAGAGAATTCCTACCAGGAACATGCAGGAAAGGGAACACTGGGAAACTTAATAAACCACTCAGATAGAGCTAGATTTTAGTTTTCTGAAGTTCTTGAATGTATAGCTGCATTGTAGTTATTATTATTATTTTAATTTGTTATGTGCTTATGGAACTCTAAGCAAAGAGCAAAATACAATTGTAAGAAATGTTTCTTGTAAATAAACCTTTCTTCATAAGAAATGATGTGGGGGTATGGCTATGATACTGGACCGAGTTGCGCTCCTCTACCCTGCTCTCTCAGGATCACCTGTTTTTCTATACCTTCTTCAGCTTTACACCCCAACTCCCATATCAATTCTAAGTAGTAGGTGTTGCTCATCAGCCCACATCAGGTGACAGAGATTTCGAGTGGCAGATATCATCGCTCATGGCAAATAGATTGCGCAGCAGCACAGACCACGTGGTAGGCCTTGAAGACAAAATGGCGCCGGTTCCTGAGCTCCCTGTAGAAGGCCTTTCAGAAACAATGTTGAAAGACCTGACTCGTGCAGTGTCAGCGGCGATCACTGACCAACTTCAAAAATTACAAACATCAGTAGAGGATTTGCGAGACAAAGTGAAAAGTTAACTCACTTTTTCTGTCCGAGATCAGCCACAGAGTGAGTGACCAGGAAGATCACCTTACCTCTCTCAGTGCTACAGTTAATGATCTCACTCACAAATCAAACTCCTGGATGACAAATCAGACGACTTAGAGAACCGCAAGTCGTCATAATAATATCCACATTGTTGGAGTTCCGGAAACTATTCAAGGCGAGAAGTTCTTTATTTCTGTGAGTGCTGGTTGCCCAGTGCATTACAAATTTCAATGGAGGATAGGAAAATCCTCTTGGAGCACACACATTGTCTTGGAACAGGAGGGCCTGATAGCAACAGACTATGGCAAGTAATAGTGAAATACTTAAATTACACCAATAAAGCTAAAATACTGGCTGTCTTCCGGAAAACTCTGGATTTGAAACATGGCATCTCTAAGCTTCTTTTTCCACATTTTTCCGTGAGAGACCAGGCAGCCCGGCTGACTTTCTCACTCTATTGCTCCCAGCTATTTCAGTGTGGATTGCACTTTTCTTTACACTTCCTGGCGCGGTTAAAAGTGTTTCACCAGGGGGACACACTAATGTTTACAACGGTGCAAGAAGCTAAATCATTCATGGATTCTCTCAAGGATTGAAATGCTGATGGTATTTAACTAGAGATAAAGGAGCGAGACTAAGGCTATGGTCTTCTGATGAATGTTTGAAGGGCTGTCACTTGCGGGTCACTTTTTGTCATATGTTCATGGAATGTCTGATGTTTCAACCCTTTTGGAGTAAAGTATGCTCAGCAAGTCTTGAACACCCCAATTAATTGGTCAGGTGGCCTTATTTATTTATGTCTGTTTGAGGAAGATCTCGTCCTGCCAGGTGGAGGACAGAAGTTTGTGGCAATTGTTTAATGTTGGCAAAGAAGGTGCTGCTATCTACTTGGCATATGGCACTAGCACCTGCCTATCTGGACTGGTGCCAATCTATGCTTCATAAGCTATAAGGAAAAGAGAACTTAGTCACAAGTGTAGTGAGCTTTTCTTGAAAAAATACTTTGTATTATGGGAGAGGGTCTCTAAATGGAAGTCTACTTAATGGATTCTCTGGCTTGTGCATGTTTCTGTGTGCGTATGTATGATGAGTGAGTGAGAATGGCCCGTTTACTCGATTAGACTTGGGTGGTTTGTTGAAAAATGCTGAAGCAGAATGGAATACCATCTTGTTCCACACTTATCTTTGCTGCTTTGATATCTTTGTTACTGATATATTGTATATCTGCATTGTTGTACACTGTATTGTTTTGATCGTGTTGCTTCAATAAAAAATATGTTAAAAAAATTACAGTGGTGTCAGTGGTTCCAAAAGCAATTCATAGGTTCCAGATGAGTGAAGATGTAACCTTAACAGATGGTGAAACCTTAACACATGGTGGTAGTTATGGGATTGTGATGCCTTAAAGGGGACCAAGCTGCAGAAAAATGCATTGAAGAATAGACAGTGAGCATGAAAGCACATTAACCCTGATGAAGGGGTAACAGTAATTGGAAGGACATTAGATTGCAACTATCCATTTGTCTTGGATTATTCTTTACCCCCCCCCTCCTCTTTTTCCCCTTTCTTCTTACTCTGTTCTCTGACCAGGACTCTTTTAGTAACAAAAGGAGGGGCCTGGTTTTTGTTTATCTACACTTTGCTGTTTTCTATCCTCTGTGTACTTCTTCAACTGAAAGCAATGGAGGCTGAGACACTGCTAAAATGGATGATGAAGAGCAGAACAGCTGCAATGATTAATTTTATAGGAATATTGCAGAATATATGACTGTACAAATAAAATAAAAATAAACCACAACAGTTCCTACAGCAGATGACACAGTTATAACATCAGTCTTAACAGAAGCAGAAAGACCAACAGAAACTGGATACTCAGACCTAAAAGTACAGTAACTGCTACAGAAATTGCAAAAACAAACAAGGGTTACAGTCACTTAGCCCCAAATAGAAGTGGAGGAGGCCAGCCAGTGGTGAGAATAGAAATGCTGCTGACAAAGATGGATCCCACAGATGACTCAGAATTCTTGCTTATTGTATTTGAGAGGATAGCAGACATAGCTATAGCCAGCTAACTTTAGGAAGCTCTTTGCCCCGACCAAACTTAGCTGGCTAAGGCCTGGATTTTCTATTCTCGCAGAGAATGGTGAATCCTGGTGGTAATGGGGGCCGGGGGGTGAGGGGGGTGGGCCTGCAAAAGCCGGCAGCGATTGCACCACAGCGGTGTTATAGCTGCCAGCTTTCGCACCCAATAGCGCCTCCGTGAAAGGTGGTGCTATTGGGCGCACTACTGGCAGCAATAACGTGGCTTACCTTATCGCTGCCAGTGAAGATACCGCCGCATCCTCCTCCTCGCCGCCCCGACTCATCCCCTCCCCGCCCCGACTCTGCCCTGACTCCGCCCCCACTTGCTATCACACACAAAAAGGGACTTTTCGTGTGTGAAAAGTCCCTTTTTGCGTGCGATACGGATAGAAAATAACCCCCTAAGTCAGTTAGCTATCTCTGACCATCAGAGCTGGCCAATTAATTTAGCCGGCTAGCTCAACTCATCCCAGTTATGCCCCAAGAATGCTCCTAACTTATCCGGGTAAATTCTAGCTACCTTACTTATTAGCCAGCTAGAATTTAGCTGGATGTGCCCAAATATTAGCTGGCTGAGTTAGCTGGCTAAATGTTTTTGAATATGGACCTCAATATTTTTCTTCCCATAGAAGTGATTGAGAGCTCTGTGGCTGCAAAGGAGACTGCCTGGAGTTACTCCTACTTTGCGAAAGAGTTAATTTATACTGGATAGAGGTGTCATGAAATCAAATATAACCTAAAAAATAAATTGATAATAGTAACCCTTTTATAGGTAAGGCCAGAGATGGAAAACAAGACAGTATTAGATAATATAAGGTGGTTCTACCTACTGTATAAATATTTGTTCCTGGGTCCCATCTGAGCAACCTTTTTCCCTCTTCCAAAACAGTACAAATAGCCCCATTTATGACAGCAGATATTAGAAAAAATAAGGAATTTAAATGCCATTGATCACTTATGATGTATTCTACTGAGATTGATTTGTTACAAGAATGCATCAGTATATTTTGATCTTTTTTAATATAGCTCCAATTTGAATCATTTTCACTCTATGATTTTAACATTTTGCTTATTTCCCCAAGATACCTTCAAATGGTCTATTATGCAATGGGCATGAGTATTTTATGACAAGATTTTACTTCAACTCTATTCAAAAGAAATATAATCTGATATCTTGTTCTTAATTCTGAGAAAAAATGATTTGTTCACTCTAATTATTCTCTTATCCTGCTTATTGCATGTTCTGCAGCTTCTATGCTACCAGGCTGTGAAATGTCTTCAGATTTATTACCTGCCCAATCCCTTTGATTAATTGTACAGTTAAAATGTTCCATGGAGCACATATATTAAGTCTAAATTTGTTTCCCTAATAATTGAGATCCAGTACCCAAATTTTTCCATCAATCACTTTCTGAACATCAAATATGAGAAGTTGAGAACATGATTAGTTTTAAACAAATGCCCCTGCCCATGCTAAATTCTCATTATAATCCGACTGCTGCAATTTTCTTCAGCACGATTGCCTCTTGCCTCTTATAAATAATTTAAAAAGGTAAATAAATAATTATATATCTGTGAAAATAAATGATCAGTTTAAGAGAAGCAAGCAACTTTGTGTGTAACTTGTGAATGATTGCTCATTTAAACAACTCATTATAAAGGACAAATTATAAAAAAAAATATTTAAACAGAGAACAGCTGTTGACTAAAGAAATGAGGATTTTCATGCAAGAGTTATACAAATATATATGCTACATACAAGATTTGCTTTTGATTTTATTCATTAATAGCTTAAAAGCTAATGTGATGTAGTTTTTGCTTATAATATTTGTATTTATAAAAACACTATTGAAGAATTCATGTGTTTCCATAATTCCTACCTGAAAGCTGTATTGTATTACCTGTATAATTTATTTCCCCATTAATAAAAACAGATTTTGCTGGTTCATGTCATTCACTTTTCAAGTCTGGTAAGACAGCAGTAATGACAGGAAAATGCTATAAAATCAAGGACTGCATAAAATTTAGCAGTAGAAAGACTAGGCACTAGGACAGTGATGGCGAACTCCAGCCCTCGAGTGCCACAAACAGGCCAGGTTTTCAGGATACCCACAATGAATTTGCATGAGAAAGATTTGCATGTACTGCCTCCATTGCATGCAAATCTATCTCATGCATATTCGTTGTGGATATCCTGAAAACCTGGCCTGTTTGTTTGCTCCAATAAAGGAGCAGACTGGGAGGGAACTGAGGAAATGCCCTATCGCGTCATTGTGCGCTTCTAATAAACTTCACCCCCTTGTGCATGCAAGTCAGCACTTGAGCATACATGCGCATGCTGATATAAAATCATGCGCGCATGTGCATGCAGGTAGCTGATTTAATAACATGCGCACATCGAATCGCGCATGTTAGAAAATCTGCACATTCATGTGTGCGCGCTGGGAACCGCGTGCACATAGATGCCCGCGCACATCTTTTAAAATTAAACTTTAAATGTTCAAAAGTCCATTTCTTACACTGCATACTTTTGAGGTTAATAATTTTTATACCTCACTGTTAATTTTGTTAAGTAGCATAGAACTGGGAAAGAATATGTGAGGCTGGAAAAGACAACAAGAAAGGAAGAAGGAAGTCCAGAGAATTTATAATATAACAGTTAATGCCAAATGGATATCCTAGTACAGTGATAGCAAACTTCAGTCCTCAAGTGCCACAAACAGGCCAGGGAAAATCAACTGCAGAATACAGGAGCAGTCTGGGAGCAGAATACAGGAGAAGACTGGAGAAGACTGGGGGAAACTTCTTTAACCCCCTACCTACCCTGCCTTCCTTTTATCCTCTCTGCCACAACCTCTAAAACCCCTGTAACTACTTTTTTTTTTTTCATAACTTAGCTGCTGCCCCGAGCAGTAGTAAGTTGCGTGGGCCGGCTGACTGCCAGCACTCTTCAACGGGACAGCACCTAATGGTGCCTAATGGCGCTGTCCTGGAATGCCCACAGCCCACCCAATCCCTGCCCAGACCCCGCCCCCCAGCCCTCTCCTGGCCCACCCCTTTTGTCTCCTCTGGTTTTTCTGCATGTACCGGGAAATACACGCATGGCCTCTGGCCTTTGAAAATGCTTGCGGCATGCGCGTGGCCTGGCCATGCACGTAACTGGTATAGGCACATGTGGGGGTTTGAAAACTAGCCCGTAAATGTAGATGTTAATTCCTCCCTTTCTATGCTCATTTGTGCTGTTACAAAGCTATGAAGACAGAAGATTACAATTGTTAATGCTGTGTGTATGCCATCATTACCTGTCAGTGTTCTCCCACTAATCTATAGCAGAGTCACCAAGTTCAGACCTATGGCAGACTTCAGAAAAAGGGGCTGTTAGGTTAGTGAGCAGAATTTTCTGTACCAAACAAATACAATATGCAAATGTGTGGTTCTCTTTAGACCATAGACCTCTAATCTCTGATTACACGTATATGTTTTGGGCAATGCAGTGTTTTTGGATAGCAATATCTATTCCCTCATCCAAAATAATAATTAATTTACTGATTAGAAAACTGCTGCTTCTACAGAAGAACAGGTACTGGCAGTAACACTCTCACCAGTTTGCAGTATAATAGAACTCCATTTCTCTTGCAGGCATTGTCTCCAAATATGATTTTTTTGCCCATACCTTGACAGGAATGACCCTCCTTCATAAGCCAGGGTGTTATCATGGTCCACTACTCTGGAGAAGGGAATGCCCAGGCAAGTAGGCTGGAAGTAGCCGGGAGGCTGGGTTGCCTGCAGCCTCTGTATTCTGCAGTTGATTTTCCCCTGTAGATTGAGCCCTTGGGTGCAGCCAGCTGCCAGAACATCCAGGTGAGGGCAGGAATCAGGATAGAGTGAACACAAGGACTAAAGCAGGAAGCAGAAGCATAGCTGAATGCCAAGACCGAAGCAGGAACAAGGAGTGCAAAAACACAGCTCGGAAACAGGTTTACACAGAGCAAATTCTGTAGTGACTTTTGGATGAGCAACGGTAGGGCAGGCTGGAACTCAATATATATAACTGTCTTTTTGGGCCATACCTAATGCTGATCCAATAAGGAGCCTCCCAAGGTAGGCCTCTCTAATTTTGCTTTGCTTAATATTTACTAGAAGATTCTCAGTGATTTAGAGTCCCTTGACAGATATGCAGCTAATGTTCTTCTTAATATTTGCATTGTGTAAAGAGTCTCCTTGTGGAGATCATAAGGAATAAAATATATGGGCAACATTTCAAGATGCACTTGGAAATTCTTCTTAATCAGGCAAATGGCACCCAATATAATATCAGGGAGAATGTTTCAATGGAAAGTGTGCAGAATAGAGATCTAGTGGGCGAAAGCTGGAAGCTGGGGTTCTGCAAGGAAGCATAATTTCAGCCACTCTTTTTAATACATGCACCACTCTTTTTTCCAGGGATCTATTGAACTTGTCTTTCAGTGAACCAGCCAGCATATCTCTGAGCTCCATTCATATCCTGGGACATGCATCAGCCTGCCCCATGCTTGTCCACTTCTAGTTTTCCTAGATCTTTCTATACATTCTCTTCTGTAAACTGAGTTTTGTCTACTCCACTAAATCCACTAAATCCAGAACCTCCAGGGTAGCATTCTCTGAAATGCTCCCTGTTCCACGCGCAGGTCACCAGAGGCAGGCAGAGCTCCGGAGTCTCAATGCGTGGATGAGACGATGGTGCAAGGAAGAGGGATTCAGTTTTGTTAGGAACTGGGGAACCTTTTGGGGAAGGGGGAGTCTCTTCCGAAGGGATGGGCTCCACCTTAACCAGGGTGGAACCAGACTGCTGGCACTAACCTTTAAAAAGGAGATAGAGCAGCTTTTAAACTAGAACAAAGGGGAAAGCCGACAGTCGCTCAGCAGCGCATGGTTCGGAGAGATGTATCTTTAAAGGATACTAATGATGCATTAGAATTAGGGCATCCCGACAGAGAGGTTCCAATAATTAGAAAAGTAGTCCAAGTGCCTGTAACTAAAAACTCACCTGAGCTAAAAAATTCTAACTTATCCCTATCAATTAAAAAGCAGAATAAAAATACAATCAAAAAACAAACTTTGAAATGTTTGTATGCTAATGCCAGAAGTCTAAGAAGTAAGTTGGGAGAATTAGAATGTATAGCAGTAAATGATGACATAGACTTAATTGGCATCTCAGAGACATGGTGGAAAGAGGATAACCAATGGGACAGTGCTATACCGGGGTACAAATTATATCGCAATGACAGAGAGGAGCAGTCGGGAGGAGGTGTGGCGCTTTATGTCCGGGATGGCATAGAGTCCAACAGGATAAACATCCTGCATGAGACTAAATACAAAATTGAATCTTTATGGGTAGAAATCCCTTGTGTATCAGGGAAGACTACAGTGATAGGGGTATACTACCGTCCACCTGGTCAAGATGGTGAGATGGACAGTGAAATGCTAAGAGAAATTAGGGAAGCTAACCAAATTGGTAGTCCAGTAATAATGGGAGACTTCAATTACCAATAAGTCCGGCGTGCAAGAAGCAATAGCAAAGTCCATCAATAACTTTATAACAGATTTTTATTAGAACCAAGATATCAACTGTTAATCATGGCAACTCCATATACCTTCAAAGATGCAAGTGCAAGAGTCCCCCGACACGGTCCGTGTTTCGCGGTCGCTGCATCGGGAGGGACCCACAGAAATAATTTCATCTTATGTGTTCATCCTGGAGCGCTCCAGGATGAACACATAAGATGAAATTATTTCTGTGGGTCCCTCCCGATGCAGCGACCGCGAAACACGGACCGTGTCGGGGGACTCTTGCACTTGCATCTTTGAAGGTATATGGAGTTGCCATGAATAACAGTTGATATCTTGGTTCTAATAAAAATCTGTTATAAAGTTATTGATGGACTTTGCTATTGCTTCTTGCACGCCGGACTTATTGATTTGATTGTTGTGCAAGCTACCCCTGCTTCATGTTTCTGTTCGGAGACTTCAATTACCCCAATATAGACTGGGTAAATGTATCATCGGGTCACGCTAGAGAGATAACGTTCCTGGATGGAATAAATGATAGCTTTATGGAGCAATTGGTTCAGGAACCGACGAGAGAGGGAGCAATTTTAGATCTAATTCTCAGTGGAGCACAGGACTTGGTGAGAGAGGTAACAGTGGTGGGGCCGCTTGGCAATAGTGATCATAATATGATCAAATTTGATTTAATGACTGGAAAAGGAACAGTGTGCAAATCCAAGGCTCTCGTGCTAAACTTTCAAAAGGGAAACTTTGATAAAATGAGAAAAATTGTTAGAAAAAAACTGAAAGGAGCAGCTACAAAAGTAAAAAATGTCCAAGAGGCGTAGTCATTGTTAAAAAATACCATTCTAGAAGCACAGTCCAGATGTATTCCACACATTAAGAAAGGTGGAAAGAAGGCAAAACGATTACCGGCATGGTTAAAAGGGGAGGTGAAAGAAGCTATTTTAGCCAAAAGATCTTCATTCAAAAATTGGAAGAAGGATCCAACAGAAGAAAATAGGATAAAGCATAAACATTGGCAAGTTAAATGTAAGACATTGATAAGACAGGCTAAGAGAGAATTTGAAAAGAAGTTGGCTGTAGAGGCAAAAACTCACAGTAAAAACTTTTTTAAATATATCCGAAGCAGAAAGCCTGTGAGGGAGTCAGTTGGACCGTTAGATGATCGAGGGGTTAAAGGGGCACTTAGAGAAGATAAGGCCATCGCGGAAAGATTAAATGATTTCTTTGCTTCGGTGTTTACTGAAGAGGATGTTGGGGAGGTACCCGTAATGGAGAAGGTTTTCATGGGTAATGATTCAGATGGACTGAATCAAATCACGGTGAATCTAGAAGATGTGGTAGGCCTGATTGAAGAGTAGTAAATCACCTGGACCGGATGGTATACACCCCAGAGTTCTGAAGGAACTAAAAAATGAAATTTCAGACCTATTAGTAAAAATTTGTAACTTATCATTAAAATCATCCATTGTACCTGAAGACTGGAGGATAGCAAATGTAACCCCAATATTTAAAAAGGGCTCCAGGGGCGATCCGGGAAACTACAGACTGGTTAGCCTGACTTCAGTGCCAGGAAAAATAGTGGAAAGTGTTCTAAACATCAAAATCACAGAACATATAGAAAGACATGGTTTAATGGAACAAAGTCAGCATGGCTTTACCCAGGGCAAGTCTTGCCTCACAAATCTGCTTCACTTTTTTGAAGGAGTTAATAAACATGTGGATAAAGGTGAACCGGTAGATATAGTATACTTGGATTTTCAGAAGGCGTTTGACAAAGTTCCTCATGAGAGGCTTCTAGGAAAAGTAAAAAGTCATGGGATAGGTGGCGATGTCCTTTCGTGGATTGCAAACTGGCTAAAAGACAGGAAACAGAGAGTAGGATTAAATGGGCAATTTTCTCAGTGGAAGGGAGTGGACAGTGGAGTGCCTCAGGGATCTGTATTGGGACCCTTACTGTTTAATATATTTATAAATGATCTGGAAAGAAATACGTCGAGTGAGATAATCAAATTTGCAGATGACACAAAATTGTGCAGAGTAGTTAAATCACAAGCAGATTGTGATAAATTGCAGGAAGACCTTGTGAGACTGGAAAATTGGGCATCCAAATGGCAGATGAAATTTAATGTGGATAAGTGCAAGGTGATGCATATAGGGAAAAATAACCCATGCTATAATTACACGATGTTGGGTTCCATATTAGGTGCTACAACCCAAGAAAGAGATCTAGGTGTCATAGTGGATAACACATTGAAATCGTCGGTTCAGTGTGCTGCGGCAGTCAAAAAAGCAAACAGAATGTTGGGAATTATTAGAAAAGGAATGATGAATAAAACGGAAAATGTCATAATGCCTCTGTATCGCTCCATGGTGAGACCGCACCTTGAATACTGTGTACAATTCTGGTCGCCGCATCTCAAAAAAGATATAATTGCGATGGAGAAGGTACAGAGAAGGGCTACCAAAATGATAAGGGGAATGGAACAACTCCCCTATGAGGAAAGACTAAAGAGGTTAGGACTTTTCAGCTTGGAGAAGAGACGACTGAGGGGGGATATGATAGAGGTGTTTAAAATCATGAGAGGTCTAGAACGGGTAGATGTGAATCGGTTATTTACTCTTTCGGATAGTAGAAGGACTAGGGGACACTCCATGAAGTTAGCATGGGGCACATTTAAAACTAATCGGAGAAAGTTCTTTTTTACTCAACGCACAATTAGACTCTGGAATTTGTTGCCAGAGAATGTGGTTCGTGCAGTTAGTATAGCTGTGTTTAAAAAAGGATTGGATAAGTTCTTGGAGGAGAAGTCCATTACCTGCTATTAAGTTCACTTAGAGAATAGCCACTGCCATTGGCAATGGTTACATGGAATGGACTTGGTTTTTGGGTACTTGCCAGGTTCTTATGGCCTGGATTGGCCACTGTTGGAAACAGGATGCTGGGCTTGATTGACCCTTGGTCTGACCCAGTATGGCATTTTCTTATGTTCTTATGTTCTTATCTATGGTCTTTTCAACCAACAATCGTCATTCTCCAGGCTCTTATTTAGTGAACTCTGAACTGAAGTATTTGTTTAATATTTCTGCCATTTCTTTGTCCTTTTCCACACATTGCTCCTTGCCACCTTTCATTTTCACTATATTGCTTCAGGCCTGTTTTCTAATATATTTGAAAAATATTTTGTCACCTTACTTTACCTTTTTGTCAATCCTTTTGTTATGTTTGGTGGCGTGCTAACCACTGCACTCACCTCTTGATGCCGCTCAGCCACCACATAGCAGGAAGCTGCCAGAGCTCCTCTCCCATGTCGCTATGTCTTGAATCTCGACGGCCATCTTCAGCACATTGGGAATGCTGCCAGCGCCAACTTCCACGACTACCATGCCGCCAAGGCTCTACTTTCCCATATGTTCTTAGTGGTGGGAAGCCAGGAGCAGTGCTGTCTGATGACATCATTCCCTCAAATTTATACAAGCCTCAGTCTTGCATCACTTCCCTGCTTCAGCAATGGGTCGCTTGTGTGTAGTTTATGGTGCTGCTCCTGGTTCCTGTGTTCCTGTTCCTGCTTCTTGCTTTGTTTCTCCAGCCCAGCCTTGCCTCATCTCTCCAGCCCAACTCAGCCTTGCCTCATTTCTCCTCAGTCCCCTTTGCCTCATCTCCATGCCTTCCCTTGGATTGATTTCTGGATCTGACCCTTGCCTGGACACTGACCATTCTTGTTTGCTAACTGCTTCTTACCCTTGCCTGACACTGACCATTCTTGCTTGCTGCCTGACTCTGACCTTAGTCTGGCCCTGGATCAATGCCTATGCCATGACAACCGAGACTCTTAGCTAAGATCTGCAGGCTCCTGGAACCCAAGGGCTGAAACCATAGGAGAAAGGGATTGATATAGGTGACGCTTCCATTCAGTCTCTCTCTCCTGCATATGTCTGCCAGCTGCCAATGAAGGCCTATGGGGCCTACTCCATAGGCTGAGGAAACCATAACACAGTATCAAGAATCCACAAATCTAACAACTTTCTTCCTCATGATATTTTGCTTTCCTGATTTCTTTTTTCATCTCCCTCAGTTTCACCCAGTATTTTCCCTGTGTTCCTCTTTTTGGGATCCTTTATACTTATTGAACACTTTTCTTTTTGCCTTTATATTTTTAGTCACCTTCTTTGAGAACCAGATTGGTTTCTTTTTCCTCTTACTTTTTATATTGCTCCTTTTAATATTGCTCACTGTTTATCCACTATTGTTTATCCACCTATTTTCTCTGAGTCTTCTAGTTCTTCCTCCAGAAACATCCCCATTTTGACAAAATCTATATTTTTGAAATTCAAAACTCAGGTCTCTGTATCTTATATGTGATATCAAATTATAAGATCTAATGATCACTGGTGCTCTTTGAGTACCTGTTTGGACATTGGAGACATTATACTCATTTGTGAGCACTAGGTCAAGTATCACACCCATTTTCATTTGTTTGAGCAAAGCCCCTTGAAGGAAATCCACTATCTCTCTACTTTGTAGATTCCACAGAAGAGATACGCCAAGCCACATCTGGCAGATTAAAATCTCCAATGAGCAACTCTTCTTCCTTCTTTCTCACCTTTTAGATGTCTTTGACTAGATCTTGGTCCAGTTCTTTGTCTTAATTGGAGGCCTGTAGACCACATCAATGTAAATGGCAGCATCATCTTTTTTTTTTAAGGACAGCACTTAATGCTTCTTTCCTACCCCACGACCCTTGCATTTCAATTGCTTGGATATTGTTTTTGGCATAAAAAGCTATTCCTCCCCTTTTCCTGTCCTCTCTGTCCTTCCAAACAGTGAAGCAAAAGTGTCTGCCAATATGTTTTTGCAATGATAAGAGTTTTATTATGATTTCATGTATACATTTTATTCTGTGAATGTTATTAAGTTGTAAACCGTCTTGAATCCCTTGACTAGGCAGTATAGAAACCTTTTTTAATAAATAAATATGGATAGCAGTATCCCACTTATTAGACTCAGTGAACCATGTCTCTGTAACTGCAATGATGTCCAAGTCTGCTTCCACCAATAGAGCCTGCAAGACTGGGATTATACCCAGTTACCCACAGAGTATCCAGGCACCATTCTCTGTAGGTAATTTGTTTTTGGCCTACAGTCATAGCACAAGTATCCTTATACTTTTGCTTTCATTTTGGTACAAACACTACAGTTAAAAAGTACCTGTAAAGTTTGTACCAAGATGTCTGATTTTGATTATTTACTCCAATAAGTTTGTAATAGAAAGAATTATCATCACCATATTTACAATTTAGTTATCCCATTGATCAATGTAACTGTTCATCAGTGTTTGATAAGTAAGCCCTTATGGTTACTAGTAGGAAGGGTAATTTTAAAAGCCAATTCTGCAGATAAAGCAATGCTTTATCCACAGAAATGGGCTTTCATAAATTTATCCATCCAATATTCAGGGTGTATGTACATACACCCTGTATGAGCACATTTTTACCTGTGTACCAAAGAGGTACTCGCTGAGGTGGGTTTAGGAAAGGGTTCAAAGTTATTCATATGTTTTTACATTTTTTAAATGTATGCACATACCATTTTGCCAGGAAAAGTATCTACATATATTACCAGGTCTAAACATGTGCAGGAAGCTTTCTTGGGGTAATTTTCAAAGCAAAAGTACTTTTATTTTGGAAATTTGTGTAAGGTCAACAGGTAAACTCTACCTGAAAAATGTGCACTCTTAGGAAATTATCCCCATACTGTATATATTTTTAAGGTTAATGGGCATCTTCAAGAAAATGAACAAGAAAAAGTGCCTCGTGGATAAATTTACCATCGTAGTTACTGTCAGGTACAGAAATGTTTCTGACCACATGATAATTAGTCACACAAGTTCAGGTTAAGCATGTGCTGTTCAAATTAATTACCTGACAAAGACCACACAGGGATTGCCAGAAGGAAAATTAGAAGCACTTGGTTAATGGTGAAAACATGGAAAAATTATATTACACTGGACTTAAGGGGATTATATCGCATATATTGTTATTTTTATTTTTCTAATTATTCTTCTTGCTGCTGAGTCAAAAGAGCTAGGGCATTTTGAAAGTTAATGAGTGGAACTGAAGTGCCCTTTTGAGGTCAAGTGTGCCTGTGTATGTGTCATTCAGAATTTAATTTATGCCTATAAAAAACAGCGGCGCTCATACAATTTGTTTTAATTGCTATTTCTTAAAAAGATATGGTTTACCAATCTTATGTATTTAAGTTATAAACTTTAGACTAACAAATGCATGTTAGAACTTTAATATTGTTTAATGATTAAAGATACATGGAAAAAACAGAATTATGCTTTTCTATAGTTATGACAATAGGTATTGTATATTAGGAACCAATTCACTATTGTTAATGTGCACAAAAACAGATGCTTTGCATGTATTAACTATCACATCATTTGCTATTGATTTGTTTGCAGTTTAAAACACATGCTAAACATAATGTATGGTGGCAGAGGCCATTTTGATATAAACTATGTAAATGAGGAGATAATGTATTAATTGGCTCATAATCCTTATTAAAAAAAAGGACCTATTTACTAGTATTCTCTGTCTATGAGAAAATGCTTAGTAAATTGGGCCCTAAACTGTGTAAAATAGTACACATTTTACTAGTGCTGATTTACCACTCAAAAATGTTCACTGTCTCAAGCAGCTCCCTGACCGTTTCCCCATATCCTTCTTCTCCCTTCTTTGAGCTCCAATTCATACAAACTCCCCCATTCCTAACATTCTGATTCTTTTAGAAAGATTCTTCCCTTGCAGGGCAACACCCCCACCCCCCACCCACAAACACACACACAAACACAATATTAGAAAGAGCCACCAGGGTCTGTTTTCCTTCTCTGGTCTCTCTGCACCTTCCCCCATGGTTCACTGGCAGAAGAAAACAAGAATATCTCCTTCTGGCTCTAAGTGTGGTCTTACCCTGGGTGAGCTATTGAATCAGAGGAAGAATTAATTTAGAAAAGCTTTATAACCACGCAGCATCATTAATATATCATGGCATGCAAGTATTTATACTAAGGGTAATGGGGCAGATTTTGAAAAGGTTACGCGCGTAATATACGCGCATAACCTCTAAAAAGCTGCCCCTGCGTGCGCTGAGCCTATCTTGCATAGGCTCAGCAGCGCGCACAAGCCACGGGATGCACATATGTTCCAGGGCTTTGAAAAAGGGGAGTTCCGGGGGTGGGGCCATAGGCAGGGCACTAGCCCAGGGGCATTCCAGGGGCGGGACCGAGGCCTCCGAAACAGCTGCCGTGCCGGCGCACGCAAGTTATGCCTCCCCAGAGGTTGTTTCTTACTTGTTTTTCCAACCTTCGCAATTAATATCTTTTCTATCCAATAAAGTTGGGGTTCAGCTCAGCTCCTCTCCGGTTCTTGTTCATACTCCATAAATGAAGCAATTTGACCTCTTATAATTGAAATGCCATCCTTTCCTCACTTATTTTGATGTTGTCTGTAAGATTTCCTTTTGGATATAGTAAATCTTGGATCCCAAATAGTGGACTTGTTTGACATGTAGTATTTGATTGTGTATTTCTTCATATTTTTTTTATTTTTGTTTTTTGCTGTAATATCACATGTATTACTTTTCAAGTGCATGCTTGAGATTATTTTGTAAATGCATAAATAAAATAAATAAAATAATAAAAAAAAAAACCATTCACATTTCTATCAATTGCAACTGGAATTTGTCCGACTGACTAGCCCAATATACTGAATGAAATGATGTTCCATTTTCTTTATCCAGAATAAAATGTAAGGAGATTATTGAGCAGGAAGGAATCACTGATGGCTCATATTTGTGGGGAAATATATCACCATTTTCAGGCAGAATTTGTTTATCTTTGTAGTAAGCTGCTCTTTTTTCTTATTTAATTTCTTGGGTCTGTATTTTTTTTTTCTGTCCTACAAAAGATCAAATTAAAGACATGGTAGACAGAACTCCTACTCTTCTTACAACAGGAATGTGTAATTTAATCAGTCATCTCTGGAGAATTGCACATTTATTGGCAGTTACTTCTCTGTGTGGTAGAACTGAATGTCTGAGGCAATGCTGGCAGCTTTTAATTGAAACTAGGTATTAACTGACAGAAAGATCCAGAGAGAATTATTACTTTCATAAACTATAATATATTTGTTTTTATGCAGTTGTAATGTTTTTATTCACGTTCTTCAAAAGTTTTCAGAAGTCAAAAATATTCTGTTAACTAAAAAGATTAGTATGCAAGCAGTGCATCTTTGGTGGGATATAAAAGACTCCTATATTCCACCAACCAGATTTCTTTGACTTAGAATGAACACCTGGAGGAAATAATTAATTCCTACAGGAAATTTGCGAGACCATAGGTACTTTGTACCGGTGGGACTATAAGGCAGTTTTCAAAGAGAACCTGCTGCAGAATTTTCCTTTTGAAAATCTGATGGCTGACCGAAGCTACCAGGATTCTTTTCCTGGCATACTTTACTAGTGCAAGCTACACTAGGTAGAGCAAGCATGGGGATTTCAAAATGAAATTCCTGCACAATACTTTAGGAGATGTGCCCCAACCCCACATCTGGCACTATCTCTTTTCTCTATTTTCCTTGTGGGAAAAGTATGTGCACTTTGGATAGTGCAAGCATTTTCCCTTGCAAATGGGGGTGGGGGGGATGGGGAAAGGGAGGCAAACTTTTCTGCAGGTACTAAAAACCCACTTATCAATGGAAAAGCTGAAACTTGCCTACTGTATTTTTAATTTGCCTTCAAATCCTTGCAGTACACAAAATTAGACATTTCATGGTATCTTATTCTGGATGTGTCAATTTTGTATTACATTGAATAATTATTGAACTTATTGTATTTCCATGACATCGAACTCGAAATGAATTTGAATTGTTTGGTCTGTACACAGCATTTCTGGCTTTAAATCATATTTAAAATAACGTTGCTATGCAGCTACTTTTCTGAATTGTGTGTGTGTGTGTGGGGGGGGGGTTGTTATTTGTATTAAATCTTTAGCAAATCATTGATAACAATCTTATTCAAAAGTTAATCTTGTGAATGATTTATAGCAATTCCCAGTTTCCAGTTTACTTGACAATTTTAGCTGTGCAGACCTTGTCTGGCCCTGTTACGTTAACAGTTTTCAAAAGTCCTAACCTTTCGCTGTAATCTGGAAGTATTATCATCATTCTGAAAATTTCTTATTTCCTTCTTTATAAATTGTATTTAAATATCTGTCCATCTTATCTTTCAAACCAGGTACACAATAACAATTTGATGCAACATCTTTTCAACTATGTTGCTGTATTTTCCAATATCCCATGTACATTCTTGTGGCCATTTTTCTGTTCTGAATGGAGTATTTAGATTCTTCACAGCGACAGTAATGTCACTGTTGCAAGTTTGCTAGTTCTTTATCTTGTCTTCATATACCATAGTAGCATCTAAACTGATTTGACTACTGTGTAAGACATCAGCATGTCATATAACTGAATTTCAAGTGATCCTATGTAGCAAGGGTGGCCACCTAGCAGCTTGTGAGCCACATGCGCCCTTTATCTAAAAATGGAGCTTTGAATGCCACTGGAAGCAGAAGTCAAAATGGAATCATGGCTCGCAAGGCCAAACACAAGAAGGGAATAGTGACATCAGCCTGTGTGGTCCAATAGGAGAAGGAGCAGTTTCAGTGGCCACATGGGCCATTAGGAGGAGGAAGTCAGCAACCAACACAGCCAAAATGAAGAGGAGGAGTAACAATCTTAGCAATCTATAACAAAGAGGCAGTGGAATTATGACCACAGAGGAGGAAGAGAGCTACTTCTGCTGAAGTCAGAGTAAGCGAGAAACAAGAGGCAGAGAGAAAGAGAGAGAGAGAATTCTCATGGTGGAAGTGTTTGATAACTATGTCTAGGTCAAACATTTTTGTTTCATTTTGGTTCGTTTCAGTGGGGCTTTTCATTTTGGTTCAGTTTGTTCTGTGTTTCTGTTTTGCTTGTTCTGTTTATTTCATTTTCAGCAATTTATGCATGCAATTCAGAAATTGTGCACACAAATCAGCAAATTATAGGCATAAACACTAAACTATAGTTTGCAGTTGCACACCCAGTTTGGTAACTGAGTGAACAAATCACTGAATTTTGCACACAACTACCAATCCTGCATGCACAAAGGGCCAGATTTTTAAAGCCCTAAACGTGTAAATCCATCAGATTTATGCGCCTAAGGGGGGGGGGGGGGGGGGGGGGGGGGGGGGGGCTATGCGCCCTGGGCCTATTTTATAAAGGCCCGGTGACACGCATCTAAGTCCCGGGGCTTTTCAAAAGGGGCAGTACAGGGGTGGTCTGGGGGTGGGGTGGGGGCAGGGCCAGAGGCCTCCGGCACAGCGGCCATTTGCCGCTGTTTTGGAGGATCGTGTGCCGGCCCACACAACCTGCGCCTGCCTCTAGGTAGGCACAAAAGGTGAGATAAAATTTTTGGGGGGATTAGGATAGGGCTAGGGGAGGGATAGGTTAGGGGAAGGGGTGGGAAGGTTAGTTTAGGGGGAAGGGAATAGAGGAAGCCCGCGGGCATTGGCGCAAGCAGAATGCACGATTGTGCGCCCCCTTGCGTTCACCAACCACTGATTTTATAACATGTGTGCGCCTGTGCACATGTGCATGCCGGGTAGTGCACGCACATGTATACCCACATGTATTTTTGAAAAATCACCCCAAATTGCCTAAAACAAAATACATATTTTTATTCATTTTAGATGCACTGCCCGTTTGATTCATTTCATTTAGAACAAACCAAAAATGACTTCTTTTGGTTCAGATTATGCATTTGTTTCAAACAACTATTTCCCCGTTAAATGAGAGAGACTGAGGGTGTTTCAGATAGATATTGCTGTAGATGGGGGCTTTTTGAGATAGAGAGCACTACTGCTGTTGGTGTATGAGAGAGACAGAGAGACTGTTGGGGACAGAATGGAGGCACTGAGATAGATAGTGACTGGAGGGAATAAGGGGGAGATTGTGATAGCTGACCCTTTCTTTAGAGCAAAGTGGCAAGGACGACCTATTTCCCCCTGCTTTCAGAGATGAGATTCTCTGTTTGGTTTCTTGGCTTTTGGTGTGAGAAAGGTTCTCCTCTACAACCTGAAGTGGTAATTCACATTGCAATGTTTTATGGCTAGCTCACATTCATTTTAAGAACAGCAGAGTGTTTTCTAGGAACAAAGGCTGAAGTATGTTAGGTTAAAACATACCCATCTCTTTTCCAATTTTCCCCAAAACATGTGATACAGGAAAATAATTTGGACATGATAAGCCTTATTTTCAAAGCACCTTAAGCATGCAGGGGCTGACTTTCTAAGCCCTTTATATGCATAAAACCCTATTTTATGCACGGAAATCAAGTTTTGAAAATCATCTGGGGAGTTGTATGGCTAATAAATTGTGAAACTTAGTTTCATTGTTATGAACTCTGCTGCCCGCGGGTCTCCCCCGCGAGCAGACTTAATCACCGTGTGTGCTGTCTTCCCCCGACGCGGCAGGACGCTGCCGTCGGGTCTTCTGTGCGGCTGGAGCCGCGGTCTTGTTTGCCCCACGCGGCCTGGAGGCCGCCCTGGATCCTCATCTCTTCCACGGCTGGAACCGCGGCCTTTCTCCTCGGGGCTGGGACCACCCCCGATCCTACTTCCTCCATCTCGGTGCTAGGCTGCAAGTCTTGGTTCCATCGGGTGGCTGCAGCCGGCCCTGGGGATCCCCGCAGCGGCTGGAGCCGCTGCCGACGTCAGGACCTGCTCCTCAGGCTCTGCCTGCATCTCCGCGTGTTGACGTCAGTGCAGGCCGCTGTCCGCGGTCTTGTACAGCTTCCTGCTCTCTCTTTAGGCACCGGCGCGCGCCACTCTTCTACATTTAAAGGGCCAGACACAGGAAGTGTGCTGGCCCCACCTTGGGACTAAGTTCCTATACCAGCCCTATAAAGGGCTACTTCGTCAGTCTGTTCCTGGCCTTGCATCATCGTGACTTCTCTCTGGAGGCTCCTGCCTGCCAGAGTCTTGTAAGGTCTTCTGTCTTCATGGAGCTCCTCGTTTTGTCTGCTTCGTACCATGTTTCCATGTCTTGATGTTCCGCCTGAGGTCCCAGTCCATGTTTGATGTCTCGTCTTCCTCCACATCCTGATGTGCCTTCCTGCCAGGATGTTCTTCCCTGTGTCTTTGTCTGGTGCTCCTGAGCCTTCTGTTCCTGCTGAGCCGTGGTTCCCGGATGGAGTATTCCCGAGATTGGTGCGGTCTGCAGGTGGGGTTGGTCCCTGCGCTCCGGAGCCTCCGTTCCCACCAGCCTTAGAGGGAGCTTCGGGTGACACCGGCTTCGTCATTGGAGTCCCTCTCTGCCTGGACCTTTCCTGCGCTGTCCCGTTCTCCTTGTGGTCTGTGACCAGCCTGCTAGGGCTGTGTAGGGCGCGCAGTGGGACAGGGTGGTCCGCGACTCTGTCCTGCGGGTGGCCTGAGTAGGGTGCCATGAGAGACAGTGCCCATGTCCATGCCTTGTGTCTTGCCTGTTTGGATGTCAAGTCCTTTGTCATGCCCGTGATGCCGTCGCATCAACCCAGTGTCTTCGTGAAGGATGCCGTCGCATCAACTAAGTGTTTTGGCAGCGATGCCGTCGCATCGACCATAGTCCTGTCTTCGTGTGAAGGCGTCCATCTGCCCTCAACCTCAGGCCAGGCCTGCTGCTCCATGCTGCTCGCAGCAGGTCCGAAAGGGCTCGGAATGGTCGGAGGACCATTCATCTTCCAACATCTTTTGATGTTGGCCTTGGGAGCTTGCAGGCCTGGCAGAGGGTCAGCCCGTCAGCCATGTGGAGCCACCGTCAACTCTCGGCTTGGCCCGGAAGGTCTGGGCCCGGGCCGAGGCCCAAGGGCACACTAAAACCCCAGCGGGGATTGCTCCGTAGCACCCCCGTTCATGACAGAATGCAAGGCCATGTGCCCGTCAGTGTTTCTGCGATGGTTTCACCTTGTTCTAGAGTCTTGTCTATGTTCCTGGACTGTTATGGGACTGGAAATTTTTTTTCAGGACTTTATGTTCCTGACTCGCTGAGGTACCAGTTTTGCCTATGTTACGACCTGCTGGAGGCGCCAGCTGTCTGGATTTCCTTTTTTGCAAACGACCTGCAGGAGGCGCCTGCATCCAGACTTTTTATCCTTTTGGCCAGTTTGGGGTTTTTACCTACAGGAGGTGCCTGCTCCCCTTCTGGTGTTGCTGGTTTTCTTTTTTGCCCACCCTGGGCTCCCTCCCCTAGGTCTTCTTGGTGTTTCGTGGTGCTTCTTGTCTTGGTCTTGTTTGTTGCTTGTTGTGTCTTGTTCTTTGTTGGTTGCTTATTTGTTTTGTTCTTTGTTTGTTCATCATTTGTTTTGATTCCCGCTTGTTGTTTTCCGCTTGTGTGTTTCCCATCCTCCTCGTTCCCGCGTTCCGTTCCCTCGCTTTCCCTTCCCTCGCTCTTCGCTCTTTCGCCCTTCGCTCCTTCGCTTTCCGCTCTCTCGCTTTCGGCTCTTTCACTCTTTGAGCTCCTTCGTTCTCTGTTCCCTTGCTCTCTGCTCCTTCGCTCTCCGTTCCCTTGCTCTCTGCTCCTTCACTCTCTGTTCCCTTGCTCTCCACTCCCTCGCTCTCCGTTCCCTTGCTCCCTCTTTTGTGTTTTTTGTATTGTCGGTCACGCGGTCACCGTTCGCTCAGTCGCTGCTCGAGCGGTCACCGTTCGCTCGGTTGCTGCTCACGGGGTCACCGTTCGCTCGGTCGCTGCTCCCTCGGTCCCTTGTTCGCTTTGTCCCATGTTCCCTCAGTCTCGTCTGCTCTTGGTCTCGTGCTCCTGGTCTCTCGTTGTGTCTCCTGTGTTTTTGTGGTTTCCCGTTGCTTGTTCTGTTCATGCTGTCCCCGGAGTTACCAGCTTCTATTTTTTTTTGGACCCTCAAATTCCTCCATCAGGTATGGACTATTACCCTTATCCTCGAACTGTTGACTGGAGGTTTGAGGAGGGGGGCTTTGAGGAGGGGGTACTGTTATGAACTCTGCTGCCCACGGGTCTCCCCCACGAGCAGACTTACTCACCATGCATGCTGTCTTCCCCCGACGCGGCAGGACGCCACTGTCGGGTCTTCTGTACGGCTGTAGCCGTAGTCTTGTTTGCCCCACGCGGCCCGAAGGCCGCCCTGGATCCTCATCTCTTCCACGGCTGGAACCGCAGCCTTTCTCCGGGGGGCTGGGACTGCCCCTGATGCTACTCCCTCCATCGCGGCGCTAGGCTGCAAGCCCTGGTTCCATCGGGCGGCTGGATCTGCCCCCGGGGCTCCCCGCAGCGGCTGGAGCCACTGCCGAAGTCAGGGCCTGCTCCTCAGACTCTGCCTGCATCTCTGCGTGTTGACGTCGATGCAGGCCGCTGTCCGCGGTACTGCACAGCTTCCTGCTCTCTCCTTAGGCGCCGGCGTGCGCCTCTCTTCTACATTTAAAGGGCCAGACAAAGGAAGTGTGCTGGCCACACATTGGGACTAATTTCCTGTTCCAGCCCTATAAAGGGCTACTTCGTCAGTCTGTTCCTGGCCTTTCATCATCGTGACTTCTCTCTGGAGGCTCCTGCCTGCCAGAGTCTTGTAAGATCTTCTGTCTTCGTGGAGCTCCTCGTTTTGTCTGCTTCGTACCACGTTTCCATGTCTTGATGTTCCGCCTGAGGTCCCAGTCCATGTTTGATGTCTCGTCATGATCGTCTTCCTCCACATCCTGATGTGCCTTCCTGCCAGGATGTTCTTCCCCGTGTCTTCGTCTGGTGCTCCTGAGCCTTCTGTTCCTGCTGAGCCGTAGTTTCTGGATGGAGTATTCCCGAGATTGGTGCGGTCTGCAGTTGGATTCGTCCCTGCGCTCCGGAGTCTCCATTCCCGCCAGCCTTAGAGGGAGCTTCGGGTGACACTGGCTTCGTCATTGGAGTCCCTCTCTGCCTGGACCTTTCCTGCGCTGTCCCGTTCTCCTCGTTGTCCGTGACCAGCCTGCAAGGGCTGTGTAGGGTGCGCAGTGGGACAGGGTGGTCCACGACTCAGTCCTGCGGGTGGCCTGAGTAGGACACCCTGAGAGACAGGGCCCATGTCCATGCCTTGTGTCTTGCCTGTTTGTATGTCAAGTCCTTTGTCATGCCCGTGATGCCGTCGCACCAACTCAGTGTCTTCGTCAAGGATGCTGTTGCATCAACTAAGTGTTTTGGCAGCGATGCCGTTGCATCGACCATAGTCCTGTCTTCGTGTCAAGGCCTCCATCTGCCCTCAACCTCAGGCCAGGCCTGCTGCTCGCAGCAGGTCCGAAAGGGCTCGGAATGGTAAGAGGACCATTCAACTTCCAACATCCTTGGATGTTGGCCTTGGGAGTTTGCAGGCCTGGCAGAGGGTCAGCCCGTCAGCCATGCAGAGCCACCGTCAACCCTCGGCTTGGCCCAGAAGGTCTGGCCCAGGCCAAGGCCCAAGGGCATACTAAAACCCCAGCGGGGATCGCTCCGTAGTGCCCCCGTTCATGACATTCATGCTTATTTTACCCATACTTGCAAGAGACATTCATGGAGGCAGTCAAGATTTATGCACATACTTTGGATGATTTTAAAGTATGCACTTACCTCTACAGGCATGAAGTTCAAAGCAACCCCAGACCAGCCGTGCCTGGGCTGTTTGTAAATTACTCTCCACAGGGGTAATTCTCAAAGGGACTTCGGCATGTAATTTACATGCACAGGTGGCCTTTTGTAAAATTGCTTTCTCAATATACAGGTAACTGAACGAATGCCATGTCTGCCTGTAAGTTCACTTGGATTCAGCAAAGGCAGTCCTGGGGGCGGAGTTGAGGAGGGTTTGGATTGATACACTTACTTTATAAAATTCATCAGCTTGCATGAAACATTTCAGGCAACATTTATGTGCAACAAAGAGCAGGTACAAACATTGTAGGTGTGGTTTAGGTGAGATAATGTTCAAGGTGGATTTATGCGCTTTCCGCTTTGAAAATTGATATAACTTAAGTGCAGTTTTGTCAATATCCTTACGAAGGCTGGAGATATTATGCACATAAAAGCACATATGTCCCATGTGTTTTTTGAATTGCACAAGAAAGAGACATTCTGGGGGGCAGATCTGAGGCAGGGAAATCAATTACACATTGGAGGAAGTGTAAATATGTATGCGAAGTAGGGATGTGCAGAGGGACGCCATACTTTGCATTCGGGATTCGGATTTGTTGGGGAGCAGATATATTGCATTCGGCGCCCCGATGTGTTAATATGGCGATTTCTATTCGTGTCCCAGCTAAAATTAAAATTAACTACAACCCCCCACCCTACTGACCCCCCCCAAGACTTACCAAAACTCCCTGGTGGTCCAGCGGGGGGTCCGAGAGCCATCCCCTGCACTCTCACACCCTCAGTGCCGGTTTCATCATGGCACTGATAGCCTTTGACCTACTATGTCACAGGGGCTACCGGTGCCATTGGTCAGCCCCTGTCACATGGCCATCGGCGCCATCTTGTGCTCCTACCATGTTACAGGGGCTGACCAATTCAACCGGTAGCCCCTGTGACATAGTATGGGCAAAGGATATTGGTGCCATTTTGATTACTAGCAGCCGATGGCCCGAGGGCAGGAGATCACTCCTGGACCCCTGCTGGACTTTTGGCAAGTCTTGTGGGGGTCAGGAGACCCCCCCAAGCTGGCCAAAAGTCCCTGGGGGTCCCGGACTATATATATATATATATATATATATATATATATATATATATTTGGTTAGACTGTTGATTTTGCCTCTTTTTTCATATTTCCACGTTTATTTTTCTCTCTTTCCTCAGCTCCCTCTAAGTTTTCATAATTGGTCAACATGGTTTTCCCCTAGCAAAAATCCTCTAAATTGATGGGAATATAGGAAGATTGTCAAATTGACCTTGCTCAGACAGGAGAGACACTGAAATCCCATGGGGGTAAGTAGCAAAGGGATTTAACTGCTAAACAAAATTGGAAACAATTTGTCCCTGGCTTGTGATTTGCAGATGGATTCTCTGGATAACCATATTTTCTGAATTATATTTGGATCTCAATCCACTGAAACACCAGGCCCATAGAGATTTTGGTTGTAGAAATCACATGCCATGATATAAATAGAAACACAGCAACATAGAATGGCAGATAAAGACTGCAAGGACCATCTAATGCTAACAAATGTTTTTAGTGTGCCCATCACTAAAAATATTACATACACAAACAAATATTACTTAATGGGCTATGCTCTAACTAGTAGTGTTCACATAGAAAAAAATGACTTTCTAGAATGTAAAATGAAAAGCACGCATATAAAACACAAAAATGCTCAGTGCTTTATCTGCCTCAGTACTAAATAATATGCTCATTCAAAACAGCATCTTCAGGCCTTTTTCTTTATCAATACAATATTATAAAATGAAGCCTGGGATAGGGTGGTGGTTTGTCAGTGTAGACTGGAGGAATGGGCAAGCAATTAAAATCCAGGAAAGAAAGTAGGAGGAGAAAACAGAGGTCAAAGAGAGAAAAAAAGTATCTGAGTTGCTTGGCTTATGTTTGTATGCTTTTTCAGATGAATTTTCAAACTGTCCACAGTTCACCAGTTATTCCCAACATGGGATGCTGATATTAATGCCAGTATTGTATAAACTGTGTGGCAGGAGTCAGATAATTTATAAAATACTATGTATTTCTGCCATCTGAAGTACTCATGTATCTGTTTTAATATGTGTATATATTTGTAATGTAGAAACATGCATATTTTGTCTAACCATTTTATAAAAAGTAGCATATGTATTTTATGGACACAATAATTCTTTGAGGTACATCCCAGAATACTGAGGGAGTTCAGAGATATGCTGGTGCTGGTAGGTCCACTGAAAGACCTGTTCAAAAGATCCCTGGAAATGAGAGTGGTGCTGCGGGACTGGAGAAGAGTGATTGTGGTCCTGCTTCACAAGGGTGGTAACAGTTAAGTGGAATACCACAGGGATCTGTTTTGGGGACCAGTTCTGTTCAATATCCTTGTGAGCAACATTGTGGACGGTATAGATGATAAAATGTGTCTATTTGTGGATAATACTGAGAACGGCAATAGAATGGACATGTTTAAAGGAGTAGAGAGAATGAAAAGTGATTTCTGAAAGCTTGAAGAGTGGTCAAACATTTAGAGCTGGAATTCAAAGGCCAGGGTCATGCATTTGATATGTGGTAATTCCAAAGAGCAATACGTGATGGGGGTGAAAGACTGATGTGCATGGACCAAGAGAGGGATATTGGGGTAATGGTTTCTGGTGATCTGAGGATGGCAAATCAATGTGACAAGGCAAAAGCTAAAGCCATAAAAATGCTGGACTACATAAACAAAGGAATAACCAGAAAGAAAAAGGAGATGATAATGCCCTTGTACAGGTCCTTGGTGAGACCTCACCTAGACTATGATGTTCAGTTCTGGAGACCCTATCTCAAAAAGGATAGAGACAGGATGGAGGTGGTCCAGGGAAGGGTAAAAATGGTGTGGTGCCTCCATCAGAAAACTTGTGAGGAGAGGCTGAAGGAACTAAATATTTATACCCTGGAAGAGAGAAGGAGCAGGGGAGAATTGAAACAGACCTTCAGATACCTGAAAGATTTTAATGATGCATGGATTTCATGGAAAGGAAACAGTAGAACTATGGGTCAAGAAATGAAACCAGTGGGGACAAATCAGAAGCAATGTCAGGAAATATTTTCTCACGGATAATTCAAAGGGGTGTGACATAACACTGTGGGGTCAATTTTAAAATGGATGCACCAATTTTATAATAAGAACGCATCACTGCATGCATGTTATAAAATATGATATCTGCACGCACATGGGGGGGGAATTTTTCAATTACGTGCGGCGATGCGATCAACCTTTTTTCCAGTTCCCTCCCAGTTCACTCCAATTAAGGAGCAGACTGGAAGGGAACTTCCCTACCCCCCTACCTAACCTTTTCCCCTCTCCTCCCTGACCCCTAACCCCTACCTAGCTACCCTATTTCTTTTTGTATTTTAACTTTCCTGCTCCTTTGGATCAGAAGTAAGTTGTGCACGCTAGCCGGCTGCTGGTGCATGTTTCCCCAGGACAAAGCCTAATGGCCACTGTTCCAGCTGGCCTCCACCCTGCCCCATCCAGACCCCGCTCCCAGCCTGTCCCTTTTTGTTGGGGTAGCCTGCACGGCACAGCAGATACTACCTTAAGAAGCTTGCTGGGCAGACTGGATGGAACATTTGGTCCTTTTTGCCACCATTATTATGTTAATATGTAATAATGCATGCAAATAACTGAGAATTAAACTTGACAGGTATTTTGTAAATTTTGCATATATACCATTATGAAAATGCTGATTTGTATGTATGTACTTGACATTTCCATTTCACTGATACCTCCACCAGTTCACATGCACACTCTAGCTCTTCACCAGGAACTTCCACCAATTCATCCAGATATCCCACCCAACAACTACATACAAATAATAAGTCTGATTTCATTTGCATGAATCAATTAGCAGGTGTAAAAGTGTTTGAATAAACGGTAGGATGAGTGGTAATATATTACATCATAGAACACACAACACAGATTTGTAAAAGCAAAAACTCAGTTTACTAAGTATTGTAAAATATGATAAAAATCATCAAATGATATCACACAGCATCACAGCAATATTGTATAAATCAGTAAAAATTAAATAGCATTACAATAATAAAAGAAGATAAAAATTAAGAGATATACAAAAAATGAAAAAGATTTATAAAGAGATAAAGATATACCTCCCTCACAAATCTCCCTTTTTTGTGAGTCAAAGTATCTGTAAAATCCAGGAGACAAGCAGGTCTGAAGACCTCCCCAGATGAGATGACTAAAGGGATCTCCCTCTGAAAATCTAAAGGCAGTCTAATAGTCATTTCCTTATATTCTCATTTTCTGGCAGTAATTCAGGTTTTTTTAAAGCCAGTTCTAATTTGAACTCACAATTTTAACAAGATTTATTCCCTAAGAAAGAGAATCCTGGTACTGGATAGCTCCATACAGTTCAAACACTGAACATCAGAAAAACAGATGCTCCCCATTCATTTTTCAGCTTGTTAAAATACAAACTAGAGAAGAAGGAAAAAAACGTATGCAGCAGTATCATGTTTATAAAATGTCTTATGCTAAGCTGTGCGCTATGTATTGATCCACATTCATTCATTGATTGATTGGTGATTACTTTGTTCCACTATTATTATTCTACCTGTGCTTACAAAGTTCCTCATATAATCTAAAATGACTCTCTAAATAATTTTAAATAGTTTGACATGTTTGGTAATGTATGCATGCATATTATTTACAAAATTGACACTAGACCATTTTTTCTCCATTAAAATGTATGTGTGATACTGCACGTATATGCATACATGCTACAAATGCCCATATATGCTATTTTTATGTGCAAAATCCCCATGTAATTGTTTTAAAATTCATTCATTTGTGCAATAGCATTTCATTATTTGACTATTGTTACAGGATAAACAGATGAATGGGAGAATGAGAGCAGTCTTCTGGGTAAGTCTGAGACTTGAACGAGTCATATGAGAAGAGAATGGAGTATGGAAAGGGTCAAGCAATTGAGCTTGTGTTTGGTTGGTGAATAGCACATGAGAGGCGAACATGTGATTAAGCCTAGCAGGGAAGAGAGATGGCCAGAAGTATCAGGATCGGAGTGAAGAAACATAGAACAAGATGGAGATAAAGCCCATACAGCCTCAGTTTGCCCATCCACATCTCCTAGTCAACTTAATAGTACCTTCCTATCAATTCCTCTGAAGGCTACAGGAATAAGGCAGATTGAGGCAGAAAGGGAAGAACAAGTACTGATGCAGGAGCTCAGTCAAAGCAGTCAGGCCAGAGAGGTCCTGAAGTGAACCTACATAGAACAGATCAGGCCTATTACACACCTGTTATAGGAACATAGCACAGCAGAACAGGGAGAGATATGGATGGAAGAATAGAAAAGGAAGAATTGTAGGAATCAGATTCTCTGCAAAGCACATAATTTTTATGACTATCAAGGATGCAGGGCATTTTGCACTTGTAGTGTTTACCTATCAAGGATGCAGGGCATTTTGCAGAGGAGATAGCAGAGGAGGGGGAGAAAATTTAAAAAAGGAGGAGAAGGAGCAGCAGGATCTATTATAAACTGCAGCAGCAGCAGCAGGAATACATCCTTGCTAATACATGTGGTACTTTACTCAGGAGGAAAGAGTCCCATTTTCAGTCACTGGGCAGCTGGCAAAGTTAGCCAGAAAAACATAGCCAGCTAACTAAGCATGGAAACTCAGGGGCATGGGTGCACTGCTGAATATGTATCTGGCTATATTAAAGTTATCCAGCTAACTTTAGGACGACTTTTTGTCTTTCCTAAAGGCAAGGAGCCAGGACACACAGCCCGAAGGCAGCAAGGCAAGGAACAAGGACACAAAGCCCGAAGGCAACAAGACAGGACAGAAGGCCCGAAGGCACACAGAAGGAAACAGGAGGCTAGAGCAGGGAGCCCAGGGGAACTCGATGCCAAAGTACTGAGGCATTGGCTAGGCGGGGTTAAGTAGGAAGTACAGGTCATGGAGCAGATAGGTAGGACAGACTGGGCCAGCCAAGAGAGCGTGCTGGTGAGGGACCTCTGGAGGTGAGGAGGCTGCACAGCAGCCATAGTTGTAACAGGCAGGAAATGAGTTAATTTTGAAACATATTAATCAGGTCATTAATGGGATCTCAGAAATGGTAGCTAAGATCCCTGCTGATCAGGGATAGAAAATGAAATGGACAATGACCAAACCTCACCACCTCCTGGGCTCCAAATACTCTCCCCCCCCCTCCCCCCATGATTCTCATGCCTTCTTTTTAAATAAACCCCCATATGCACCCCCTTTTCCCTTCCTCTTCTTGACTCCCACCCTAATACCCAGAACTCCATTGTGTATTGCTGCACAAATTTCCTGGCTTCAGTAAAACCCAGGGTATAATTTATGGGATGTATTAAACTGCGGTACTTGGTTAACAAAGTTTAATAATGTTATTTCCTGTGATAAAATGGTTCTTCTAGCAGGGTTTTATTGCAGCTTAGTAAGTAGGTGCCCAAGGTAAATGCCTGAAGCCTTTGAAAATTGACTCAGAAGGTTTTATGTATTAGTGTGCATACTAATAGTACCCAGAAAATGTTGCAGGGCTGTGCATCACCTATTGAGTGATGTTTTAGAATGCATTTAACACTTTTTAGCACACACACACCTAAAATATTTTGCATGAGTTTTCATACATAAGTGCCATTGTAATAACATTCTCTCTTATACATTTGGGAAATGATGTGATCCAGAAAAGTAATTTGCAGATCATTTGCATTAAAGTCTAGTCCACATGGATTTTGAAATGTTTCTGTTCACACAAAATATTTGAATCAAAGGCTTGGATGAAAGGCAGAGTCTATTCAGTAAAATCTAGAAAATTCATTCTTAGATTCTTAAGAAGTACCCACAGAGATTACATTTGTTTTCTTACTAGTTAAAAAAAATGTTATTTTGATAAAGTTCAAGCTGACCCCTGAGATCTCTAGGTGTCTTTTGTAAACAAAGAAACATTCTACAAAATTAAATTACAGCTGTTGTGTTAAGTCATTTGCTATTCCTTGCAGCTGAATAGTCAAGCTTAATAACATATTTGACCTTTATGAATATACAAACAGAATGGCAGGGAAGATGATTTTAATCTGATCTGCATGCATATGAAATGACATTGCACAATGTATTATGCAATTATGTTTTTTAAACTAATATTTCAGCAGAAATCAACTCTGGGGAGAGGAAATCTCTAACAAATTTGGTACCTAGTACTTAAACCCTCATAAATATTGCACTGTATTAGATGCACATCAGTATCAGATTATGGTTATGAAATCATAGAACTTGTCATTCTTAATTCATTTTAAATCAGTATGCTTGTGCTAAATGTTAGTGCTTGACCTATTGCTTTGCAAGGAAAGGGCATACACAGTAGATACAGTACGTGTTCTATATCTTCTTTCTAAAACTGTAATGTTTCAATGTTTAATAACATTTCATGTCGGGATGTAGCAGTAAAAATGTTCTTGACATGTACTGTATCCATGAGTAGTTATTTCAGAAACAGGAAAATTGTGCATATATTATTTCAATAAATATGTTTAAGACAAAGGATGGCACATATTTATAAATATAATAACAAAATATCCAAATAAATACTATGAGGACTTAACGAGACTGTTTACTAAACAGCATACATTAAAGCAGCATTAATGTGAGCTAATGTGCTTGCTTTCACTGTAACAGTCATTTTCTTTTTCAGATGATATGGAATTATATATTAAATAAATGAGCTGATTAATATTCAAAATTATGCTGTCTCAATTAAATGTAACGTATTTTGCGGGGAGCTTATAGCCATATGGTGGAATTTCCGCAGGGGTTTCTTTTAGGGGTGGAATAATTCAGGGTTAGCTGCTTCTTTAAAAATCATGCCCCTAGAGGAGAGCCTGAGACTGGCAGGGAACACATGAACATGACTGCTGTTGGTAACATTTGCATGTTCCCTGCAACAGGAATGTGGGCTTTACTAAACTTCAGTACTCACTTGCTGCAGTTTAATAAATCCCATATGACTTATTGATTCATTAAAATGATGTATGAATGTGTCATTTCAATATAGCTTAGTAAATAATCCCCATAAAGGAATGGGGAATTATACCGGAGGAGAGGAGAAGAGGAAGAATGAGTAGGAGAAAAAATATCTATGCTGTTTAGAAAATTAGTGTTCCAAATGGGATCCAAGAGTAAAGTGCTGGATTTGAAATTGTCCTGATCAGATAGCTGGGGAAAGAGGTGAGGGAAGTGAGGATGACTTAAGGACCAAAATATGTATGCCTTAGAGAAGAAATGGGAGAGGAGGGATGTGCAGATACATTCAAATATCTCAAAGGTATAAATAATGCACAAGAAGCAAACATCCTACAGTGGAAATGAAATTTGGGAAGAAGTCACAGTTTGAGGCTAAAAAGAGAAAGACTCAGGAATAATATAAGGAAATATTTCTAAATGAAAAGGTGATCAATGCATGAAACAGTGGGAATAGAAAAAGGGATGGAATAAGGGGGAGTGATGAACTGAAGAATAAATCAAGGACTACCCAGGTAGCATCTTTCTTCCTTGCATTATGATTTCTATTTTTTTCTCCTCCTTGATATACTTCCATCTCCCTCTTGACTCTTGCAGTCATCCTTCATTTCCATTTTCAACCTGGCTGTACCATATCTAGCTGCTTTCACTCTCCAACTTCCTAACAAGAAATAACTTTTAAATTAAAAAATGGGATCATGTTTAAGAAATCTTGAATAGCCCTGAATCTTTATACAGAACTCACTATATGCTTCCATTATAACTAAACACTGAACATGTGCAGAAGTGCAATGTAGCCCTAATTCCATGCATGAATAGAGACAGGCAGCTCTCTCTCACTACTTATCCTTCTCTTGATCTATTCCCCTTCCCCCACTGACATTCCCTCTGATTCTGTTCTGCACTCCCTCCCCTCCTGCTGAATCCCCAGACGAGTCGAGGACACCATGATGACTGGCAGCCAGCTTCGCCAAAACCTTATACAATGCTATTTTGCCTGATGGGCCTCACCAACCACATCCCCTTCCAGGAAAGGGAGGCCAGTAGACTATTAGCTGCTGCTCTCCTCACTATTACCTTTCTTTCTCTCACTGCTTCTCTATCTGGTTCACTGTGTAACAGAAAACACATATGCCTACTCAGGATTCATCTTGACAATGGAGCAGCACAGTGTATTGGAAAAACAATTCTGAAAGTAAACATGTGGATAAAGGTGAACCGGTAGATGTAGTACACTTGGATTTTCAGAAGGCATTTGACAAAGTTCCTCATGAGAGGCTTATAGGAAAAGTAAAAAGTCATGGGATAGGTTGCAATATCCTTTCGTGGATTGCAAACTGGCTAAAAGACAGGAAACAGAGAGTAGGCTTAAAGACAATTTTCTCAGTGGAAGGGAGTGGGCAATGGAGTGTCTCAGGGATCTGTATTGGGACCCTTACTTTTCAATATATTTATAAATGATCTGGAAAGAAATATGAAGAGTGAGATAATCAAATTTGCAGATGATACAAAATTGTTCAGAGTAGTTAAATCACAATAAGATTGTGATAAATTGCAGGAAGACCTCGTGAGACTGGAAAATTGGGCATCAAAATGGCAGATGAAATTTAATGTGGATAAGTGCAAGGTGATGCATATAGGGAAAAATAACCCATGCTATAGTTACACAATGTTAGGTTCCATATTAGGTGCTACAACCCAAGAAAGAGATCTAGGCGTCATAGTGGATAACACATTGAAATCGTCGGTTCAGTGTGCTGCGGCAGTCAAAAAAGCAAACAGAATGTTGGGAATTATTAGAAGGGGAATGGTGAATAAAACAGAAAATGTCATAATGCCTCTGTATCGCTCCATGGTGAGACCGCACCTTGAATACTGTGTACCATTCTGGTCACCATATCTCAAAAAAGATATAATTGCGATGGAGAATGTACAGAGAAGGGCTACCAAAATAAGGGGAATGGAACAACTCCCCTATGAGGAAAGACTAAAGAGGTTAGGACTTTTCAGCTTGGAGAAGAGACGGCTGAGGGGGGATATGATAGAGGTGTTTAAAATCATGAGAGGTCTAGAACGGGTAGATGTGAATCAGTTATTTACTCTTTTAGATAATAGAAAGACTAGGGGGCACTCCATGAAATTAGCATGTGGCACATTTAAAACTAATCGGAGAAAGTTTTTTTTTTACTCAACGCACAATTAAATTCTGGAATTTGTTGCCAGAGGATGTGGTTAGTGCAGTTAGTATAACTGAGTTTAAAAAAGGATTGGATAAGTTCTTGGAGGAGAAGTCCATTACCTGCTATTAATTAAGTTGACTTAGAAAATAGCCACTGCTATTACTAGCAACGGTAACATGGAATAGACTTAGTTTTTGGGTACTTTCCAGGTTCTTATGGCCTGGATTGGACACTGTTGGAAACAGGATGCTGGGCTTGATGGACCCTTGGTCTGACCCAGTATGGCATGTTCTTATGTTCTTATGTTCTTAAAGATGACATAAAATACATGTGGCTGCCATAATGTGTTCTGCCTGATAGTGACACTAAAAGAGGCATGTGTGGCACATGAGTTTGTGAACGAATGCCAACACAGTGTTCATGGTTTGGTCTAGCTAGCCCTGTGTGGCTTGCCAGCCCTCCCCAGTGGACCTCCATCCTATTGCTCACATGTGGATGAGATAGTGCCACAAGTGTGATTCTACCTCAGCCAGTCCTCGAGCATGGAGAGCTACAGCTCTAGAAATGCTGTAAATATCAAATAGCTCTGAAGTTTAAAGGCACAGCCTTAAGGTACAGCTAGACAGAGTTCCCCTTTTACTGCCTCATTCTGTAGCTGACAAATGTGTGCATGTGAACTTATACACCTGTACTGGGTCAGCTTACTGTCGCAAAGGCATGCCAAGACACATCTGATCCCACTGCGTCACCAGTTTCAGAACCACTGCTGACTAGGTTTTCCAACTGGATCCAGATTTCCTGGATATGTTGAACCAGTCCTGGTCTTACTCCCATGCGTGCAGGTATTGATAGTCTTAATTTTGTTCAGAAAAGCTATAGAGAAATCTGATTAAATCCTTGCATGTAATGTGCTCCAAACCAGGCCAGGATTTACCTGTCCTGAAAATTGGAGGCAACTGGCCAACCTATTGCTGACATCAGAGTGCTCTAGTAGCATTCCTTCCCTTTCAGCCTTAGATAAAGCACCTGTGCTACCTGGTGCCATTTCCACAATGTGCACCAGTCCTTTCAAGGTAGCATACCTCTTGGAGGTTGCATGTACCCCATCATACAGGCAGCATAGTACACCTTCCCATGCAAT